>NC_092215.1:39941046-39975219 GCF_043381705.1 Parasteatoda tepidariorum
GAGAGAGAGAGAGAGAGAGAGAGAGAGAGAGAGAGAGAGAGAGAGAGATATAATGTTATAGTTTAAATATAAAAGAAAAAGAAAACTGCACGAATGAAAATGTAAGCTTATAAAGCCGTGTATGCCCTTTGCGCAAAATTGTTTTGCGCAATTTTTTTTCCACATATAACGAAAATAAAAACACCTCTCATAAACTTAATTTTTTCTTCTTTTTTATACGCATTTTTCGACTATTAAAAGAAATGTAAAGTTTTTGGACACAACAAGACATACAGCTCTTTATTTTAAAAAGAAATCTCTTTTATTAATCTAACTTTCAGAGAAATGATCTAAAAAACATTTTAATTTTCTCGTAAATAGCATGGTTGCATTCTTGAAGCTTTTTCATAAAATAATTAAACTAATATCTCAGAAAGTATATGTTTTTTTTTAAGTTTTGAAACATTAACTAGCAAGAAATAAATCAGGTTCTCTGTTTTTTTTTTTAATTTTATTAAATGGGATCTAAATAATGGATTTTATGCTTATATACATACATTTTAATAGAATTTAATTTTGTTGGAGATGCTTTCTGTGTAGTTCTTCTTTCATTTTAATCAACGTCACTCTCAAAGAATTTTTTTCTTTATTTTTAAATTTTGTCTCTGAATTATGGTTGTGGCTTTATTTATATTTTTTTTTTGCTCTTTACTTTGTTGTGTTTTCATCAAAAGAGGATTGAAAAATGAATCCTGCAGTAGATCTCGTTTTAATTAAGACTTAGTAAATTAAAAACTGAGATTATGAATATTTTATAAATTCCACACAAATGTTAAATTTTCTAGACACAACGAACTAATAATTAAGTTGTAAATATGATGATTAAACCTTGGTTTCTTAATAATAAAAAACATGCATTTTATTAAATATTTAAATATTAAACTTTACAATAAACTATTTTTTTGCATGAATTGAAATTGAATCATTGTGAAATATTTTTAAATAAAGAAATATTTTAATTGTACTTATTTTAATTCCAGTTAGCTTAAATTGTTAGTACTCTGATTTCTTAAAACTAATATTTTCAATATGAAAGGAACTATCCTTGAATGAATAAGTTTGTCCCCCCTAGATAAATACTTATAATTAAATTTTAATAACTATAATCTTTATTAATTTTAATAAAATTGATATTGTAACTTTTAAATACAAAGGATTTAAATATTGAAGTCCGTTTTCTTCTTTTTTTTTTTTATTAAATAGTAGTTCAAATCATCGATTTAAATTATTAAATGTTGTTTTCTTTTTACTTATATACCTATTTAAATCAGACTTAACATCGAAGGATTTGTTTTGTGTTTTTTTATTTTTTTTAAAATTCTAATCAGTGTCACTCTCAGAGTAAAGCAGTTTTTCTTTTTATTAAATATAAGTTCAAATTAACGTTTTTAAATAATTCAATGACTGTTCTTTCACTTAAATGCATATTTAAATCGGATTTAGCTTCGAAGGATTTGTCTACTGTTTTATTCGCTTTTTAATTCTAATCAGTATCACTCTCATAGAAAAATAGTTTTTCGTTTTTTTTTTCTATTTTAGAATTAAATCTGACTATTGTCTGAAGCGATTTGCTTAGTTGTATTTTCACCTGAATCAGCTTGCTTCTTACAGGATCTAGCTTTAATTAAAGCACACAAAAAACTGAAAACTAAGATTATAAGCATTTTACGAATTGCAACCAAAAATTTAATTAAAAGAATTTTTTTTAAATTAAAGNAAAAAAAATTGAAATAAGAATTTGTAGTATTGAAAAAGCATATTTGTTTAAGAAGTTATTCCCCTGATATGCGAGTCAATTATTTGCGCTTAAATTATATGTTAATTTGAAGCATCGGGAGCTTAATCTTTCAGATCTAATCTGTTTCAACACAAGAAAACCTATTAGAATACTCCAATTGAATAATTTTTAATTTGTTATTTAAGAATCTGTAAAGAAACAAAATAATCGAAATTTATTGCAAATGAGGTGTAAAGGTTGGTGAGTGAAGTATTATTCAAAATATTTACATAATCTTATTTGGAAATCAAAATAATGCTATAATTGAAATTATTTCTCAAGAACGTGTTCTATAAAATATATCTATAAAATTATCTATTCTATAAAATTATCGTATAGTCCTTTTTATAAATCAATTAAACAAAAAAAAAATTTTTGAAAGCGAAAATTATTCTTTCCATTGAATTCTATGCAAACATTAACGTACAATTATATTTATTAGTAATCCTTATTAATTTTCTTAAATCAATTCATTTTATTTCGGATCTCATTACAATAATCTCAGCAAGATAAATTTAAGGCGCAATTAAGGTAGTTAGTAGAAATTAAAATGATAATGAGGTTTGGAAAAGCTCGTTAATTTTGTGAGAAATGTAGAAGTGGAATTTGTGATAAAAACAGAAGATAGAATGTGTTTAGATGACTAACGACCTCTAATTGCCTATCAATAGCAAATAATTTGTTCGAACAATCTTTATAAATTTTATTTATAGTTTAAATTCTGTCTGGTTTCTTGGATATTTTAATTCAATTCATACATTTGTAGGCTATTAAGCTTTTATAATTGAACCCTGCATTCAATTTTGCTGTTTTGAATATTACATGCAAATTTCTTATTGTATAGTACACTAATTCTTTCTTAACTGTGAGTTGGCTAAAGAATTTTCTTGTTGATTTGCTGGAAGTGTAGAATAAAATAACTATTCATTTTATTTAATTTTTGAAAAATAATAGTCATGGTTGTAATTAATTCGATTATGTATTTTGTTAAAAAAAAAACAATTATTATATAAAAATTTAAGAGTTAAAAGTAACAGCAACAAGATAGCGCTTTAAGCACAACACAAGAAAAACGCGTCAGTGTTTTACTGCACTGGAACGGTTCAAATATTTTTAGGTATTTTAATTTATCTTTTGAACTTTTTTACATGTTTCAGAAAGATATTTTAAATAAAGGTGATCGTTTTAAATTATTTATTGCACATGTTACTGTCAATGTATAGTTTGTGACTGGTTTTCCGTAAACTAACAAATGCTTAATATACTATACTAGAACAACGCAATGCTTGTAATATCAATCTTAAATTATAATCAATTAATACTTTGCCAATTAATTGTAAATATTCTACTCACAAAATGAAAATTTTAAAATTTATACAGTGCCAATTTTAATACATGAATCTTAATACACTCCTGGTCATTAAAATTGCTACACTAGGAAGGAATGCCAATAACTGAATGATATTTATTTGGCACATACATTGTAGTTGGAAGAACAAGTGATAAAATTTTCAGGATCTTTCTATAAGTTAAATTTAGTAATATCGGTAATGGTAACAATTGTTAAATAATGAGCAATTTTTAGAATATAAATTTCTTGAATATTAAAAAAACGCAGTTTATAAACTAATGACATATAATTTTTATAAACTAATAATATAAAATAATAAATACAATTATATCTGTAATTTTCACTCAGACATTGTCATTAGTTTAATTAAAATAAATTAATTATAAATAAGACACTGTTATAAATGGCAGCTTTATTAATTAAAATAAGGGTATTATTAAAGATGATTAGTTCCTTTCAAAAACATTGCATTGTTTTTTTATATGTTACTTATATTAAATGAAAAAAAATTACATTTGTAATTCTAAAAACTGTAATGATACAAACTGGAATAAAAATGGTTAGATAATAGATTATTTTCGAGACAATTTTTTTTTTTAAAATTTGAAAAAAGAATTTTATCAATAAGTGAAAAATATAGAATGAAATTAATAAATATATTCTGATATTTTATTTATTAGCACTCCGATATTTGATTTAATTTTCATTATCAATAAATTGTAGATTTTATTAAAATAAAACCTACAAAATATTGATTGTTGCCTATTGATTATAAATAATAGATAGTTAATAATAAAAGCTTAATTAACTGAATTAAGGATATGATTAAAAAGGAAATGCGTCTTTCACCTATTTAAATAATTAGAGAGAATAAAAAAAACAGAATGCAAGGAAGTTGTACAGTCATTACAATTACCTTTTGTTTATTTTTATTCTTTTGGAAACTACATTGTTCGTTAATTATTTCTTCTTTTTTTTCCTTTTAATGTACGTCAAGCAGCGGCCCTTTTTTTTCTGTTACAACCCCGATGGATAAATACGGGAATAATTTTATATATATATATATATATATATATGGGGCAGGGATAGCATAATTGGTAGGGTGGTGGGGACCACGTGCAGGAGGTCGTGATTTCGATCGCTGCAGGCAGGACTCCCCGTGCAGTAAATGGTGCCTTGTGCAGTTAAAATCTGTCAGTACACAAAGTCCTCCATGTACCCATAAACAAATCATACCTCTGAGGGTACTGAATCAGAGAATAATCCTTCTCTCGTTCAGGTCGAAATTATAATCTGTGGATGAATGACTGGATGTAAGAATAAGTCCGAACAGTAAACGGGCAGTGACGTATGTGTGTGGCATGAGCCGAATACTTTGTCTTAGATAGCGCCACTGGAAAGCAAGGAAGAGCATCCCCTCTGCCGTTATGGCATGTTTATGGCGTATTTTTCTTCATAAAATATATCTCACTAATAACAAAAGGTAATGCATATCATTAGTAAAAAAAAAACTTTTGCTCTTTTTTTCAAAGCAGAAAAATATTTTTAATACTTTTACTTTCCGTGTTATTTATTTCTATGTTATACGCGCCTGGATACTGATATTCAAAGAAACTAGTTTTTGTAAAAGGTTTTATTTAGTGGATTATAGACTTTTCAAATGATGCTAATTTTATCATAAATCACAGAACAAGCTTGCTAATATCCTCATAAGAATTCAAAATTAAAATATGAGAGAAAATACCAGAAAAAAAACCATAATATTTTAAGAAGAGCATTATTTGTTTTAAACTGATATTTATCCCATAAAACACCCACGCTATCATAATCATCTCATAAATAACTGACAAAATTTCCAAAAAGATAATGCAAGTAATCATTTTTAATTTTGGCCATCAAAATCCAAAATATTAATACTATGTAAAAAAAACGACTTATATTTGATAAAAAATGCGTTTTTTACACTATCTTTGAGAAATGTGCCTTCTAAAACGTGCTAAATGTTTTATAAAGAAAGTGCATTAAACGGATTTAATGAAGACTCATGGGAAAAGGGAAAGAAAAACGGGTGGTTCTTTTAATTATGAGGAAAAGCTGTGTGAAAGTTTTTCCAGAATTCGTGTTCGAGAAGATTTTTTTTTGTAACCCACGCCTTCTAACGTAACAGAGAAGTAAAGAAAACATTAATGAGACCTATTCTAATACATAATGTAATTATATGTCTTGAAGTGGTGTAAAAAAAAACAGCGTTTTTTGGGTGAATACAAAAAGTTAACCTTCTTGTTGAAAATAATATACTTTTTTAATTACCTCTCTCTTAAAATATATTTTATCACACTTTTTATCCAATGCATACATAATTAGAGTTAATAAAAGTAAACAGTTTTACTATTTTTACGTTTATGTCTGAAAAAATTCACCTTCAAAAACTTTTTTTGAAAATATTATTCAAGATGAAATGCTTTTTAGGTGGTACTATAAACTAATAAAATTAACATTAAATTAATTTTGTTTTTAACAACAGCAATGACTGAACTCAAACATTTTCTTCACGTTCCAGTGATTTTACATATCGTCATTGGAGTTCAAAGAATCAATGTCATAGTTCAATGTCTCTCATAGCTATTTGAGGGCATATAACTAGATAACTCTACAATTTACAGTATGCAGAATCTAATGGCTGGTGCACTATAGAGAAGGATTTCAATGTCTCCCATAGTTATTTGAGGGCATATAACTAGATAACTCTACAATTTACAGTATGCGGAACCTAGTGGCTGGTGCACTGTAGAGAAGGATTTCAATGTCTCCCATAGCTATTTGAGGGCATATAACTAGATAACTCTACAATTTACAGTATGCTGAACCTAGTGGACGGTGCACTATTGAGAAAGATTTCAATGTCTCCCATAGCTATTTGAGGTCATATAATTAGATAACTATACAATTTACAGTATGTAGAACCTAGGGGCTGGTGCACTATAGAGAAGGATTTCAATGTCTCCCATAGCTATTTGAGGGCATATAACTAGATAGCTCTACAATTTACAGTATGTAGAACCTAGTGGCTGGTGCACTTTAGAGAAGGATTTCAATATCACTCGTGGCTATTTGAGTGCATATAACTAGATAACTCAACAATTTACAGTATGTAGAACCTAGTGGCTGGTGCACTATAGAGAAGGATTTTTCAGAATTGAGCAAAAATTTGTCAAAATTTTTTAAAATGGCTGTGAAACAAATGGTTGTCGAATTCACTAGGTTGCATTCAAAACTGAGAGGGCTCATGCTAATTTTTGAGAAACCTTCATGTAAGGGGGAAGGGAGAAATATGTTAAAGAGATACACGTTGGCTGCCTGGTGGATTCAAGCCAAGGAGGACATCCGGGTTTGTAATAGGTTACTCTAACCATTATATTCGTATGTCCCATTCCAGGAAGAGTTAGAAACTTTATATTGTGGACGCCACAATGACATACTAAGTTCTATTTTCATTTTTTTAATTATATGGATTTAATAAAGACTCATAGCAAAAGGTAAAAAAAAATGGATAGTTCCTTTAATTATGACGAAAAGCTGTGTGAAAGATTTTTTCTGAATTCGTGTTCGATTTTTTTGTAAACTACGTCATCGCACGCATCTGAGAAGTAAGAAAAACATTAATGAGGCATTTTTCTAGTACATAATGTAATTATATGCCAAAAATTACCACGTTTTTATGTGAATACATCAATTTAACCTTCTTGTTGAAAATAATATAGATATTTTTAAATACCTCTTTCTCAAAACATATTTTACCACATTTTTTATCTGATACATACATAATTAGAGTTAATTTAAGTAAATAGTTTTGCTATTCTTACCTTTTTATCTGAAAAAACTGTACCCTTTTAAACTTATCTGAAATACTATTTTAGATGAAATATTTTTTGTTTGGAACTATTAAATAATAACATAAAATTAATTTGTTTACTATATTAATAGCTGGGTTAAAAACTATGCATAAACTGTACTCAAAACGATATTTTTTTCTCTTCACGTTGCAGGGATTTTATATGTCACCATTAGGGTTCAAGATATCAATGTTACAGTTCACTGTCTCCCCCAGTCATCTAGAAGGCTCTACAACTCACCATCTGTAGAACCCATTAGCTGGAGCACTGTGGAAAACGATTTTCCTAAATTGTGCAAAATTTGTCCAAAATAGCACCGAAACAAATAATAGTCAAACTTGTGCGGCGAATTTGTGTATTTGTAAATCCTGAATTCAATATTGAAACAGCGTACACTCATTTTGTATAAAATGCATGCACTTTTTAGCAATGCACTGCAATGCACTTTTTAGCTAATACAGACATAATTAGAATTAATATAAGCAAGCAGTTTTGCTATTTTAACGTTTCTCTCAGATTTTTTTTTATACATTTTAGCTTAATTTTGAGGAATCCTTTCTTACAATCTGTTAACACTCGAAAATTTTTAAATCAACTTAAAATTTAAAACATTATGTATAGTAAGTGCTACAACTAAGCAACTTTAAAACCATCTTGAATTTGATTGCATGATACTATGGTTCAAAATTAATGGAAACATAGATTAATTAAATACCGTATGAATGTAATCACGAAAATTTTTTGCTTTTATGTAAGCGTGAATTAATTTTATTAACTTTTAACTTTTTTTGGTACTGAAACAAAGCATTGAAACATTAGTAAAATCCCGCCTTTATTATTTGTAATTGAAAAAAGAAACTATTATTAAAGAAATACTTTTGTTTTTCTTTTTTCCTTTCTTCCATTCTTTTTTCTTGAAAAAAAAAGAAAACAGGCGCTTGACATCTAAATTATTGAAACGAAACATAAAATTAAATAAAACGACTAAATTCCTTTAGAGCAAATTTTGAATAGATTTTCTGTAATATAATGCTTCAAATATACACTTTAAATAACACGAAGCTTTAAAATTGAGTTTTACACACTGATGAATAAAAGGTGTTTAAAACCTTTTGCTGTGTTGTAGTTATATTCTCCGGAATTGTATTTCAAATTCAATTTGTGTAGAATGGCTTATCGATTTAGAAATAAATGCATGCTTGAAAACGGTTCAAAGCAAAATCCGTTTAAAAAGTGATAAAATTGTTGAAGCTATATGGATTGTGTCTCAAGAAAAAATACAGTAGTAATGAAAAGCTATATTTAGATCTTTAACTGTTAAGTTGTTAGACGTAATAAGAAATAAAAAACAAATTCGGGATGTGACATAATTTAATTTAATTTAAATTTATACCTAGGGATAGTATATAATTTAACTTAATTTATTTTAATTTAAATTAACGTCCGGATTTTTAATATTTTTGTGTTTTAAAGTTTTTGTATAATTTCAACAAAAATGGAAATATATACATTTTAATATTTTATAGAACGTTGTCAGATATGAGTGAGATGCAAATAATTTTCATAATCGATGGTTGTATTAATTGGCTTTATATGAATTTTACCTTAAATTCAAATTTATCAATCTTAGGAAAAGTTCCCTAAGAATAGTTAAATTAAGTATTCTTTCTCTTCTTTAAAAACAAAAATATGTTTTATTAGATTAATTAAGTTCTGGAATCACAAAACTTTGTTAGTATACCTTATCTTTAAAAATTTTATTTAGCTCCAGTTAGTAAAACTTAAATAAAGATTGCTATGGATAATAAGAATACCGGAAAATTTTCAATTAAATAACAATTATATGATAAAAATAACTTTTTAAGAGGAACCCAGCTTCAGCTCATGAAAAAATTTTAACAGTGAAATAAAACACAAACACGTGCATTTTTATTCACTGCAATTAAGGAATAAAAGATAAATTAGTGAGTAAATTAAACTTCTTTTTATAAAAATTGGCATTTTCGCAACTTACAAAAAAACAATCATATTGAAGAAACATGAATTTTTGAATTTGACTGTATTGTTTAGCGTTGTACTTCGCTTATTTGAATAAAATAAAATGAGAATTTAGTGCATTTGTATAAAAATGGGGCAATTTTTTTATAAATTCATAAACTTTCTTAATTTGCTTGTAAATATTCATGACCTTATTAAGCATAAACGCTACATACATTTATTTGATACATGTTTAACACTAATTTTAAATATTTTACCTGTCAAACACAGGGAACGAAAAATATCGTCGTATTATTTTTGAATAATTTAAAACTTCATATATGAGGAAAATGAGAAAGAGCTCTTGAAAATAAAATATTTCGGAAGTACAGTAGGTTCCATTATCTTTATCAAAAGTATTAGAATGATTTTTTTCAATTTCATTATTAGAGAAACTTTAAATTATGGGAGTGTAATAAGATATACAAAAACAGAAAGTTCTGAATTGGATATTGAAGCTCTTAACATTATTTTTTTTCCTTTGGATCATTGTCAACTTTGCAAGTCAAAAATGTCCTTTTACAATGAAACAATATTATTATAATAATAAATATTTATAAAAAAAATTTCCATTTACAATATTTTGATATCTCTGCTACGGTCTACTTCTTGAAATATACCTTTAAATTATTAAAAATATACTCTACTACCAATGTCGGAAACGATTTTATATCAATGCAAATAACTAATATGTAAAATTTTCAAACTTTTGCATACTGAAAAGAAAAAAGTAGGCTGAAAAAACTGCCGGAATATAATAAAATTTATCGTGTTCTGTTGTGAGAACACAAAAAAGTTCCGTGATTTTTACAAAAGTGATTTGGTAAAATGAAAATAAAATATGGTGGCTTGTAATATGAGGTAAAAATAGGTAAATGTTATAAACTTTGGTAATTTTATAATGATACATTAGAGTGTGATATAAAAACTATTTATTCACTTAGATTTATTCATCAGTTCGTATGTTTTACTATATGTTTGGTAATAAGAACTATAATTTTTAAAACCTGAATTTCCTGTAAACCGTTACAGAATATGAATTGTTATGAATATGAGCAGTTTATTCATCAGTTTCGTATGTTTTACTATGTGTTTGGTAATAAGAACTATAATTTTTGAAACCTGAATTTCAGAGAAACCGTTACAGAATATGAATTGTTATGAATATGGACCGTACGGAATATGAACCGTTACAGATATTAGTAGAAAAAGTACAAAAGTAATGGTTTAAATCCAGTATATTTTGCTTTTATTAATCAGAATTATAGCTCTTTTTACTAGAAAAATCTTTACCGTACTACACGGTATTTATATCAGAATTTCGTGTATAAAAGTTTCCTCGTGTATAAAAGTTTCTTCATGCATAAAAATATATTTAACATGTCACTTTGCAGTTTAAATTAAATGCTTCAATGAATATTATTTTTCTTATATACTTTAGACAATTTGAATTAAGTAATATCGTTTTTGAATATAATCTAGTAATCTGTAATCTATCTCCAATTATTATGACAGTAAATGCAAAGAGAAACATATTTCAAAATGGAATCATATTATTTAACATTATGACATCTGAAGTACGAATAAGATGTGGTGGTAATAGTGGAAACTAGGTTCTAAATAAAAGCTAAAGTGGATTGAATTTTAATGAACTAAAAATAAATACTCGATACAAGGCCGTCGTTAGTTTTTTTTCTCAAACTTGAAGTAGTTTGTTTTGTTGTGTATGAGTGATTATGTTATTCTGGAGCATTGATGGCTAACCCACGGTACACATGCAAAAGTGCTTAGTGGCAGTTTTAACAATGCCTGCAAAGACGCTTTGAAATATTGAATATTGAATGATTAAATAATGAAATATTGAATGATTAATAATTATTTATGAAAATTTCATGTAATTTACTTTTATTTTAAATTAACCTAACTGACCGAACACTTTTAAATGTTTTTTGACAAATCTTAATATGTATTTTAGTTTTGTTTATTACATTTCTTTTTAACTCTGAATTATTCAGACTTACAAGAAGAAGAAGAAATTGCTATTTGCTTACGAATAGTCCCTTACATAGCCTATAATGTTATTTTTTTAATATATTTTTCTTATATTGGAAAAGGTGAAAATAGCGTGCATAATTTTCTTTTCTCTTAAGAATGTGACATCCACCCCTAAAATGTCTATAGCTATTTTTGAATGTGGAAAAAACAAGCTGGTTTTTTTAAAAAGAAAAGCTATTTAAAGTATAACTCTAATTTTTCAAGTTAAAGTTTTAAGTACATCTTAAAAAGATGTAAAAATAGCATAGACATTGAAATGAGTAGTTTTTGTGAACAAACAATTATGATTACCTACTATTTGTATAATTATGATTACCTTTTATAAAAAAAATATTATTTGCATGAGAAGTGTACATTTTAAAATAAGGCGAAGCATTGAGTCTTACTAAAAACTACTTAGCATTACCTATTTTTCATAAATCAAAATTTATAATTATATGATTATTCCTAATGATTGTCTTTATAATTATGTTACTTAGTTCTAAAAAAAATATCTATTATACGAAAATTTATTACTCCTGATTTTTCTCCAAAATCACTTAATTTACTTATTAAGAAATATTAAGGAAATAGTAAGAGTGAAAGTTTAAAAAAATGCATGAGATTGCTTAAGATCTATACAAAAAATAAAAAGGTTATGCTTTAAAATTCTTTTTGGTTTCTAAAAAAACTTTTTGTGGGTCAGTATTTGGTCCTTAAATGGAAGTTTGAACCGATTTATCTTAAAAAGTTTGTTTTCGACTATGAAACTAATTCAGTTACATTTTAAGATTTGCTAATAATTTGAAAATGAAATCCGTAAATTTTTGAAGTTGAAAGAAATAATTTTTATTTTTATTTTAGTGTTTTGCTTAACTTTCCTCTACATATTATTTTACTTTAAAATTACACGTACAAATAATAAAAATTGATTTTAGGACAAAATTATTTAAAATATGCAACCATGCATTTCACTTTTTTAATTTAAAAATTATCCAGAACCATGCTAATCATGCTGAATTCAAATTTCATTTTGAACGAAACACAATTGAAATAAGTTACGTTTAAAGAACAATTTTTGAGCGAAGGCTTTAACTCATTTTTTTGTGATTTGGCAATGGCAACAGTTAAGTTTATCAGTAATTGCAATAAATATAAGAAGATAAAGTTAACGAGATTATAATGAATAAATCAATACTAAATTTCGCTTTATTTTTCACTTTTATTGAATTTCCTATAAAATAAATACGGTAGATCTCAAATATTTAACTTTTAACCAAAGTTCATTAAAATAAGTAAATTATTAAACTATTAAAAATAAAAATAAAAATTTTACAAAAGGATTTTAATTGAAATATAAATAAATTTAATTCGTTACAAAATGTACTAACGTGAACAATTATTAAAAAGAAACATTTAATTAATATAAAATCTCTTTTTATTCTCCGACAAATATTTGGGAATATTTCTTAATTAAGAAATTTAAATTAGAAGTGACTAGCTAAGATGCATATATTATTACTATTTTGCGTAGAGTTTTCTCTCAAAGCACAATTAAAACGAAACATCACATCTGTTTCAGCTAGGAACACGCACATAAAATATCAACATTGAAATTATGTCGCTCTTATGCTATTAAGGAATTAACGTTTCCGAAAAAAGCAGCGGAAAGACATTTAATTACTGTCGGGAAAATAAATATTAAGGGTAACAATCCGAAAATATTCTTCAATAAAGGTGGAAAAGAATAAAATAAATGAGAATGAAGTAAGGTATAATAAAAGAGAATATTAAAAACAGCATCGCCATATGCGACGCAAAATAAATGTACTTTTATGTCAAATTTTATTACAGCTTGTTTTGAACAATTTATTTGAAATACTTATGAGGATATAACGAGTTTGTGATTTAAATATGTTTGGGGTAGAAGATTTAATCCAGCATGTACCATAACAAAGATGGATCGTTGAGTAAAATAGAGTTTTACTCGAAATACATATTATATATTTGGTTTATGTCTAATATTTATAACTTCAAATTTGTATTTTTATTAAGAAATGAAGTAAACAAAGATGAATAGTTCAGCGAAATAGACTACTACTCGTAACAAAAATTTAGAGTATTTTTAATGCATATAAATTTAAATTTAAATTTGTATTTTTATTTAGAAACGAAGTAAACAAAGAAAGATATTTTAACAAAATAGACTATTAATCATAATATATATATATTTGAATTATTTCTAACATGTATAACTTTAAATTTGAACTTTTTTTCAGAAAATGAAGTACAGAAAGATGTATATTTTAGCAAACTGGACTATTACTCCTGATAGAAATTTAGATTATTTGTAATATTTCCAATTTTAAATTTGTAGTCTTTATTGAAAAGTCACATTAAAAATTTTAAAATATTTAAAAAATAATTTTTGTTTCTCAAATTGTAGGAAATGAAGAGATTTTGGAATTTATTCAGAACGGTTAAAAGCATGTTGACCATATTTTTATTAGGCAACATAAGCATTGTTAAAAAATTAATTAGGGGAGAGGGGGCACCCATGAACTTCTTAAAATTTAATAACATTGTTCAGATATAGATGTAGAGATTCAAAGCAGAAAAGTTAAGTCAATTTCAGCCATTCTGTTTTGAACCGTTGATATTTTTTTATTGTAAAATTATGAAAATAACTTTGTAAGCTTTCAACTGAAAATAATTTAGCTTTAATTAAATATTTAATTTTTTGAATATTTAACTACTAAAATGCAATTTTTAATTTCCATCTCAGTTTATTAACATGTTAATTTGCACTTTAGTTGCTCTTGATAGAGATCAAAGGTATATAGTAAAGCATCTTAGTAAAAAAAGAAAAAAAATGGACCACCATTGAACAATCTAAAATAACAAGTATATACCAGAAAATCTATAATTTAATTAATTTTGAAATTTTTGAATGAAATTTATCGTCGACAGTGAAATGAAATGAGCGTAACTATTTTAACTAATTATTGGATTAAATTATCCATATAATTTTTATTTCGAAAATATAAGCCCTATATTGTCTATTTTAAAATGATCCGATTTAAGAAAAACAAAATACATTAATTCAAATTCATGATAAAGATATGTTTGCATTCTATTTTAAAATTTTGTTATTTTATTTCTTATTGCAGATAAGTCAGATAAATCACTATGTTTTAAATTCATGAAAAAAAAGGGAAAAAAATGAAAAGGTATTCAAAATAACAGAGGAGAAAATTTAAGGAATGCATTTTAAAAGTTGTATAAAAACACAAAATATAATTAAAACATGCAACATAGAATGGAATTAAATTTATATCTATAGTATAACAGGTAAAAAAAACGGCCCAAAATAGTGACACGGGTAATGCTAGTAAAATTATTTATTTTTTAATGTGCTTTTTTGCCTATTTTCCATTATTAAAAACGAACATTTTATCGAATAATATAATATGAATTGTTAAAAAGTTAATTGGAAAAACTTTATCATGCAACTAATAGGTAAAATTACCGCACTGTGTGGTAATGACATTTCTGGTTCAAAAAACGGGTATAGGATATTTAAGCTTCATTTGGTACTTTCTCCATTCATATGGTAATGGTTTACCTGACTTTCTGGTTTTCAAAATTATGGTTCTTATTATCACACATTTGGTAAAAAAACACAACAATGTAAAATAAATTTAACAGAATTAATGATTTTTACACCATTCGCAGAGTCTTCATGATAAATTTAATTACATTTACAAAATTTTATCACGTGATATAAGACTATACTTTATTGTTAATTTTACCAAAATCATTATCAATCATTTCAAAAAAAATACCGAACTTTTTGACGTTCTCATGGAGCCACACAACACGGTAAATGTTACCATATTCTGTTACTTTTGACCATGTACTTTTACTCAGTATTGTTATGCAGCCGGAATTTGTTGATTTACTTGGTATGATACCAAAAAACTTTGAATCGGATAGTGTGAAAGCTTTCTGATATAGAATAATAGTGAAAGAATGAAAATACAATCTATTTACGAGCCAGAAGAAAAGAAAATGAACTATTTCATCTATTATAAATATTGATGACGATTCTCCGTTTTCTGAGTTAGCAAACAACAAGACAAAAAATTTTTTTCAGGCGACGTTTAAATAATATCAATGAATTTATTTTAGTTCAGATTCATACAAAAATCTTTACTTGCCAATGCGAGAAAATTTCATATTTACTTTAATTAAGTTTAACTGCGAGGAACAAGATGAAATACTTCAAAAAAATTTCATATTTACTTCATACATATATATATATATATATAGATATATATATATATGTGTGTGTGTGTACACTCAAAAAAAAAATTTCAGTTTCATGAACACTAATACAGAATTTTAATCTGTTTACAGAAATTTTCACAGGGTTTAATTGTTAGGAAAAAGTACACATCTTCTCCAAATTTTTTTAAAAAAAACACGAATTATTGCAAATCATAAATTAAAAAATATGATATTAGTAAACGATTTTTAAAAACCATTACATGCACGAAAAAATTATTTCCCTGAAATAAGGCTAAAGAAGAAACTTTTTTTAATCTTTACCATACATTATTTAAAGCTATTTACTAACACTAAATTCCCCCATCAGAACTACATCCAAATCACTGAAGTAAATCGAGTGTGATTCTCATAAAGCAAGGCTTAAAACAAGTTTAGTGTTATAATCAGCAAGTCACGGTTGAGTTAGAACTGAACAGATTGGAATAGTAAATTAAAGGCCTTTCAAATTTTCTCCTTTGAATAACTTTAACCGCTCTAAAGAATGCTGACTCTGCAACTTGGACTAGCTATAACGTAATGAAATATGTCTATGCGCAGTCATACACCAGTTTCTCCTTTAGTTAAGCCATTAAATCATCAGGTTCGTTGCATCATAGAACATACGTTATAGGAACGAAAATTGAAAGGAAACGCAAAATATATTCTCGTCCGGCTTCTGAAACATGAGTTTGAAATTCATTTTTAACGGCAAAAGCAATTAATTAATTATGCGATATAGTGTAAGTATGAGCTAATGTTCCACGTTCCTTGACAAGATGATTTAATTATATGGTTGTGTAAGAGGAACTTTAAGTAGGTTTGGTTTTTAGTGGAATAATTAATATTTATATGTGTGTCACTTAGATCTGTTCTGAATGATTGTTCTTGAACAGTAAGTGGATGTTGCTCGTTCTTAAGAAAATTTTAGTGAGTGAGTTATTGAAAATTTAAGTTAAATATGAGAATAAAAGGAGTGGTTTGAATACTTCAATCAATGATTGCTGATTCTTTTACAATTATATTTGAATTCGAATTCTTATGTTATTTTGTTACTTTTTTAAAAAAGTACACTGTAAAAAAGTACACTGTAAAAAATTCCGGATCAAATTACAATAAAAAGAACTAGCCCTCAGGATGTCGGTACTTTTTACCATAAATTATAGGAACATGTAACGTAACAAGAAAATTTAGTATACCATAATTTTTACAGTAATAGTAACAGTAAAATGACTGAATCACTTTAATGAAATAAATACTGTAAAAATTATGTTAAAATAAAATTGAAATTGAAAGGGAATGCGAAATATATTCTCGACCTGCTTCTAAAACATGAGTTTGAAATTCCTTTTAAAGCGAAAAACAATTCGTTAATTATACGATATTGTATAAGTATGAGCTAATGTTCATGTTTCTTGGTAAGATGATTTAATTACGTGCTTGTGTAAGAGGAACTTAAGTACGTTTGTCTTTAGTGGAATAATTAATATTTATATGTGTGCCACTCAGTTCTGTTCTGAATGATTGTTATTTAATTATATAAATATTTCGTTTAAATCTTTCATTTTGTTCAAAAAGAATACTATTTACATTTCCCGCTTTTTTTGTGATAATTTCTATTACAGTCAAAGCAATGGAAATAGAACTTAATACTGTTATTATATTAAACATTTACAGAAAGGAAATAAATCCAGAGCTCTCGTGAAAACGAAATCTGTAGTGAAAGTCAAGTAAACGCCAGCAGACATATATCATCTCCCTTTGCACCGTAGTTATGTCATTTTTTATCAATAGCTTCATCCAGCCACTTTGAAATTTAATCAAACGTCAAATTTAGGATATTGAAAAACTCCACTAAAGTAGTTTCAAAGGCATGAGTGTCCAATTTCTATCAACTTTCAAGTTAGCAAGACAAGATCTCAAACTGAATGTTATTCCAGACTATACATCCTATGATCTAAGGTACACTATATATTGTTCCCAAAAGTAAAACACCTTTTCCCAGGTTAGTTATAGGTTATAACATTATGTTGTAACTCAGACAGATTTTAAATTATAAACAACTTTAAAGTAAATACATATGAGCAGAATTTTATATCTCCTATGCTTAAATATTGTCTTAATCATACTATCATACAATGTACTTTTCACAACTTTCACAGGCATGAGTGTTCAATTTCTGTCAACTTTCAAGCTAGCAATACAAGATCTCAAAATGAATGTTATTCAAGACAAAACATCCTATGATCTAAGGTACAATATATGGTGTTCCCAAAAGTAAAGCACCTTTTCCTAGGTTAGTTATAGGTTATAACATTATGTTGTAACTCAGACAGATTTCTCGTACATAAATTTATTTTTTGCTGATGTTTGTGAAATAATTCGTAATCAGAAAAATCATATATTTATAGGTAGTTGCACTATAAATGTTTATCTGAATTTCTAAATTATTTGAACTAAAAATTCTAAAATAGTTCGAAAAAACATTATTTTCGTTTATGTTTTAAAACTTGACAAAAAAAGAAGTAAATCAGATTGAATTCATGACATTCTTCAAATTAAAATGAAGGTATATTAAATGTTCGTGTTTTACTAACCTTTACTGCAGATATATATTCAAAGATATATATTGCAGAGTCAAATTTAAGATATTGAAAAACTCCGCTGAAGTAGTTTTAGAGGCATGAGTGTTCAATTTCTATTAACTTTCAAGTTAGCAGGACAAGATCTCAAACTGAATGCTATTCAAGACTAAACATCCAATGATCTAAGGTACAATATATGATATACCCAAAAGTAAAACACCTTTTCCTAGGTTAGTTATAGGTTATAACATTATGTTACAACTGAGGCAGATTTTCTCGTACATAAATTTATTTTTTGCTGAAGTTTGTGAAATAATTTGTTTTCAAAAAATCATATATTCATAGGTAGTTGCACGATAAATGTTTAGATGAATTTCTAAATTATTTAAACTAAAAATTCAAAAATGGTTCGAAAAAACATTATTTTCGTTCATCTTTCGAAACTTGACAAAAAAAGAAGTAAATCAGATTGAATTCATGACAATCTTCAAATTAAAATAAAGGTATATAAAATGTTCGTGTTTTACTTACCTTTACTGCAGAGATGTAGGCAATGAAATTTATTTCGCCTTTTTTATACATGAATTGACACTAAATTTGCTTTGCATTAATAGGAAATACTGTTTTTCGATAAAAATTTCATTAGTATCTTAAAGTACTTCTAGCAAATTGGCAAAGATTTTGTATTTGCTAAAGAGGAGTCGGTAGGGCATATATCAATAATGCTAAAACTGACCTTTTTCGATGTACCTTTTCCAAGCATCTAAACAAGATATTGCTTCAGTTTTTTTTCACAGAATATTTATGTATAGGGGAGAGTCGGGTAGCCCCGCCCAGCTGGTACCACCGCCCACTGGCAATTTCATGTGTATAGAATATTTTTTCAAGTCAATGGGCCATCGGACATTAATTGTTATATTAAAAAAAGATTATTTTCAGAGTTTCAAGCATTTATGTAGGTGTTAATATGGTACACAATAGTTTTGAAAATATGTTGAATACAGTAGTCATGAAATTTAGAAAAATTGGTTGAATGTTTCGATTGAACTTCATTTTAATACTAAAAAAATAATTTTTTCTATACATACAGCATTAAAGTATGTAGTCTTAAGTTTAATTTGCACAAAGAAAGAAGTTTATATGTGAAAAATTGTTCGAGTAATTACAAATTTACAAAAAAATTGGATTTCGGGTAGCCCCGCTCACATGAATGTCGGGTATCCCCGCCCAATTTTATTTCGTCGATAAATGTACGGTTGCAAAGATTATTATTTTATTGCTTCAAATTTGAATGTTACATGCATTTTTAACAACAAGTATTGTTGTTATTAAATGATTAATATTAAATGACAGAATTCACTAAAAGTATATAAATATGTAATAAATAAAATAATTTTGTGATGAAAATGATAAATGAGGCTTATCTATTGTCAATACATTGGTCATTTTCATTTACACCTGAAAAAACAGTCAAAAAACATAATTTTTGTAACTGGGCGTGGCTACCCGACACATTTTGAAAAGAGCTGAAAAGCATGTTTT
This sequence comes from Parasteatoda tepidariorum, assembly GCF_043381705.1. Taxonomy (NCBI): domain Eukaryota; kingdom Metazoa; phylum Arthropoda; class Arachnida; order Araneae; family Theridiidae; genus Parasteatoda; species Parasteatoda tepidariorum. The sequence continues at coordinate 39,960,631 of NC_092215.1, forward strand.
TTTTTATACTTCTATTTTTTTAAGTTAAACTATTCTTTCTTTGTTTATTCTTTTTGCATTATTTAGTTAGATGATAAAACAATAGAAACATGCAAAAATATTGATCATTACTCACTATTATACAGAAATATAAGCAATACTCCTTAAGCGGGGGAGGGGGGCTACCAGATTCTCCCCTACGTGTTTGCACTGTGATAACTGTTAATTCATATCTCTGGCAAAAAAACTGAAGAGATATCTTGTTTAGATGCTGAGAAAAGGTACATCGAAAAAGGTCAGTTTCAGTATTATTGATGTATACCCTACCGACTCCTTATTAGCTGAGAGGAGTTGGTAGGGTATATATCAATAATACTAAAGCTGACCTTTTTCGATGTACCTTTTCTCAGCATCTTAATAAGATATTGATTCATTTTTTCCCCACAGAATATTCATACATACATGCTTATGCAGTGATAACTACTAATACATATCGTTAGCAGAATTCTTTTTAAAATATTATGAACTATAAACTTTAAAATGTTTTAAAAGTTTAATCATTTTTGAGTAAATAAGTATTTCTGTTAACGCTTAAAAAATTATGACAGCATACAACTGATATAATCTCAAATATCCCAAAAAATTTCAAAGCGATATTAAAAGTAGTTTCATAGAAAAGATACATCGAAGAAGGTCAGTTTTAGCATTATTGATGTATGCCTTACCGAATCTCTTTAAAATAATTTCTGTAAATATCTGAAACTTAAAAATCAAGTCTTTCTTTTAGTAGATCAAGTCACACAGATTTTCCACCTATATGAATCAGGTGTACAATTATTTATTTACATAAAATCACTTTCATTGAGGATGATTGGTGAACTTTCACCAAAAAGAACAATGTATGTCCATATAACTCTTCCTGGAAAAATACTAATGAATCATATCTAGATTTAATTTTATATGAAATTAATTTAAGAAATCGTCATCAAAGATTTTAATAATGGCTATATTTCTTTCCATGAAAAATGGGAACTACAACTATGAGGAAAAATTTTAATCGATTCTAATTATGATAGTTCTACAGATTTTAATACTATCGTTTTACTGTTGCTCAAAACACTGACAAAAAAAACTGTTAAATGATTATAAAATGTGGCTTTATAATTATTAAGACATGAATTTAAAGAAAAGTTATAACGCATCTGCTAATAAGTTTCCGGTCTGACATACAGATGGCTCCCTAAATGCAGAATTAGTATTTTGTTTAGCAAGTCCTAACCTTCAAATAAATGGTGTCAAAATTTTATAACGATCTACCGATTGATTTTAAAGTTACAGTGATCTTAATCGAACGCCAATTTATATTATTGAAACAATGGATGGAAAAGAATTTCGTGTTCTTATTAAACATTGTTATTTAATGGGAAAAATCACGGTAGAAACTAAAGCTTGACTCGATAAGTGTTATCCGGGTTCTTCACCAGGAAAATCGACCATTATTGACTGGTTTGCTGATTTTAAACGTGGTCGTACAAATGTTGAAGATGCGCCGCGCTCTGGACGCCCTAAAGATGTGATTAATCTGGAAAACATAATAAATGTCCACAAAATTGTAGAGAAAACCGCAAAGTGAAGTTGCATGACATTGCTGATACTCTAAATATATCAAAAGATTGTGTAGGCTTTATTTTGCAAGAACATTTTTTTTATGAGAAAGCTGTTTTCGAAGTGGGTGCAGCGTGTGCTAATAGTTGACCGAAAACAACAACGAATTGATTATTCCGAGAGCTGTTTGACGTTGTTTCAGCGTGCTTCCGCACCCACCCTGTTCACCAGATTTGGCTCCTAGTGACTTCTACTTGTTTGCAGACTTGAAAAAAATTCTCGCTGGTAAGAGATTCAGCACAAATGAGGAAGTGATTGCCGAAATAAACGCCTGTTTTGAGGTCAAAGATGGTTCTTTTTTTAAGAAAGATGTAGAGATGATAGAGAGGCGATGAAGTGACTGTATATCTCTTAAAGGAGACTATGTTGATGAATAAATTTGAATTTTACAAAAAAAAGTTGTGTTTACTTCATTAGACCGGGAACTTATCAGCCGATGTGTTAATATATGTATTTTAAAATATTTTTGTATTTGCTTCACTTACTTTGGTTTTATGCTCTTCAGATCTATCCAGCCTTACTTACCTTCAACAGATGAGCTTCCAAATCATTAAAATAATTTGACAATATACATAAAAATATAATAGTTTTAAGGACAACTTTGTAGGTAAGAATTGAAATGAAATTGAAAACATGTTAAGTAAATGTTTTTAAAGCATAATAAGTATTGAATAGTATAATAAGAATTAAAACTATTAATTCAATTCTTCATATATGGGATCAGTTAACAATGTAAATTATGTACATTCGGCAAAATTTAAAAAATCTTAAAAAACACCTTAAAAAACTTTTGACCTAATGACGGATTTTCATGTACTCGGTATTAATAGATTGAGTGACTTAACTTTAATTTAACTAACCTTAATTTGAAAACACGATACTATCTCTGAAAAAACATATCTTTTTTGATGGATTTAGATTCATGACACTCAGGTTATGGGGATTAGAGCATTGGAAGATATGGTCCAAACAGTTTAGCCAGGAGAACAGTTTAGAATTCTTAATGTTAATTTTACTTCTTACTTATATCCTATAGCTCCAAATTTTCGAAGCTAATAAAAATTTTTACACACAATTATTAGATTCATTTATACACAGATAATTCCACTCGAAAATAAATTTTTATTAATAATTATTTATTGCTTCTAATCATTTAATTTAATTATAGTGGAAATTTTTTTAAAAATAGTATACAGATTCTTATAGCATTTTGACAAATTCTTATAACACTTTTTTAGCTGATTTACCAAATGCAAATTCGCATGAAAAATTGGTTGTTCAGTTTCTGAGTAATCAGATTTTAAATATATGATTCATTTTGAAATTCCATACTTCAAAAGCTATGAAATTAATTTTATTAAAGTTTTAAATAATGCCACATAAAATTACTTTCTTCAAAATCTTGCATACCTTATAACTAAAGCATTTTTCAGCTATTATTAAACAAAATAATCGAAAAAGTAAATAATTAACAAAAATGAATTTCTGCATAAAATTATCTTTGAATCTTAAACTGTGGATGCAAAATTTTTTCGATTCACTGAAAAAGACTTGGCACAATATGCTGAAAGTGAAATTAACATTAAGGGGTCTAACTTTTTGACCGCTCTCTTGAACAAAATATTGGGACCATAATTTCCAGACAGCGACTATCCCATCCCTAATTTTGAGGGTCAAAGGTCTGTACCCATAGAGACGAAAGTATTTTTTATTCAGAAAAGTACGTTGTGACTTAGATTTCATAACTTTAAATATCGTTTACACTAATTAATTAGTATAATTGAAATTAAGCCCTAGAACCATAAAAATTCAGTCCTAGTACGTGAAATTCCGATTATTGGATTAAAAGTAATTCAGGGTGTTCCATTTCTTATTTAGCGCACTGTACTCAATTAGTTAGTATAAAAGGGGGAATAACATTTGAAATTAAAACTTTATTTTTACTTACGAATATCAGAATCTTCTTACAGTCCAAAAATAGAAGAAATTCACCTAAAATAAAATAAAAAGACAAATTATATATTTTAAATTTATTAAGAGGTTTTTTAGGGGGAGATTGTCTGTATAAATATTCTACATCTCATAGCAGATAAAATAGACGTAAAATGTTTCTTAAAACATAAAATTAATGCAATTTTATAAAGTAAAATTTATTTCATCTTTTATTCATCTTTTATTCAAAATAAAATTAGAGAAAAAAGTATTTTTCTACACTGTTAAATTTTTCAATCCGAAATTACGGTAAAATGACCCGCAGTAGTCTGCCCACTCTATTAACCATAACATTTATGGTTATGAACATTTCTTTATCTTTACGGTTTTAAAACCATTTACGGTTTGTACAGCTAAAATCCCGTGAATACAAAATCATAAGGTTTACTGATCACTTATAACTAGCATAGTTTCTAAACCATAAACATAAAAATTAAACTGATATTGAAAGAGGTGGGCCTAGTTGGCTGGGATAGAATTCTGGTTGGTAAACTGTATTAGGGAAAAGCAATCAATAACGCTTTTTCTCGCATTTAACAGTTTGAATATAATCTTTTTGTGGTTATTTAACTGTTTAAGTTGAAAATGGAAAAATAACAATTAGATAAATTGTTGTTTAAGGGGTCACAGTATCCGAAAAATGACCAAAGTATCGAAAATTCTTTGATTGCTTATAATAAAACTTAAGACTGTTTCAAAAAATTCTCTCTCTATCTACATTTTAAGAAAAGTTATGAATGATTTTAGATTCTCTTAATACAGAAACTTGCACAGCAGACAGACTTTAGAGTGCTTTTTCTCATAGATGATAATTTTGTGTTTTAATCTTAATTAAATCCCCAAGGAATTTTTTCTATTTAAGATAAAACTTTGAAGTAAACTTTTTTATCTTAAGTATAATACACTTATTTAAACTTTGCATGGAATAAGCATTTTATGAGGTATTGCAATTTTCACAGCATGTTATATACACCTAACAGGAATTCTTAACCTTTTTTTTCTACATTTTTACAAAATAACCTATCAAAAATATTCTAATCGATATATCATCAAATGAATGCTCAAAATTGTTAAGAGAAATATTGCAAGCACTAAGAAAAGAAAATTTGAAATATGTTAAAATAAAAAAGCCTTAGGAATTTAAAAATTTTGAATTTTTTCAACTTTTTTTAAGATTTTAAAAAAATTAAACAGTTTAATTACTTTTTGAAGATAAATTATTGATTTTAAGTTAAATGAGCATGTAAAGCAACCACCAAAGGAATGATTATACCTTTATTTGAAAAAATTGTTGCAAAGGTACTGTGACCCCTTAACAATTTTTCAGAAAATTTTCTAAGAGTGTAGACTTAATGGCAATTGTTTTACAATATCCGATGATCTGAATTTGCAAATTAATATTCCAACCCTCTAAAGGAAGTTTTGCTAATTAAAAACGATTCGTTTATGTCACATATCAATACAGCTGCAATAGAAAGAAAATCAAATAATTAAAATTATTCCACTCCTTTTTAAGAATATCATTCAAACTGACAGCTTCTCTTCTTTATTCCTATCTTCACCGAAATCATTTCATTTTATTTAGCTAAATACTTCATGATACCTTAATCACTGATTAAATTTGAACTAGTTTCCCAAAATCAGTTATCTAATTAATTAACAAGGATTAAATCGATTTTGTTTACCTTTGATGTCAGGCAGTGTTTTCTTTCCAAAATCCTACTTACAAGATAATTAAATATTTGGTATCTGTTAAATACTAAATAGTGGTCAATTTTTCCAGGAAACGAGCTCATTCTTTAGTATATATCTTCCAAAATAAACAGACACAAAGAGAATTATTAAATCATAGTTATTTTAATCTCTTTCATGGAGATTAAAATATAAAATTAATATAAAATTTATTTTTCATAGTGACGAAATTTATTTTTCATAGTGACAAAATTTATTTTTCATAATGACAAAATTTATTTTTCATAATGACAAAATTTATTTTTCATAGTGACAAAATTTATTTTTCCTAGTGACAAAATTTTTTTTCTCATAGTGACAAAATTTATTTTTCATAGTGACAAAATTTATTTTTCATAGTGACAAAATTTATTTTTCATAGTAACCAATATTTAACGTGATCAGTCGAAGTCTATTCTCCACTTATTGCTTTATGTCAAATTTTAGGAATTTTAAAAAAAAAACATCTAACGAATATACAGCAGGGTTATTCACAATTCCCTCTGTTTACTACAACCTTAAGTTTACTGCAACTGGCTTCAGTGGTACATGTTACTGCCATCTACCGGCAACTGCTTAAATTAAAACTTGAATACTTTCGGAATAATTCATATGTTCTTTTTTGCCATATTCGTCTTTGTTTTTTTACTATAACGCTTTGAAAACCCGGAGGGAATTATGAATAACCCTGTATTTTGTACCTTCCAAACTCAGCGAAAAGTAATGTTCTGACTGGGAGTTATTAAAAACGAAAATGAATGGTGTGATCAGCTCAGGTGTTAATCATGTCATTTAACTATAATCAGTGGTACGCTTACGAAAATTCGGCTTATCACTTATCTTCATGATATCGCTAAAATGAACAGTAAAACCGTGCAAATTTGATACAAACTTAATATGGTGTTAAATTTAATGCGTATGCATATAATGACTTAAAAATCTAAGACGACGTAAGACACAAAGACGAATTATGACATAAACTAGAGAAAGACGAAACAAAGTATATGTTGAATATTATGGATCGATTAGAAACCACTATCATTTTGCAATTTAGATCTATTCAATTTACTATACTTATTTCATAAAATTAAAGGGTCACAGTACCCAAAAAATGACCAAAATATCGATATTTTCATTGTTTATAATAAAACTTCAAACTTCTTCAAATACAATGAGAAAAAAACATCTCTCCATCTACGTTTTTAAAAAAGTTATGAATGATTTCAGATTGCCCTAAAACAGCAACTTGATCTGCAGACAAACTTTAAAGTGCCTTTTCTCATAGATGATAATTTTGTGTTTTAATCTTTATGAAATCCCTAAGGAGTTTTTCTATTTAAGATAAAGCTTGGAAGTTAACTTTTTTATCTTAAGTATAATACACTTATTTAAATTGTGCATGGAATAAGCATTTTATGAGGTATTACAATTTTTACAGCATGTTATGTATACCAAAAGGAATTTTTTACCTTTTATTTCTACTTTCTTACAAAAAAATCTATAAAAAAATGTTATAATTGATTTATCACCAAATGAATGCACAAAATTTTTAAGATGAATATTGTAAGCACTAAGAAAAAAAGATTTGAAAATATGTTAAAATAAAAAAGCCTTAGGGATTTAAAAATTTTGAATCTTTTCAATTTTGTTTAAAATTTAAAAAAAATTAAACAGTTTAACTATTTTTTAAAGATAAATTATTGATTATAAGTTACATGAGCATGTAAAGCATCCACAAAATGAATGATTATACCTTTATTTAAAAAAAAATATTGTAAGGGTACTGTGACCTTTTAATTTCTATAAAAATAACTAAATCAGTCTTTGCATAACTATTAAATAGCTTTTTTGCTGTTGTGATATTTAGACAGATAATATAATCTCAGCTATGTAATCGAAATAATGGTCAAAACAGTCTTCGTTTTATCTTAAAACTTTATTGTTACCGCCATTTTATTTATACAGGATATATTTTCTGAAGCGACGAATTAATGTTTGTGCACGAAGTAAGCTGTGAATTATACAGTAGTTCTTACAAAAAATATATATATCTTCTTGAAGCTGAACTTGGGAAAATACGAACTCAACGATTAAGATGCTTCAGACGTTTATAGAAGAAAAATAAAAAAAATATGTTTTCCTGGCTTTTCATTAGGAGGTGATCTATTGCTAAAGTTGGAAGAATATTTAGTTTTTCTTCCTTCTTTATTGAACAGGAAAATACTAAGCTTTATACGAAGAAGGAAATAAACCAAAGTTTGTTTCGATGACACAGAGTTAGAGAGATATTAATGAAACGTATTCTATCACGTGAAATGGCACTAATGCAATAGATTGACTTCTTACACATATTGAAGTTTAATTATACATATATGTTATTTGTTCAGTTTTTTGAGAAAACATATTTTTATTTTTAAAGGAATAAAGTGTAAAAAGTACAACGCGTTTAATAACTGATATATCAATCTTCAGTTAGAAAGAAATGAAATGAAATATGAGTCATATAAATAAACCAAATTTTGTTTCGATGACACAGAGTTAGAGAGATATTAATGAAACGTATTCTATCACGTGAAATGGCACTAATGCAATAGATTGACTTACACATATTGAAGTTTAATTATACTTATATATTATTTGTTCAGTTTTTTGAGAAAATATAGTTTAATTTTCAAAGGAATAAAGTGCAAAAAGTACAACTCGTTTAATAACTGCTATATCAATCTCCAGTCAGAAGGAAAGGAAATGAAGTATGAGTCATATAAATAAACCAAAATTTGTTTCTATGGCATACAGTTAGAGAGATATTAATGTAACGTATTCTATCACGTGAAATGGCACTAATGCAATAGATTGACTTACACATATTAAAGTTTAATTATACATATATGTTATTTAATTAGTTTTCGGTGAAAATATATTTTTAGTTTTAAAGGAATAAAGTTTAAAAAGTACAACGCATTTAATGACTGATACATCAATCTTCAGTCAGAAAGAAATGAAATGAAATATGAGTCATATAAATAAACCAAAATTTGGTTCTATGACATACAGTTAGAGAGATATTAATGAAACGTATTCTTTCATGTGAAATGACACTAATGCAGTAGATTGATTTACACATATTGAAGTTTAATTATACATATATATTATACATTAAATGTTTTGGAAAAATATTTTTAGTTTATAAGGAATAAAAGTGTAAATTGAAGAATACGTTTTAATGTTTAATGACTGATTTATCAATCTTAATTAAGAAAAAAAATACTGAATATGAATATAATCTGTTTGTAATTATTTTAAATATTTGAATTGTATATGAAATGTTTTTGAATTGTGTTTGTTGTTTGAATTGTATATGAAATGTTTGTTGCCTGCATTTAGTATTATTTAGAAATAGAAGCACAATGAAAAAAGCACCTAAACGTAATTATTCATCTTTATTGTATATATCCTTAAGCTAAATTCAGTATTAAACTCTTGTAAGACTAAATTATAAAAAGTAAATATTTGTCATTGAAATATTTAGTGGAAATTCAAATGGTAAATATGAATTTTTTTTTGTATAACATTGGAATTACGAATTTATGTTTCAAACTATGTGGGATCATTATAAGTTAAAAATTGTTGTTTAGAAGTATATAAAGAGAAGAAAGAAAAATCGATGCATTAATTTGTCATTTGTTGCATATAAATAAGATGAAATAAGTTTTAAAAAATATATCACTTTTTCTAAATTTTAACACTCATTATAAAAGCATGTTTTATTGCTCATTTTGCTAAAATCCAACTTTTCAAGCTTTTCGGTGTTCCCATAGAGCCAGAAACGTGGTAAATTTTACCATATTATGGTAGTTTTTACCATATATTTTTCGCAATGTATGTTGTTTGTTTCCTACATGCCTGATTGAATAAAGAAATATACTTGTAGTTGAAGTAAGGTGAGAAAACGTAATATGTAATTATAAAAACGTTCTTACAAACAAATACTGACTTTAGTATTTAAGTTATAAATTATAAGTGCTTAAAGCAACTATCAACTATTTTACTAATTACTATTTTACTATTTTACTTATTTAATTTAAAAATTTTGAGGATTCGAATTTTTTCTCGCTGTTATTTTATTACAAAATAATTTCCCAATATATATTTCATTAGCATTTGTAAGAATTGATGAAGAAAATGAACTCAGAGAGTTTCTGTGCACACTTGGGGGGGGGGAGGGTTAGAAGTTCCGAATTAAATCACGATAAAAAGTACTGGCACTTTTACCAACATATGTTACGGAACAAAAATCTGATACACGGTAATTTTTACAGTAATAATTACAGTAAAATCACTGAATCACTGCAATTAAATGAATATTAAGTAAGAATTACGCATTATTTTTTGCAGTGAAAATGGATTTTACGGATGATACAGCAAACATGCCGGTAATTTATACCGTAGTATGACATGGAATGTTTTACAGTGCCATTGAAATCGTTTTTATATTGGTTAAACAATAAAAAATGTTCACCAAAAAAAAAATATACGATTACACCGAATTATAAAATATTAAAAAGCGTATAATATATATAGTATAAAAAGTAAATGTATAGTAACACCATTGAAATACTGTATATGAAATTTTTAAAATCATATTGAATAACGTAATCATGTTTTAATCGCTAAAAACAGTCGCAACAGTGAAATGAAAGCGCAAAGAAATTCTAATGGTTACGTGAAAAACCGAGTAAAGAGGTTTCTAAATATAACCTACTATCAATAAGAAGATATTCTTGGAGAAGCTTAATTAAAAAAAAAGTTTCATTTTGCTTGGGAATGCAAAAATGTTTTAAGAAAAATCTTTTAATATAACTAAAACGTTTTCCTCATATCAGGAATGTCATTTTTTTCGTTTTTTAAAACAAAATTAAAAGACATTCATGACGAATAATTATACTATTTTTTCAGTGTTCTTAATATGTAATTACAAATAAAAATAGAACGACATTTTTGACATTTAAATTGTTTTTTTTATCTCATAATTGCATGGTATGGTCTCACTGTTCGAGTTTTCATTCCATAATTATGGCAAAATAACTGGCAGTCATAAATGTAACAGTAAAATTTACGGTAAACTGATGGTTACATTTACGCCTGTAAAATCGTTTAAAACTAGAATGGTTACTAAAACCATGTATATAAAATTAAACAGTTTTTTTAGCAGTTTACAACTAGCATGGTTTCAAAACCAGGAAAAAAAATATCAGACCATTATACCTAGGCATTTTGCTTGGTAATGAGCTTTGGAGTGAGTTTGAGATTAAGTTGTATCCATCTCTTGAACAATGAAATAGGGTTTAATTAGTTTATCTGGGTGTTTCACCTATATGGTTGTATTTCTGGTTGTTCACCTAAGACACGGGTTTTACTAGACTTTTTTGTGATAAGTAGTTTTATGGTGCTGCCATCTACGCTTGAGTGAGTGCATTATATTCTAATAGTCAAGGGTTATAAATTAGGAAGTGCAGGAAGCTGGAAACTCTTCAATAATTGAAAGGAATTGATTTAAATACCTTATAGTTTTGTATTCAAGTGTGGTTTAGAAACTGACAGTTTAGAAAATGAGAAAAATCGGGGAATTGTTTCTCCCTTATACACTCTTCCCTATCTCTTAATATGGAAAATCTGGTTTTGCTATGCGGAGAAGACTGCAGGTTAAAATGGGACTTTTTACGTGCAGAACTGTCATTGGATAAAATATATTATTTGTAAGCGATTTCAAAACCCTAAAGATTCCGAAACCGGACTTCTGTCTGATATTTTACTATAATTTTAGAATGAAAATTATAACAGTGTACTTTAAAGTTATACTTAGAGGTCTCTAACTCCATGGTAATGGCATTTCTGGTAAAAAAACAGCAACGTAATGTTGTTAATAAAAACAAAATATACGGTATTTATGTTATTCATTTGGTAATTTTTCCGTTCGTATGGTAATGGCTTTTCGGAAATTCTGGTTTTCAAAATTATAGTACTTATCACCATCTTCATTATTCATTATCTAATGAAAAATGCAAAACTGATAAGTAAATTTTACCGAATAAATGATTTTTATTCCATATTCTAAGGCACCATGGTAAAATTTCTAAATTTTAACGTGTTTGCCAAATTTTGTGATAAATTATAAAACCATATTTTATTTTCAATTTTACCAATCACTGCCAAAATCATTATAAAACCATATTTTATTTTTCATTTCACAAAACTCGTCAAGCTTTATACTATTGAGCCAGAAACATGGTAAATTTTACCATACTCCAGACGTTTTGACCATACATTTTTCTTAACGCACCATTTAATTTTATAATAATATTTTTAATAATATCAGATAATATTAATACTATCAATAATATTCTTTGTAACAATATTCAGACCAAACATACTTAAAAATATATTCTATGCAACATTGAAAAATATTTATTTTTATCATTTTGAAAATTATAGTAAACAATTTTTATTTTTGTTTCAGTTTTAAAAACATCGCATTTCAATAATTTTAATTATTTTTAATTCTTCATGTCACTTTCATACCGCTGGACAGACATATTACAAATATGCGTTATATATAATTGTTATTTTTAAATTCTTTCCAGAGTTTTCAAATTGGAATCTTTTTTTTTAATTTTAAATTTTTGTTACTCATAAAGACAGCACAAAAAAACACTGAATGTTGTATAAAAACACTGTATCATAAAAAACATTTTCATAGAAGTTAGTATAACAAAGAGATGATTTACATTCAGAATTATTTTCATTGGAGTTTTGGTTCTAACATTTTGTACCTCAGGGAAATTACTGATTGAATAGATTGTAAAACCATATTTTGTTTTTAATTTTACCAAAATCAACGAACTTTTTTCCATAGAGCAAGAAACACTTTAATATATACCATATTTTAGTAGTTTAAAAAAAATTTTTTTTCTTAGTGCATAGTTTAATTTTTTTTATAAACTCTCTGTTTTTATTATTTTTTAGATGAATATTCAAACGGAAATTACTGAAAAGTATTTTATTTTTAATCATTTTGAAAATGATTGTAAACAAGTTTAATTTTTGTTCAAGTCTTAGAAACATCGCATTTTAATCAAATTTAATTTTTAAACGTTCGAAAACGTATCACATTACAAATATGTGTTGTATTTAATTGTTATTTTTGAATTCTCAAGAGACTTTTCAATCTGAATTCTTTTTTTTTCTTTCAATTTTCGTTACGCATAAATACAGCGCAAAAATTTCAATAGTGTTGTACAAAAATAGTGAATTATAAAAAAATATTCTAATAGAAGTTAGTATAATAAAGTGATGATTTACATTCAGAGTTATTTTCTTAGGAGTTTTGGATCTAAGATGTTATCCCTCTGGGAAATTATTGATTGAATAAAGCAAACAAGACTAGTTTTCGAATACGGTTATCTTCCTCAAAATCTGAGAGTTACCTATTCATACAATTTTCGTGAATTTCTAAAGGTATTTTTTTCTTTTAGGGTTGCGTTTAACTTTAAAGTTATACGCGAGTTTCGAAAATACCTAAAAAAATACATACACTGGTTTAGAAAATCAGACGAAATTTTGTTTAAAATATGATTTGTTGAAGAAAGGTAAAGAATTTTGATTTTCCCCAAGATTATGTTCTTAAGATTTATTTATCTAGTGTATAACTGAATTAAAAATTATGCCTTAAAATTTTCTGCACATTTGTAAGATAGATTTGTAAGATTTTCTAAATATTTGCGATGCATTTGTAAAAAATTGTAAACATAATAAAGAAAAGTTTTGTATATTTATTTCCTTTCTTAAATTTTGTACCTTCCCCTTCAGAAATCCTAGAGCTGTTTAAGCATTAGGAATAATTGTTGGAGGAAGTAGGAGACAAGTGTGAAAAAATTTTAAAAAATTTCCCAAAAAGTTTTCTATTAATCATTTTGATCATAACTAATATTTTAAATTTAAATTTGTTATTTGATAAGTTTGATTTATTTTCATTTCGATGGATGCGTAAACTAAGTTGATAATTTGCTTTTTAATTTTCTTTTTTTTTAATCCAAATAATTTTTTTCTTTCCTAAACCTATGGCTACGCAAGTTATAAATTTATAGTTACTTTTAAAAATAAATAAAAATCAGCAATGATCTCATTTCAATCAAAAATGCAGTCTTAAGTACATAATCTTATTATTGCTTTCTTTCAATAAACTAAATAATGCATTTTGACAAAGCAGCATTAAACAGAGACATTAATATAATTTTTAACTAAAACATTTTACACACATTCTAAAAATTAAAAAATATTCAAGATAGCAACTTTTCGATTAAAGACAAACTCAAAATATAGCCTTAATTAGTCTCAAAATGAGGACAAAATTTGTAAAAACAAAGGAATTATTTTCCATAAATAATTTATTTTTTTAAATAAATACCTCAATAATTGACGTGGTTTCAACTAACCCTATTAGTATCAAAATCTAGAAAAAAATAAGCAATTAAAAAAATCAATCAAAAGTAAATATTAAAATATGTAACAGACATATTCTCTATATATCTCCAATTATGTATTTCTAATAATATATCTCTAGTTATTAAAAAGCAAGAAACATAGTCCAAAGAATTATAAAGCAAATTATGCGTGAATTTTCTTCTCTAACTTTAATTATAATTGAATATATTGTAATTGAATCAGAATATTGAGAATATTGAGGATATAATCTAACATCTAACTTGCTGTTGGTTTAATTTACTTTTTCTTGGGGTAATAGGGGGTATGATTGTTTGCGGTAATATACCGCCAGCCGGTGATACTGCTTCCGAAGGGGCTGCATAGTAATCCCTTCCTGATGATGATACTATGTCTGTCAGTTTTTCCTCTATAATTTCTTTTATTTCCTTTTTGATTGTAAGGTTGCTATTTCCAGTAGCACTTTGTAATTCAGTTTGTTATTTAGTGTTAATGATTTTGGTTTTCTCCCGCTCTGCTGAAACTTTTAGCACTCTTATGAAGTAATAACTTATTTTATTTCATCTTTTAATATTTTCCTCAAATATCCTTCTATCTGTAACATTAGCAGCATGGCGCTGACACAACTTGTTGAAATTTCACAACTTATACTTTTTCTTTGATTTTCATTAGTTTTGTATTTATTTCTCAAAGTGTATTTTATATATATATATATATACTTAT
>NC_092215.1:39975546-39995957 GCF_043381705.1 Parasteatoda tepidariorum
TTAAAGAGCCAAAATATAAACCACCATTTGTAAGATGTTTTTAGAAATATTCCACATGAAATGTACTTTAAAAATTCCTATGAAGACATCATTAATATAAATAATTATTTCTTTAAAGTTGAAGATTAAATGTAGTTAGAAATGAAGTACAATGTTTCGCCTTTTTATTCCCATCTAATCACAATTTTGGATTCTTGCGAGATAGTGTTCTTATGTAGCTATAATAAATCTTAATAAAGTGAAAGTAAAGTGTCATCAAAACGAGGTCTATTAATCAATTAGAAAGTGTCATTTTGTGACAAAAATGTTATTTTCCGTTGTACTGTTCTTCTGAATAAGGCAAAAATATATTTTTTAAAGTATTTATCAGCAACAGTAAAATGATATTTCATTATAAAGAGGCTTTAGTTTTGTTATAGATTATTACTGTATTTTAATTAAAACCACGGGAGAGATAATGGACATTTTCATTGAGCCGCGATGGCTCAGGTCATCGAGCGTTCACCCTCCAATAAGGCGAAGCGGGTCCAAATCCCAGTCGATGCGAATTCTGCGTCCGGTTTGCACCGATCACAGTGCTGACGAGAAATTTCTTCAGTGGTAGACGGATCATGGGTTAGGGTCACCTTGCCGTTAGGCTAACCATGAGAGGTTCTCGTGGTCTTCCTCTCCATGTAACACAAATGCGGGTTAGCCCTATAAAAAGTCCACGAAGGCAAATTTCTCTCAATACACGATCCAGGAGTTCCCTTGTGTTCTGGATGGGGGTTAAAATTACAAGGCTACAGAGTTGAACATTAGTAGTCTTAAACCCATAAAATTGGGTCGGCTGTTAAACGACTGTTTTAAAATATAATATAATATGAAATAAAAAAAATTGACATTTTCGGAGCCTTGGTGGCTCAGGGGATGGAGCCTTTGCCTTCCAATGAGGTGAAATGGGTTCGAATCCCTACGATGGCTGATCAATACGAATTGCGCACCCGACTCACACCGATGACAATGTTGACGTAAAATATCCTCAGTGGTAGACGGATCATAAGTTAGAATACCTTTCGCTGTCAGAAATTTCTCGGAAGAGATGGTTAAATAACAAATGATTGCATGTCTATTTTACCATGTTTAATCAAAACAGCCAAATAACCATAAATAAAATGGTAATCAAACTGTGAAGTTTGGAAAAAACTGCTTATTAACTGCTTTTACCTAATACAGTTAAACAACCAGAATTTTATCGCACCAACTATTACCACCTAATGAAGCTACTTAGTTCTTCGCTACTGCGTACATATCATAGCCGAGCGGGCTTATCTGTCAATCTCATGACCATCAGAACTGGAGCTCGAGTCCTAGTGTTGACACAACAATATTTTCTCCATTCCGTTCAACACGTGAAGAATTCCCAGTGTCCGGCACTCTCCAATGACCATTAACTTACGAAATCCGAGCTTCTATGTTTAGTTAAAAACTTATTACGTTTTTAAAAAAATGCTAGTTGCAAATGGTTAAAAAACCGTATAGTTTTGCATTCATGGTCTTATAACGATATTTTTGTAAATGGTTATAATACAATAAAGGAAGAAAAAATTCTTTTCCGTATGGTTTATCGGATGGACAGACAGCTGACAGTTATATTACCGTAATTTTAGAAGGAAAATTTTAACAGTGTTGCTGCCATGCTATCAGTGTGAAGTTTTCGTGGTTTTCCTCTCCATCTAGCGTGAACGTGAGATAGTTCCCTCAAAAAGTCCTCCACGAAGGAAAATGCTTCCCATTACTTGATCCAGGAGTTTTTCCTTGTCTTCTGGATTTGGTTCAAAATTANGAGTCCTAGTGTTGACACTACAATATTTTCTCCATTCCGTTCAACACGTGAAGAATTCCCAGTGTCCGGCACTCTCCAATGACCATTAACTTACGAAAAGCCGAGCTTCTATGTCTAGTTAAAAACTTGTTACGTTTTTAAAAGAATGCTAGTTGTAAATGGTTAAAAAACCGTATAGTTTTTCATTCATGGTTTTATAACGATATTTTTGTAAATGGTTATAATACCATAAAGGAAAAAAAAATTCTTTTCCGTATGGTTTATCGGATGGACAGACAGCTGACAGTTAAATTACCGTAATTTTAGAAGGAAAATTTTAACAGTGTTGCTGCCATGCTATCAGTGTGAAGTTTTCGTGGTTTTCCTCTCCATCTAGCGTGAACGTGAGATAGTTCCCTCAAAAAGTCCTCCACGAAGGAAAATGCTTCCCATTACTTGATCCAGGAGTTTTTCCTTGTCTTCTGGATTTGGTTCAAAATTACAAGACTATGGAATTAAACATTAGTAGTTATAAACCCAAAATAATTGTGTTGGTTGTTCAACGATGGTTTTAAAATAAAATAAAATGTATATCTCTGAGATTAGAAATTCTCGATCTTCGTCGTATCATTATTTTTTCTTTTGAATTAAAATGAAGCATTTTCAATAATTTAGCGATTTCATAATTTTGGCATAATCATTTGTTGAATTATATCTAACTGATAATAATACATTTGTCTCAAGAGATCCTCTAAATTCTACAACATTTGAAATTTCCTGGAAACGATGGTTACACTAAAATTCACTTGATTGCTGTATTACCATATTCAATCTAAACAATCAAATACATACTTTAACCGAAAGAGCTTATCTGTCAATCTCTTGACGGTCTGAATGGGAGTTCAAATCACAGTGATGACAACGCACTGTTTGCTCAATTCCTTCGACACACGATGAGTCTCCAGTGTCTTGCATGCAATGCCCACCTCTCAAGATAGCTAATATCTCTAGATAAACTTCTTAAATCACATTTCACGGTTCCCTTGACAAAAAATAACGCAACTAAAACCTAGCTCTATTGGTCCATTACCTGAAGAAAAGCTTAACAAAACCTAACTGCAATATCCCGTTTACGGTAGTAAAACCGTGAAAAGTGCATTTTTTTCAAATCCGTAATGTTTTGCATTTAATGTTTTTTAACCATATTATTTCTTAATGATTTCACTAAACCTGCATCACTGAACTAAATGATTTTTTTGAGGAATGCATGCTAAATTGTTCAAAAAATGATTATTTAATCCCACATGTATGAATTAATCTGATAAATTATATGTTATGTAACCAGAATTGAATACTTAGCTTCAAACAAATGCTCTCATACCAAGAAAACCTGGAGTTGAATGTTGGAAGAGTTTTTTAATATGGCATAGTAGTTTATCTGTCTGAACGAGCGAGAATTAAAACTTATAACGAAAAAAAATAAAATATGTTCCCCATTAGCATAATTAGCAAAAACAAAAATAAAGAAGCAAGATAAGCGATTGATTAAATTGTAAGATTGAATTTATCAATTTGAAAAATTCTGTTTGATTTCATGCCAAAACAAATTTACATGTTGAGTTTGAAAATATTGATGGAAAACTACGCCAATCAAGTATAACTGAAGGACCACGGAAGGCTGCTATAACTTCAGTGTTTTAAATCTAATTTAATTACGAAATAGTATTATTACATTGCGAATAATAGTATGGACAAAAGTACCACAGCATGGTATTATTTACTGTGTTTCTTGCTCCGTAGGAACACCTAAAAGCTAGGTAAATTTTACTGAAGCGATTTGGTAATGATTTTGATAAAATTAACAGTAAAATTACGTTTTAAAATATGCTTTAAATATTGATAAATGTGTTAAAATTTGATAATTTTATCATTATATTATGGAAAATGGCATAAAAACCATATATTCGTTAACCAGAATTATCTATCTACCTATTTATACATCTCTCTTTCTCTTTTTATGCATATATATATATAAATATATATATATATAAATCTANTATATATATATAAAGTTTTGTCAAAACTACCAGATTATGGTAAAATTTACCATGCTTATGACTCAATGGGAACACGAAAAAGCTCAGCAACTTTTACCAAAGCACTGTGGTAGAGATTTAGGTAAGAATAACAATATAATATGGTTTTATGATCTGTGATAAAATTCGGCAAGCGTGGTAAAATATAGTAATTTTATCTTGATAGCTTAGTAAATAGTATAAAAACCATTTCATTAGTTAAATTCAACTTTCAGGATTGTATTTTTTACTAATGTTTTACTTTTTAAATTTGTTGTAATAATGAACTATAAATTTGAAGAGTAGAATTTTAGGTAAACGTATTCCCATTTGAACGAAAAAAATTACCAAATGAATAGTTTAAGTACCGTATATTTCGGTTTTATTAACCAGATTTAGTGTTTTTTACCCGATATATCATTAGCATACAGTACGGTAATTTTGCCAGATAATTTCTTTTCGTGATAGTACCTTATCATTTTACACCTTTGTAAGAACGAAAGGTTTTTTACAGGCTGTATGATATTGTTTTTAATTTATTCAGAATATGTTCGGGCCAGTAAGAGTTAAATCAGTTGAGAGTTTTTAAGTTAAAAAAACACATAAGCATTTATAATTCCTTGTTTTATTTAGACCAAATATATTTTAAATATGAGAAATGTGATTTTTTTCTTTAAAAAAACTGCTCGAAACTGCCCTTTCTCCTTCTAATAAATGAGTAATATTTTAATAAAGTTTTTCTTTTATAATTTCCATTTTTTAAAGGTATATTATTTTAAATGATCAAATAACAAGTTTTTCATTCTATGCAGTGAAGATTACAGTGATAAAAACTAGATAGCAATTTGTCCGTTTTGATTAATGAGGGAAAAATCTACATATCAATTCATTATTCTTGAAAATAAAATTTCACGTCTAAAACTATCCTGCTTTCTAAGAATCTCGAAAAAATCAATTTTTCAAACCATCAAAGACCGATATTGAATTATGGCCAATGTAATGCGACGCAAAATATTTTTTTATTTATGAGAAATACTTTTTTTTAAGGAAAAAAAGCCCTTCTTTGCATAATATTGTGATTATTTAAGTCAAGAGTAAACAAAATCCAATTTTAAATGCACACTTTATTTCTTTATAACATAGACACGCTTTGATTGAACTTTTTCAGAAAAAAAATTATTTTAAATTATTATAGACTCTTTTTTTATTCGCTGCAATATAAAAGAAACGCTACTCTACGAATGAAATAAGAAAAATTTAGTCAAAAAGGATTTTTTTAATTATTTAAATTTTTTGTAATGTTTTTTTCATAAAATCTTTTCTTTTTCACATTGAAATAATTATATGAGATGAAAAAAAAGTTTTTTTGTTACAAAATATGATAAATGTGATGATAACTGTATTTTTTAATAAATTATTTCATGCAAATAAACTTGTGTATGAGAGTTTTTTATATTTTACTGTGATAGGTGCTTATTATTGAAAAAAAAGTATAAGATTTACTTTCTGCACTTTCTTGTTCCGTTAAGATTCTATTTTTTAAATTATTTGATTTTGCTAGTCTTTTTATATTTAATCAATACAAAATGTCAAAAAAGGAAGAAACTAAATTTTTTTCTTTGTTGTTTTATACGAGTTCTTTAATTTATCATTCTTCTTATTATTATTCGAGGCAAACTTAGTATGGAATCTCAAGTTTTTTCTAATTCAAATCAATCCATTGATTGATTGACTACTGTAGTTTCCATATTTAATTGAATGTTTTAATGCATGGTAAAGATATCAATTATCAGATCAATACATTAATTATTAGCCTACAGCGATTTTCACAATAGCTTTTAAGTCAGTAGGGTATATACGAATAATACTAAAACTGACATGTTTCGATGTATCATTTCTCATCATCTAAACAAGATATTGCTTTAATTTTTTTTCACAGAATATTTACATATACATGTTTGCACTATAATAACTATTAGTGCATATCTTTGACAGAGAATTTCTTAAAAATTTGTAAACTGAGAATATTTAATTTTCTTAAAAAATTTCCTCAAAAATCTTTCATAACAAAAAATATTAAACATTAAGCTGAAAAATAATCGTAGCGTATAACGGATATTATCTCAAATATCCCCAACAGATTTCTGAGGGATGTCATAAGTAGTTTAATAGAAAAAGTAGGGAAGAGTGGGTCAATTGTAACATTTTTTACTTAACTATTTTTAACTAACAAAAAATCCAATATATTATTAGTATTAATTGACAGACGAGTAAAGTAGACTCTCTACTAGAAAAAAAACCTTATTTTAAATTTTATTATATTAGTTATTAACAATTTTTGACAGTCGTGAACTTGTTACAATTGTCCCCACTTGCTGGGTCAGTTGTAATAATTCATAAATTCAACTAAAACATAGTTAATTATACATATTATCACAGTTGTGATATATTTTTTTATTGATCAAAATAGTAGTGATATTTTAGGAGTAAAAATAATAATGAGTAGAGACCTAAAGGGTTAAACTTTTAACTTTAAGGGGTTAAAAATTTTAATTTATGATGTGAAAGGTGACAAATAAAATAATGCATATGCAACATAATATAAGTGATATAGGAAACTATTGGTGATTCTTAAAGAGTTAAGTAATGGTTTGTAAACATAAGATTATTTATTTTCAGCTGTTACAATCGTCCCCTTACTTATTCTTACAATCGTCCCCAAGACGCCATTTCAGCTTCATTTGTTAAAAGCAATGCTGGTTAATTAACAAAACTAATTTTTCTATTGAAATGTTAATTAAGGTGTCCACTTACATATTCGGTTAATAATTTTTATTAGTTTAAACAAAATTACTTTGTTATAATATAATACTCTAATACCAAAAAAAGTACTTACGTAGCGTGAAAATATCTTTTGTGTTGTAACTCTTTCAAAAGTACATAAAAATGGTTACCAGCAGGGGTGTACATATAGATTTATTAAATAAACCTTGTGCGCCACCTAGGAACTAAATCTAGAGCCCGACACTCGAATTTTTTTCTCTGTTACAATCATACCCTGTTACAATTGACCCCACTCTCTCCTACATCGCATAAAGTCAGATTTAGCATTATTGATACATGCCCTGACGATCTCCCTTAAGATTTGATAAAATAAATTAATCTTAAAATAATTCCATTAATTTGTCCACTGTAGTTTTCACATTTCGCAGAAGATTCTAAGATTTTATTAAAAAATTAGTTTTTCAATCAATACATGTATCCCGTCAATCTTTAGAACTGAAGGAAATAAATAAAAGTTCTATACTAACAGCTAAATATAATATTCTCTTAACCTATTTAAATTCTGAAACTTTAACGTCTTTTAACATTTTTCTAGCTAAATTCTTCGATTATTTAATAAATATATTTCACATTTCATGAAACAAGTAAAATAATTCAAAAATGTTGTGGAAAACAAAATTGCGAGTATTCCTGATACTTTAATCTTTTTTACCTTTTACTGCTGTAAAAGCCATTAATTTAAAATTGCAATAGTAGATTTTGATTCCTCAAAAGGAAAATGTCTGACATTGCATGTAAAATTTTCCAATTTAAAATATTCGGGTTTTACCCCATCCAAGGAGATATTATTAATTATAGATATCTTTTCGACCGTTAAGCGATAGCAACCTTTTATTGATTTTCCTGTTTTTTACTGAATAAATCGCATTAAGCGAACATAAGTTTAACTTAGCGTATATCTTTTATGCATAAATACGAAAGATATCATAAAATACAACTAAGTTTTAAATTACATTATTGATATGAATCCACCCTTCCACATTTGTTGTCATCTTTGCTTATGTCTTTTTCTCATGAATTGATTAAGCTCATTTTGTTTGATGATTTGATACATAAATCCAATTTCATAACTATATTTACTTAAACAGTTGATAGAATGAAAGTAATAAATAAAACTAGTTCAATACATGCTTCTTTCATTATCTCTGTTTATGTATTCTTTATTTTGTTTAAAGCCAATACTTTGGAAATTTGAAGAAAAAAAATCGGATATTATTTAGCAATAACAGGAAGGTTAGATATACCCCACATATTGGATGATAAAAAGTTTCAAAGTAATTTCTTTCTCTTTAAAAATTCCGATTATTTACAGATTAAGTGTTTTGCTTATGCCATTTGATCACGAATTGATTGAGCAAATTTTGTTTGATAATTTAATGTACAAATCTAATTCAATTGCAGTATTTAGTTAAACAGTTGACGAAATGAAAATAAAATAATAATATTTTTATACATGCTTCGATGATTGTCCCTGTTTATAAATTCTTTACTTTTTTTAAAGTCAATACTTTGCAAATTCGACAAAATTAGGTTATTATTTAACAATTACATCAAAATTAGATATACCGCAAATTGAATTATAAACAATTTCTCAGCAGTTTCTATCTCTTTTAAATTCTGATTGTTTACAGCTTATGTGTTTTGCTTACAAATTGATTAAGCTTATTTTGCTTCATAGTTCATTACAGCATTCAGTTAAACTGATGACAGAATGAAAAGAATAAAAATTCTGAATGTGATCCTGAATATGTGATTCTGAATATGAAATGCTAAATGTGATTCTGCATGAGAATTCTGTAAAATATTGAACATTTACAGCAAGGTCTGATATACCACAAATAGAATTACAAGCAATTTCTGAGTAGATTTTATCTTTTTTAAAATTCTGTATGTGATTCTGAATGTGAATTCTGAAAATGATTTCACAATTACAGAAGCTTAGATATCCCACAAATGGAATTACTAGCAATCTCTCAATAATTTTTATCTCTTTTACAATTCTGATTATTCACAGCTCATATGTTTTGCTCACGGGTTGATTAAGCTCATTCTGTTTCATGGCATCATGTATGCATCTGATTTCATTACAGCATTCAGTTAAACAGATGACAGAATAAAACTAAAAGAAAGTATTTTATTCTTTACTTTTTTAATATCAATACTTTGCAAACTTGATAAAATTCAGTTATTATTCAACAATAAGACAAAGGTTAGATATACCACAAATAGAATTATAAACAATTTTTTAGCTGTTCATTTTTTTTAAATTCTGAATATTTACAACCTATGTGTTTTGCATATGCCTTTTGCTCACAAATTGATTATGCACATTTCGTTTGATGATTTGATGTATAGATCTAATTTCATAGCAACATTTAGTTTAACAATTGACAGAGTAAAATTGAAATAAAAAAGACTTTAACACATGTTTCCTTTATTGTCTCTGTTCATAGATTCGCTGCTTTTATAGTGTCTATGCTTTACAGCGTTGACAAAATTCGGATATTATTTAACAATAACAGCAGAGCTAGATGTACCACGCATTTGATTATAAACAGTTTTTCAATAACGTGATTCTCTTTTAAGATTCTAATTATTTACAGGGCTCCCATCTGTCTAAAAAATTGTACAAAGTGTCATAAAAATCTCTTAACCTTAAAGAGATGAGGCATATTTTTTATTACTAAGCTCTTCATTTACATCAAATTATAAGATTATTTGTTTTGCGCAATGAAAGCTGTAAAATTTATCTCGTTTCTACACGAAGAAAAAATTATGATAAAATTGTCGCACTGTACGGTAATGACATTTCTGGTAAGGAAAATCATAATTCTGGTTGAGAATGCTAAAATATAAGGTATTTAAAATCATTCATTTGGTAATTTTTCTATTCATGAGGTAAATACTTACCGGAAATCCTGGTTTTTCGAAATTTTAGTTCCTATTACCACTCATTTAGTAATAAATACAAAACTGAAAAGTAATTTTTACCGAATAAGTAATTTTTATGCCAGGCACTTTCTTCGTGTAGAAATGGCTTTAGGTATCATGATAAAATTACCAAATTTAACCACATCTACAAAATTTCATGCCACATTATAAACCCATATTTTACTGCTAATTTTACCAAAATCATTACCAAAGCGCATAGTTAAAAATTGTCTAGCTTTCTTGGTGTTCCTATTGAGTTAGAATCACATTAGAATTTACCATATTCTGCTGTTTATGCCTATACTTTTCACCGTGTATGGAATATTAATGAAAATAAACGCCATATTAATTATTTATTTAGCAACTTATCTGACAAAATAAAATAATTTTTAAGAAAAAAAACGTAGTTTGTATCAAGTTTAATATTACTGTAAGCTTCTTTTTCAATTTTTACCTCAACATTTTAAGCCTATTCTTTCAATGTGATAAAGACTATTCTTTTATTTTCCAAGAACGGCCTTCAACAATTTCAACATAAAGGTTCCGCTATGCAAGATAGAGCTTTTTCGTAATCTTGATCTTTCAGACTGTTGCTAATCTGGGATACAAAGAATAATCCTTTTGGGAATTTTGTAGCAGACTGGAAAAATATTTTTTCAGTATTCGAATGTAGTTTTTAGGGAACTAGTAATGCTTGAAAGAAAATTTATTTGTCTAACTCTAATGCTCCACTGCATATAATATTTTTATTGAATATTAAATGTTGAAGTTTTTTTTTATAATCTCGGATGTTTTTGTTAAAGCTAATTTCAGAAAGTTGCAATTAGTTTTAATCTATCTTAACAGATTTATTGTTTATCCCTAACTAGTACGCATAAAATAAAATAACTTAAGAGAAATGGCAAATCCAAAAAAACAGAAAAGAGAGCAAACATGCAAACATAGTTCTAAAATTAAATTTTTTTTATCTATAGTTACACTTAAAATAAAATTTTAGATCAAAAATTTAACTCTTTAATTTAAGTTAGGGAATTTATTTTAAATGTTTAAAATTGTAATAACACGAAGTAAACATGAAAAGATATAAATTATATTGAAAATATAAATTTAATAAATTAACAGCCCCATAGTTTTCGCTGAAGAGATTTGGTAAAGAGTTTTGTAAAATTTACAAAAAATATAGTTTGGTGATAAGTAATAAAACTTGGTAAACGTGTAAAAATTCGGTTATTTTAAAATCCTACCTTAGAGCATGGCATGAAAACCATTCGTTGGGTTAAATATACTTTTCAAATTTGTATATTTTACGAAATGTTGGGTAAGAGGGAATGTAAATTTTAAAACCAGAATTTCCGAAAAACAATTATCACGTGAATGGTTTAAAAACCGTATATTATGGTTTTATTAATTGAAATTATGTTTTTTATCTTTTCTTTCCTTTTCTTAATTTATTTTTATTTAGGAAGTGTCATTACCATGGAGTACTATAATTTTTCCATAATATTATAAACCATGGTGCTATAATGTTGCTTTCTTTAATCTAATCTGTTCCAAATTCTACAAATGACGGGCATATTTATGTCTGCTTTTTATCTTAAATTTATAAGGGAATAAAAATATCATTCCAAAAAAAAAGATTGATTAAGTTATTCTATTTGGGGATAAAATATGTAAGCATAAATATTCGTCTTCTTTTCGTTTCGTTACAAAATATTGCTATAACAAATTTTACTTAACTATTTTAACTTAAATAAATTCTACTGCTACTTTAACAAAGCGAATTTCTATACTGGTTATAGTTAAATAGTACTAATAAAGTTGGCTGTTGCTTAATACATTTTCATGAGTTTGAAATATTTTGTTTTTTAATACCATGTACGATGAAATTTTAAATTTTGAAAGCGCGAAAAAAAGAAGCCCACACAGAAAGAATAACAAAAAAAATATGTCTGGAATTCGAATCTGAATTGTATTTTTTTTCCAATTTTAAATACTCAAAATTTTAATGATGATTACATATAGACTGTAAAACATTTTTAACTTCAGGTATAACAAGGAATCAAAAAAAATAATATTAAATTTTTGCTAACATAGTATTTGAATATGGAGATTTAATTGAAATGAATAAGAGTGTTATGCTGCCTAGATGCTATTTTTAAAAACTCATTCATTGCATCTTTGGAAGAAAAAAATTAGTTGTGTAGATGGTTGTATTGATTTTTTTTCTTTTACATATCATTTCTATTTAAACAAACTTGCTTTTGAATAGAAAAATATCTTTATATACAGATTTATTTCAAAATATGCCAGCAGCGCTAGAAGTAAGTTTAATTTTAGTTAAATTACGCTTCTTGTCTTCGATAAGAAAATAAAATTTGAAATAAAGTTTTATTTTTTCATTTTCGTTGATCTTGAAATAAAAGAAGAAAAAAAGTAAATAAATCTAAAATAAAGAAAAAAAAGGGATTCTCTAACTGTTTTTTCTTGATCATGCTTTGACTGTTAAAATTGCTTTAAAAATTCGAAGAAAATATAACTATTTCTATTCTTTACATCCCAAAATTGTTTTCTTATTACCACACATTTCATAAAAAATACAAAACTGAAAAATAAATGTAACTGAAAAAATGGTTTTCATGCTGTGCTCAAGGCATTATGATAAAATTACTAAATTTTATCGCAAATTACAAAAAACTATATTGATGTAAATTTACATAACTCATTAATGCACTTCTGTAAAAATTAATCAAATTTTTAGTCTTTCCAAATAGCCAGAAACATGGCAAATTTTACTATATTCAGGTAGTTCTGACCATACTCTTTTAACATTGCACAATAAGCATAA
Source organism: Parasteatoda tepidariorum (assembly GCF_043381705.1). NCBI lineage: Eukaryota > Metazoa > Arthropoda > Arachnida > Araneae > Theridiidae > Parasteatoda > Parasteatoda tepidariorum. The sequence continues at coordinate 39,988,046 of NC_092215.1, forward strand.
ATTCGATTTAAATTATTAATTGCAAAATAATTTTGAAATTCAGTCAAAGAGCTATATTCAATAAAAAAAAAGTATTCAAAATATTATACATTAAAAATGTTTCAACAATCAATATATTTTCCGGCATGCATGTTATATTTTTATTAATGATGCAGTCCCATACATTGTTCGTGACTTACTACAAAATATTTTCTCAAAACGTGGTGTTGAATACAAAAATACCTTTATATACTGATTTATTTTAAAATATGCTAACAGCGCTTGAAGTAAGTTAAAACACGCTTCTAGTCCCCAGTAAGAAAATAAATTTTAAAATAAAGATTTTTTTTTTCCGTTTTCATTTTCGAAGATCTTGATATAAAAGAAGGAAAAAAAATCTATAAATCTAAAATCAAGAAAAAATGAGTTCTCTGTCTGTCGTTTATTGATCATGCTTCGACAGCTGAGTGTTAAAATCTTTTGAAAAATGCGAAGAAAAGAGAACTGTTTCCATTCTTTAATATCGTAGTGTCGGGCATTAAAATATTTCTTATTTCCAGAAAATATGCTTGCAAGAACGCTTTGAAGAATATAGAAGGAAAATCAATAGAATCAGGATTTTCCCAATGGTTTATCTACAAGTAGTCTTAAATTATTATTTTAACAAAAATTTATAAACATGTATAGAATTTAAATGATTATTTAGTTTTTTTAAAGTTATTTATTACTTTTCTTACTATAAATATGCAAAGTGGTAATTTAAATTGGAAAGTTTATAAATATTATCAAATTTCGTTTATAAATATTGATGCCTTTCAAAGCATTTAAATACTAACAATTTGGATTTTCTCAATGGATTTGGATTTTCCTTTGGAATCTACAAAAACTCTTAATTTATCATTTTAACAAGATTTTATTAAAGAAAACATAGATTTTAAATCATTATTTAGCTTTATTCTAAGACATTTAATATTTTTCTAATAATAGATCTGAAAAGTGCTTTTCTAAATTGAGAACCTTTTTTTCTTCTTTCGCTTTTTTTAAATTGTTATTTCAAATTTAGTTTATGAATATTGACAACTTTGCAAGGAAATCATATACTACAAACTTGGGTTTCCCCAATGGCTTATCTACAAGTAGTCTTAAATTATTATTTTAACAAATTTTATGAAAAAAAATATATAGATTTTAAATCATTATTTAGCTTTTTTTAAGTTATTCAATATTTTTCTAATTATAAATCTGCAAAGTGGTAATTTAAATTGAAAAGTAAGTTTGTTTTTTTCTTTCACTTGTCACAAATGTGATTTCAAATTTTGTATATAAATATTGATAATTTTAAAAGCATTTAAAAACAAAAACTTTGAATGCGCAGTATAAAATAACTAATTTAAATACTTATAACTTGAGCAGTTCTTCTAAAATTTGAAAGCAATAATTTTTAGATAAATTTTAAATGAATCCAAAAGTTTTGTGTTAATTGTTTTGAATATTTTCGAAGTTATAACAAAAAAAAGTAAGACAAAAAAAATGTGATTTTTATTTTAAAAAAATTCCATATTTGCATAAATATTCAAGCTAAGCTCAAAATTTTTTTTATCATTATTGAATGTAGTAACCAAAATAATTAATAGTTGTAAGTTACAAATTCACTCCTAAATTTTTTGACATAGGGTGTTTAAGAACAATTTTTCCGTTTGTTATTTATTGATGGTCCCTCAAACATCAAAAAAATTTAAAATTAAGTGATAAGTATGAAAAATCGCCTGATCTACACTCGTATTAATTTTACAAACTACTTTTCTAAGTAATTTTTGCGAAATTTCAAAAAAAATGTGTTAGTATAGATGTGTTTCCATCATTTTGTCCAACCCTTGTACCTTTGAATATTTAACACACAAATCACATAAAATAATAATTGATTTTATTTTCCTTGCTGCTGAAAGCTGCACAATCAATATACCTTAGTTATCAATCTTGTTTATTTAATGGTTTATTGCACACAAAAGTAGGACAGATTTTGTTAACCCTCCAAATAAAACTATTTCTCAATTTTTTCTTATTTTAGTACTCTGCATAGGAAGAAAAATGTTGCATCATGAACAATAATTTTAGCCTACGAAAACTTCTGCCTACTTTTATTAAATAGTCTATTTATTCCTATCTAAACTAAAAGCTGAAGAGATTTACCATAGACAATATGAAGCACATATTGCTAAATTGTTTTCGTATTTTAATACCCTGCATAGAAAGAAAAATATTGCATTATGGAAAAATAATTTTAGCCTAACAAAACTTCGGTATAATATTATTAAATTGTATATTTATTCCTATTTAAACTAAAATCTAAAACGACTTACCATAGACAATATAAAGCATATTGCAAAATTGTTTTCTAATTTTAATACCCTGCATAGGAAGAAAAACATTGTATTATGAATTATAATTTTAGGAGAAAAAAAGTCTATTTAATATTAATAAATTGCCTATTTATTCCTGTCTAAACTAAAAGCTGGGAATACTTAAAAAATATTGAAATTTATTGAATGCAAAGTAAATAATATGCCACTCGCATTATTTCTTTGAAGATCTACTGGAAATGCTGATCCAATCCTTTAATATGTTTCGAAATATGGAGCCATTCAACCTTGATAAAATTATCAAAGACTAGAATCTTGTGTCGAATCTTTGAAGCGAAATTTGAAAAGCGTTAACGCAAAGAATGGTGATTTAGGGCCTTAATACGAGTTGCAGCACATCGATTAGCTTATTTTCTATAAGACTTTAGTAAAAGCGATGATGCTACTAAGAGGCAGCTTTCTGAAATTTGTATAAGTTCTTTGTGGCATTTTAATTTATATAAGGAGGAAGATACAACTAGGAATTTACCAAAATGAAAATTATTCAATACTATAAAATACAACTTGCAGTTAGATAATATTGATGAAACTCAGATCATAGAAAAGGTATAAAATTCAAACTAAAATTATTTGAAAACAGAAACTAAATATATTTTATGAGTTTAAAATTGTGACATTTACTAAATTATATATTTCGATATGGCAAATTTCATGTATATATTGATAAAGAGGTATTTATTTTAAGAAAATATGTTAGGTAATATCACCTTATTTCATGAAACTATCTTGATCATAGGTCAAAATGGTTTATATAACAATAGAATAAAGCTTATAGTACAATTAAAGAGATTTAAGCACAATTTATTTTAAAAGAGTTAAAATATTCTTTTGTTTTTTCTTAATCATGATAGAAATTGTCATTTTTAATTGATTCACTTAAAAAGTGGTATACACATGATGGGCAATACTTGCTATTTTAAAAATATTGAAAATTACCATTTGTTTTAAAACGTGTTAAAAATATAGTTTTACTGATTGTTTCAGAATTAATTATTTATTCAGGAAGAAAGAATTCTGGTAAATTTAACCTTACTTTAGAATAATGGTATTTCTAGTAAAAAATAAAAACCGTAATTCTGGTTAATAAAAGCAAAATATAAGATACTAAAATCATTCATTTGATAATTCTTTCGTTCATATGGTGACGGTTTACTAGAAAATCTAGTTTTCAAAGTAAGCATATTTAGGAAAAATTACCAAAACTGAAAAGTAAATTCAACCGAATAAATTGTTATTATGCCCTGCTCTAAGGTATCATGCTGAAATTACCGAATTTTGTAACATTTACCAAATTTTATTAAATATCATAAAACCCTATTTTACTACTAATTTTATTTATTGAACAATTTTTCTTTGATTGTAGAAATAAATAATTCCAATTTAATATATACACTGTTAGAATGTTCATTCTAAAACTGCAGCAAAATAAATGTCAACAGTCTGCTCGTAAACTAACAAACCAGCAACTAACCATAAAGTTTACGGTTAGGATTTTTTTTTCACCTTTACGCTTTCGAAACCGTTTACAACTTGAATGGTTGGAAAACTGTGAATACAAAACTATCCAGTTTTGCAACCATTTACAACTACCATGGTTCCAAATCCGTGAAAATAAAATTGAACTGGATATTGACTGAGAGTCGAACTAATATTCAGTCTGTTTTGAGATTGACAGATCAGCCCTCTCGGCTGAAACTTGTAACCAATTTTGAGGAACTAAGAGGTTTCATTAGGTATTCACTGCACACTTATGACTGCAAGATTATTATGCATTGGCCGTTTTGTTACGCATCTGATGATGGGAAATTAAAATATGAATTCGTAATCCTTAGCTTCCAGCTTTCGAAAAGCGTGCACTTGATTCTCAGTGTCTATGAGTTTAATAGACGTGTGCATAATTCGAGTTTTTTAACCATATAAGGTGAACCGATTATCTGACGTCAATAAATGTTAAACCAATTAGGTACCGTTAATAAATGTTTTTTTTTCTTCTCAAAGTTAATAGTTTGAATACCATTTTTTTTCTTCCCGGTTATTTGACTGTTACGGTTAAATGTCGTAAACTAGCAATTAAATAAATTGTTATCTAACAGTATTTCCGCGAAATTTGAGCAGTGCATACTTCAAATTTAACTCAAAGTTATTTTGTGAAAGAATTTAAATTATTAAAGAATAAAGTATTAATGATAAATACCAAAAATAAAACAGTTTGTCAATTTTTCTTACGTGAAATTTTTATTTTATTTCAAGCAAATAGCTTAAAGAACTATTTAAATTATATTTTATAAACTATTAATAATGGATCAAAGCATTTAAAAAAATTTAATGAAAATTAACTTTCCTAATTAGACAAATTGATTATTATAACTTTGAAAAATTGAGTTTCAACCTGTAAGTATTTTAAATACGACAATGATTCTTATTCATGTATAATATCCCATCTAGAAAACGAGGGAAGAAATTGATTTTTAGCTTCTGATATTTTAATTAGACGGACAGAGAGCATTTTTTTAATAGTTGAAAAAATGCTAAGAAAAATTATTTTAGACATTAATACCTTATCGATGAGTTAAAGTCGAAAAAAATTCTTTTAAGAATCTTTATAAAAAACTGACTAAACTCTTAGTTTAAAAAATAACTTAATCGAAGAATGAAGGAGAATTTTTTCAATTATCTCTTATGCTGCCAGACAGCTCTTTTTAGACACCTTGCAGATCACTTTTTCAATTTTTTTAAAAGAAAACTGTAAAAAATATTGTTAAATAAGCTACTCAAAAATTTTATTTTTTTACTGGGTTTATGAAGAGTTTTCATAATCGTTTTGTTAGTGTTTAATCACGTGAAAAGTTTATTTAATTTTTGTAAGTAAAACACCAAAGTTAAATTTATGCTTACTACTAGTCTGTCGAACCTAATTTCTTAATTGATTTAAAATCAATTTATTTAATAGCATATTTCTGACTTAAGTAAGAGTATATAAGAATATTTTTTTTCCAATTTTTCTATTAGAAATAGTTTCAGCGATAGTCGAAAAATAGAACATTACAAAATATGATTTTGTTAATAAATTTATTATATATTTAAGGATTGAAAACTATACAGAGAAAAAAATATGATCAAAATTAGCAGAGTATTGTAAAATTCGTTGTGATTCTTCTCTATGGGAACACCAAATATCTTTGTTATTTTAATTAAAGCTTTTTGTAATGATTATAATATATGTTAAAATTTGGTAAATGTGATAAATGCGGTTATTATATCTTAGAGCATGGCGTAAAAATCATCTATTTGGTTAAATTTCCAGTCCTGTAATTTTTTTCTAAATGTTTCGTAATAAGTACTATAATTTTGAAAATCAGAAGCTCAGGTAAACTGTTATAGTATGAACGGAAAAAGTTCCAAATGAATGGTTTAAATAACATATATTTTGGTTTTTATTAACATAATTATGTTTTCTTTACCTGAAATGTCATTACCATACATTACGGTAATTTGACCAGAATTGCTTAATCTGTATTGAAAATGCTTAATTTGTATTTAAATTTAATGAATCAGTAAGAGTTATTTTGGCCTTATAACTGCCTTATTTTGCCTTATAACGATAATGAATTTTTGTATGCTATTTTATCTAAGAGTTTAAGATTAACAACAGTAAATTAACATGATCAAACTTACTATTTTTATAAAAAAAAATAATTTTAATGAAGTCTGTAATTGATAAAATATGATTAATATGTTTTTGAACTTATTATGAAAACAAAAATCAGAAAAGTCATTTGTCAAGAAAAAATTTTACATAGTTTATTACACAAGTATGTCACATATGTATGACCATTAGCAATAAAAGTTACATAGTCTGTGAAAATTTAATTGGTTGAAATTAATTAAAAGCTTCTTTAATTTAGATGGTAGAAATTCTTGTGTAATAAAATGGTAATTTAACGATGTTAAAATTTAATTGGTTAGAATTTTTCAAATATGCGTCTATAAATTATAATGAAGAAAATAGCATTTCTATGCCAACTTTTTAACAATTTCAAAGGGGTGAAATCTTAAGAACTTTGAGTCTTTCGATTATGAGTCTTTCTTTTGATTTTTTCTTCATTCAAAAAGACAATGAAAGAAAGTAAAAGCAACGCGTTGCAGTGTAATTTTTTTATGCTTTATCGTTTTTCAAAAAAAAAAATTGAATTTTTACAAAAATACATTTTTTTACAAGTGACTATGCATACTTCTTTTTATGTAACTTCTACCGGATATAAATTATACATATAAATTTAAAATTATTTATTATACAGTTTGATTATAAAATACCTTTGCCGGCATACGACCTTCTGAGTAGCTAACCGTTTGTGTGAGTGAATGAAATAAAATTTTGAATTATTATTCATATTGTGATCTAAGGGCTCAGGAATGATTTTTAAACGATTGATTATTACTCACGGACACAGTTACAGAAACAAAATTTTGAAATTTTAAAATGGCAACACCTATATTTTTTTGATAGACAAATTTTATAATTATATGTACATATTTTTCAGTCTACTTAAATAGTTCTCGAGATATGGTGAAATACACCGAAAGCAAAATTAATATTAAGGTATCTTTACTTTGAACCGCTGTACTGACCAAACAATTGGGACCCAGATAGCTGCCACCCCCTATATTTTGAGAGTCAAAAATCCAAATCCCATGAAGAAAAGTATTGTAATTTAGAGACTGTCCGTTTCTGTGTCTGCTTTTGTAATTCAAATTATCGTTTTGCGCTAATTAATTAGCATGTTCGAACCATTAGGAATGATTCATAGAACATAAGGATTCGATCATTATATCATAAGTTATTCAGAGTGATCGTTTTTTTTCCTTCGTTTTATGACGCACTGTACATTCAATTATATAGATATATATTCCATTTTAAATTCTGCTGCTAAATTTGTAAATGTGTATACATATATATATATATATATATATATGCATCTTAATATTATTGTTTTTTAAATTTTTGATTTTATCATTGTTTTTTTTATTGCATTTTTTCTATTTTGATTATTAGCTTTTTGTTTCAGATAGTTTATAATAAAATTTAACTTTCGTTTCATAACTTTAATATCTATTTTTATAAAATTAAATATTGAAATACTTGAAATATATTTACTAGCGAAAATATATTTTTCTACGAAGAAAAAATATACACTTTTGCTGTTAAGAATGTCATAACTACTTTAATTATTATAAATTGTTTTATTTTTTACTTAATTTATTATTTGTTTCATTATATGTAGTTCTAAATTTTCCTTAATTTATTATTTGTTTTGTTATAAATTGTTTTATTTTTATTTTATTATATAAATAGTTTTGATAATTTATTTATATAAATTTTCTGTTAATAAATTCTGGTTGATTTTGATTGTTACTTTATTGTTTTAGGGCAGTATTTTGTTTTATATAAAACTCAAATAAGTTGAAATGTTTTCTGCCAATGTCCTTTTTTCTGAAAAAATGTTTTAATCCTT
>NC_092215.1:39996097-40000247 GCF_043381705.1 Parasteatoda tepidariorum
ATATATATTCATTTTTAGTTTAAAATATCTTGCTTAGGAACATTTTAATCAAAGCGACATGCATTAAGCTATATTCTTCTATACAGAGCTTTAGTCTGTGCAGAAATTTGAATTGTAAAGAAATTGCTCCACATTTATAAATCGCCATTGCTTTCAAGATTTTTCCGTTTTTCTTGAGCAAAACCAGAATAGCAGAGTAGAAACTGGAAAAACATCTTTTTTGAAAAAAATATTTAGATCTAGAGAACTTTTCGTCAATCTTAATATGCATTCACTATTTTCTTGAGTTTTAGAATGCGTGAACAGGTGTCCAAAGAACTTTATTCTCTAAGCAGGATTGGTGAAGAAATTTTATTCGTATAGACAGATTTTCAAGGATTTACAACAGCCAGTAGTTTAGGTTTTGAAGAATGATTTTACAGTGACACAAACATGAATCAAATAAAACTTGTTCAATTTTATTCTCTTTTTTTGGCCAGAAATAAAGATCTAGTTGGTCCTTATGGATTGTATTGTATAAAAATATGATTTTGTTTATAAAGTAAATGACTTATTTTTACTTTTGTCCGAAAAAAAAGACAATATTAATTACTGACTCAATACTTAAAAATTAATTTTAAGATACATTTATGTCAAATGTAGTATTGTATTAAAATTGCATTTTCTTTAATGTTTAGTTTGCACAAACTGTAAAAATGAAGCGCATACTAGTTGAAGCAAGTATATACTTAGTTAATTTAAAAAATATTTTTATTTGGTACTTTTTCCTTAAGTTATTAATTTGCTTCATACATGTATTTACATTGTAGCATGCTGTTTAATTAGTTTTCATATACTGTCTCAATTTAAAAATGGTCCTTGGCATTTGCATATTTGCAAACATCTTTTTACCATTCCTGTCATATGTCTGCAAACACACAGCAAAATCTGTTGTATAGTATAGATCTCATCAGATCAACATTATTCTTTAATTCGATTGGAATTAAAGATGCATAAAATTCAAAAGAATATTTTATAAATTGTAGTTAGCTTTCAAAACAAATTTTATTTTAAGAAAATAATTTTTACTTCGTCATCCTGAATATTATATTTTTTCAATAAAATTAGTTTTAACCGGTATATAATAACAGGTATAACATTATTCATATAATGAATACTATAGCAAAGTTTTAACTTATATATCATGAACTGATCACATATAGAAGCATGCTTCAATCCTATTAAGTTCCTTTGGAATTTTTTTGGAGAAGGATATGAGATTACATGGCACAAAACAGGGATCCTTTCTGAATTATGGACAGCTCTACCTAATATTCAGAATCTATATCAGCGGAACACCGAGGATTTATTAAATCCATTTTTTTGTGCGGCAGCAACCATCAAAGCCAGAGAAGGTTAAACTCATTATTAACTGACTATAACTTATGCAGGGGTTGTATTGTAATGCCAAAACTAACAAAAAATACGACAGGTACTCTTCCATAGCTTTATTTCAATTCTTAATACATAACTACTTAAATTGGAAAATATAAATTTTTAGCAAAATGTGAATTATTCTTCAAAAACAAAAAATAGAAAAAAACATCATGCATCGCATTTAGCTCACGCAGAACTCTAAACTACAATCTGTATATATATCAAATTTGAATTTCATTTCAATTAACTGCAGTTATATTATAAATACGAAATTATAAATTATTCCTGAATCTAGATTAAAGCAAAAAAAATCGATTAACTTAAATAAATAAAAAAAAATTAGGTTTGCTTTTTAATTTTTCAACATCTTTATTATTTAAGATCTATATTCATAATAATATTTATCTGATGAAAAGTGTTACGATTTTGTAATTGATACTGATTCAATAAAATTAGATTTTGTAAGAGCTTTTTTTTTTTTTTTAAATTTTACAATCATTACGGTCGTTGAAAATTTTGCATGGGTAAAAAGAACACCATTTTCAAAAGCCTAAATTATGAACTTTCTAAGTGTTTCAACAGATTTGCCATGTAAAAACCTTCCAAAACACTTAATGCTAAAAGAAAAATTGCCTACACGGAGTAAGCATGGAAGTGTTTCAAATATTTTGATCATGACCTGATAATAAATGAATGCCATTCTCCTAAATGTTCTGATAATATATACTGGCAATAAAACCCCTTGTTAAATAAAAAATATATATCTTGATAGATGCAGTTATTATAATATTTCCATATAAAAAAGGGCACTCATATTTATTTTATTATTTTGCGTTTCGAGTTCATTCAGTGGTTATAATAAGGCATAGAAACATATAAATTTGATAGATTTATCATTATTTTCAAGTTCCTGCTAAGCCCTTATCAGGTTGCTAAGTTACTTAATGCCACGTATTTCCCTTAATCTACTGAAGTACAATGTAAAAAATTTCAGATTAAACTACGACATAAAGTACTGGCACTTTGAGTGTATCATCCGTAAGCTTCATTAAAATTCATCATATCATTAATTTAGAGGGACGAACAATACTTATTTGATGTTAGTTTGTGAATTGAAATATTAGATTATAACCTGTTATATTTTGCAATAGAACAGTTTATAACAGAATATAACTGTTTATATCTGTAATTAAAACCGAATTGGTGATTTAAGGAATTTATTAAACATATACTTGCTTTCTGTGCTAATTTATAGTTGCATTTTGCACATAAATGTTTCCTGTTTAAAAGAAATACACGTGAATATTGAAGTTTTTGTTTATCACTGTCGCATCAAAAGTTTTAATAAACTCAGTTAACGCATTGCCATATTACTTTCTAGATTCTTAAAATAAGATAAAGAAATTTCTTTCTTGAACTACCGTCTTATCTCTTACTATTTTTCTTTATTTCACATTAGCATCTCTACTACATAATCATTCTTTGTTTTACGTCACTCACATTTTTTGAGTTTATTACTTAAGTTAGTAAGAAAAAGTCGTAAAAATATGATAAGTGCACATAAATATTTAAAAAAGACGTTTTTGAGAGTGCGTAACAAACATTAATGGATTTTATGTTTAAAAAAAATAGAAATATCAGAGGAGAATTTATGCTACCATAGAATAGTTTTACTTCTGATGGAGCAATAAATAATAACGTAAACAATTTTGTTTCTTTCTGAAATTAGATATATATTCAAATTAAACGACTTTCATGAAAAAAATTATCTGATATCTTGAAAAGAAGAATTCATGTACAAAAAAAATTAGGAAGGAAAAGAGGTAAAAAAATTGCAAAGTTCAAACTCTGGTTAATATGCATTGAAAAAAAAGTTTTTTTTTTCTTGAAAGAAATTTTGGTTGATATTTATAATGTGCTCAACAGTTTATAAACATGAAATAATTATTTAAACGGGTTTTTGAAATTAACATGACTAAACTAACATTAAACATTTTTGAATTGCCACAAAATGTATTGAATTCTAAACACGTTTTTCTCTAAAGGGAAGAGTATGCATACACGAGGGTAGAAAATGGAAGGCATTGTTTTCAAGATCTTTATGTTCCCATGTTAGCAACATTCTTTGGCTTATCTAATATAAAGGATTCTTTAAACAAACTTTTTTCAGATGTCATTTCATTCTCTTTTTTTTGGCTCATTATTCAAGATGAAGCACGTTTTCGCAATTAGTAATTCATCCCGCAATTAGTAATCCGGCATTTTAGATCTAACTTTAGATAAGAAATAGTTATAATTATCATAAACAGTTTTTCTATTTAAAAAATATAAAATCCTGCGGGAAACTTCTCACAAAGTATTCTAGCCTATCATAATTGTTGAATTATCCCTTGTGAGAAATGTTATAGGGAATAGTTGTAAGACTTCCCCTTTTCAAAATCCCTCACATTAACGAGTGAAGCTCTTCGATGCTCTTGTGTGATTTGGATGCTCTCCAACCATTCAGAAATGATATACAAACTATATTTTTTGAATGTCCTTACCTGAGACCTATCTCATGTCACGTCTGGGTGACATTATATAAATATTGATTTTTATTTATTTGCATTTGATTAAATATATATATAGTATTTTTTGAGAAATATAAAAAAATGTGTTAGTATAAAAGCGTGTTCTATTATTTTGTCCATTTCTATTATTATGTATTCAAAAGCGAGAAATTTGTATTTATATA
>NC_092215.1:40000318-40028838 GCF_043381705.1 Parasteatoda tepidariorum
TATATATATATATATATGTATATATAAATTATTTGAACTACATTATCCATTCTTTAGATAATTTTTAGCATTTTTCAGCTATTGGTATTTTATTTGTTGCTAAAAAAGAACTATGTTTGATAAAAATATTAAAATGACCTATACTTTAATTTTCATGTTTTCAAACATATGCTACTTTTAATATTAAGCTTATTAAAAACATAGAGAAAACATGGAAAAAATTAAAGATTAAAGATTAATGAAAAGAGAAGAAGAAAAAAAATATTATTAAAATAAAATATTTAAGAAAAAATGTGAAAGGTTAATGATAAAAGTTAAAAATAATTTAAAAGTTTATTATTCTAATGAGCGTAAATTAAGTGTGTTGTATTTTTCTTACTATATAAATTAATTTTCTTTATTCTTCAGTGGACTTGTTATAGAATTGTTCTTAAAAATAAATAAAAGAAACTCTTAAAAATTAGACAGTTGTGTACCTCCAAAGAGATATGCTATGAGATGTACATTTAAATATACATTAAACAGTGTTATATGTCTACACATCATTAACAAGCAGCAGCTCTGGTAAATCTCGACTTATATATATTATTCTACATTAGGAGTAACAGTTATGACCTACTATTTGTGATAGCTTGATTTATTTACAAATTCAATTCACAGTTATAGTCAATTATATTTGGTTAAAGTTATATTTTAGTTTAACAAGATGTAGTTGTTATTCAGATCCTGATTTTCAATATCATAACGAGATCTGTTAAATTTATGCTAATTAGTTTGTTTCATACGATAGTTAGTGATAAGTGGATATTTCTGTGTTTATTCTGTAGAATATAATATTTGTTTTGTACTGCTTAATGCTAAGGTTAGTAGGATATTTAGATGATTATTTGTCTTTATTTAAAATAAAAAATGAATATGTATAATAAAACTTGTTTAAAAAGCTTATTTTTCAATCTTAACATTTAATTTTGTTGCATGAAAATTACACGATTAAAAAAGTAAATTTGATGTTTCATGAAATTAAGAACGGTTTTGAAAATGTATTTTTACTTTTCGCCTTCACCAGGTAAAATTTTAAAATCATGCTAATTTAATTTAAGTAATTAAATCAAGTCATTAATTAAGTAATTAAATAATAAGTGTATCAGGTTAAATAATAATTAAATAATATTTTTTATTACAATCTTTCGTACATTGTTTTTAATTTAGTATAAAAATCAGATTTTATTTAGTTTAATTTAAAGTTTATTTAGATCCACTGGAAAATCTTCTGGTAAAATTACCGTAATGTATGGTTATGACACTTCTGGTTAAAAAACCCGATATTTTTGGCTAATAAATCCAAAATATATATTATTTAAACCATTCATTTGGTACTTTAACGGTTCATCTGATAATAGTTTACAGGAAATTCTGGTTTTCAAAACTATAGTTCTTATAAACACATATACTGAATACAAAACTGAAATGTTAATAAACCGAATAAATTGTTTTTATGCCATGATCTAAGAAATCATGATAAAATTACCTACTTTTACCACATTTACCAATTTTTGTCACATATTAAAAAACAATATTTTTTGTTAATTTTGTCAAAATAATTACCTATATAAGAGCTTCGATAAAAACTACCGAACTTTTGGGGTTCCCGTATAGCCAGAAACACGATAAACCTTATCACAATTTGGTAGTTCTGACAGTACTTCTTTTTTCTCATTGTAGTTTCTGCTTAATCTTTAAAAATATACATATGAAATTTAACTCAAATTAAGTTTATTATAAGTCATTTGCTCAGATAAACCGAATCTTCCGTTAAAATTGAGTTATTTGCTCACTGTTTTTTCTCTCGTGTGCAAGAGTGGATTGAAAAAAGAAATCAGGAGATTCAGCTTGATAAATAGAAAGTGGTAGGATTATCAAAACATTTTTCATTAATTTCTTGATCAAACACGATATTTACTACCAGACCAGATTAATAATTTAAGTAATTCCATTAATTCTTAACGGGTGAAAGTCACCATATTATCAGCAAAGCACTTTTACTTACTTGAACCAATTCCATTCATATGATGGTTAAAATCATTTTATCATATTTATCACTCTTATTGCTGAACTATTTGAATTGATTAAAATATATTTAGTTTCATAACTAGAATTAATTTTAAAATTAATAATTATAATTATATTAGATGGGAAGTAAACTCGGAGTATTCCAAGACTATTCAATGAAAAATTCAAAAGATGGCGACTTCGCTGTGAGAAGCAGAGTGAATCCTAATACTTGTATTTTCTTTAAATATAAATTGACTTCCATTTTTTAGCATTTAGAGGGCGCTGTGATCTTACAACTGCTCAAGTTTGAGTGACTAATATTTAATCAAAGCTGAGTTGATTTCCTTAATGCTTGTATGTGCTATTTCCTGCCAACTTTTTCTCGTTTCAAGGATGAATGTTCGAAGTGGTAGTAAAAAAATTTAAATACAATTAATAAAAAAATAATTTGATAAAAATAAATGCAATTGATAAAAAAAATAAATTAGTTGATTTTATTTTAATTTGCTAGGACTAAAATAGACTTTCATTTAAATTACTAGCATATATTTTTATACACATGGAGAAAAAAAACATTCCGGTAGAATTACAGTACTGTATGGCAATGGTAGAAAAAAAACATAATTCTGTAGAAGAAAACGAAAATTAGGCATACCATTTATTTGATAATTTTTTCGTTCAATTGGTAACGGTTTATTGGAAAATCTGGTTTTTAAAATTATAGTTCTTACCAACCAAACATTTAGAAAAAAGTACAATTACATAAATTTAATCAATTAAATGGTTTCATGTCGTGCCCTAAAGGTATAATGAAATTACCAAATTTTACCACATTTATCAAACTTAATCATTTATTATAAAACAATATTTTATTGTTGATTTTACCGAAATTATTACCACAGCATTTCAGTAAAAACTACCGAGATTTCTGTTGTAGTGGTAATTTTTACCATATTCTGGTATTTTTCAGTATTTTTTATCCTCGGTGTAGTGGTGATCCAAATTATTTTAATTTAAATTGAAATATGCAATAATTAAAAAGAAATTCATTATTTAATTATTACTATAAATATAAAAATTAAATGATATGGAGAATCCATAATAATTTTCAGCTATGTCTTTACCCTAAGTTGGCCACACCAGTTTTTTCATGCTTTTATTTTTCACAAATTTTTGGAGAAAAATAAATCGTGGATTTAAGGGGTTAATATACATCATTTTAAACTAGCAATCAGCGCCTATTAAATTAGTTCAATTGAATTACAATAAACTCCTTTCTATTTGCATCAATTCTATCTAGTTTCGTTTTTACAGGATTTTCATAAAAGAGAAAACATTGGTATCCCAAGTGTTCCATTATTAAAGTTCACTTCGATGCTACAAGATAGTAGTTACTGCAACCGCTGACGCAGCTCAGTAGAAATGGGTTGGTCAATGGAAATGGATTTCTAATGTTCTATTCAAACCTGAAAAATTTAAAGAAAAACAAGATTTTGTCTTGAACCCTCAGGGTGCACGATGAATTGAAACAAACAGGAAAACGAATTGAAAACAATAAGAGAAACATGGAGGGAGGCAAAATATCTGGCCACAAATAGAGTGAGATGGAAAGCTATTATTGAAGCTATAATATATATATATATTTATATATATGCACACACACATAATTGTATACAAATATATATGCATGCAGTGAGAAAAAAAGGTTTTCCTCTGAATAATTTTTGTTCTGATCATTTTCTTAGTTTTCAGGAACTAAGTGCCAATCACTATGAATTAAAATGTTAACTTCAAGCATTTCATTTCTATTTATACTTTTGATTGTATGAAGCACAATGTATCTTTAACAAGTAGCTGAAAATAAAGTTAGAGAAGCTTGTGAAGTTAACTCTATCAATCAGCATATTCTTCTAACTAATTTAAAAAACTAGCAGATCATGAAATTGGTGAGGGTCTATTTTAGTTAATTGTCCAATTTTGATTTCTACTGACCTATTATTTAATGTGTTTTTTTTATAAAAAAGAAATTGTATGCTAGATTGAAATTTTAATAATTNACCCCCTTTTTTTCATATGTCTATAATTTTTCTTTGTTTTATTCTTCATTTTGAACTTATCTAATGAGTGCTGTTTACTTGCAGCTTAAGCGCAATAAATGTTACTTATTGTTTTTCTTAACTTTCTTAGTGTTTTCTTGTATTTATTTATTTATTATATATATATATATATATACATATACAATATTATTTTGTATAAAACCTATTATGAAGGATCTGAACTACTACTGAACATAATTACTCGATACAACTCAACTCAGCATATTTTGCTTAAATATAGATTTCATTTTCAAAAATTCATTTGAGTGAGTGAAGTATTTTATCCAGGCCAGGAAATGAAAGAAACTTGAAACTTTGATAATTGTTGGTACTCATGACGTCCATAAACTGAGATAAATGACTGGAAAGAACAGAGCAACAATTTATTGTATGACCATCTGAAAATAACAAAGGGCTTAGAGAAGACCAAGATCTGAATGACCTCTCGATTTTCTCATTGATGATAACTGTTGAATATCGTGCTTAGCACGACAAAATAATCATTGAAGTTCTGAAACAATTAGCAGAATTGCCTTCCCATGACTGAAACACTTTATCCTGAAGACCTTCTGAAACAACATGATAATGCTAGTCCTCACACTTCAATAAATGCCAGAAATGGTAGTGGAATAAATGATTTAAGTGTTCTCTTTCATACTCTGATATCAACCTCATAGTTTATTTGTAAGAGTCGACACTCCCAAGTCACTTGCAGAATATGTCTCGAGATGGATTCAAATATTAATTAATGCTAAGTAAGAAAGAATTTACTACTGATTTATCCGTATAATGATGTATAAATATGAGACATCTTAAAATGCATTTTAATTTCTGATTTCAAATTTTGTTAACTTGTTAAGTATGTATAAAATGTTTTGAAAGTCTAAATTGCTTTGCTCCTAAAAATTTATATATTTATCCCATAAATTGGAGGATATTTGCGTATCCTATACATTCTCTGTAGTTTAAATTTAATGTGATTTAATTGCGATGGCCTATAAATAAATATAAAAGTGTACGTTTTATTATTTTGAACATGTGCAGCAATTTGTTGAAAATTGAACATTTGCCTTAATTTTGGATGCGTAAATTAATTTGGATGGATACTTTTTTATCAATATTTTTGTGTTAAAGTTGTTTTTGTTTACGTTAGCCCCATATCATGGCTATATCGTGGACAAGTCATTATTTAATCTATTGTTACTTGCAAAGAAAACAGATAAAATCAAAGTAAAACTACTTCTTTGCTTGAAAATAAAGTTCTGACTTAATAATATTTGCAAGGTTGATTTCAAATATATAAAACATAATATATTCTAACGCTTCAACTTTTATCCGTTAACCCTTTCACGCCGACTGTCACAAATACATACCAACATGAAACCGTATCAATCAGGGTAAAAAGATAAAACTGGTAACCAATGTAGTTCTTTAGCAGTTTATTTGTGGGTGGGGTAATGATAGTTTGCTTTATTTAATTCAACACTATTTAGTTCGAATAAAAAATTTTATAACTACACTTTTATCACTCGTTTATTGGATTTGTTAGATTTAAAGTGAAAGCAAAAATATATCTGGCAAATCAGCTATGCCCAAAACTTAAGCTACCGCTTTTTATTTTTTTCCATCCTGATACTGATTCCTTACGAATACATTTATGACTCGAAAGTCCCGAGAGGGTTAAATGAAGTTTTGAGTTAATACTATTTACAAGGTTGATTTTAAGTAATGATAAAGCTTAATATATTCTAATGCTTATACTTATTTCCGTTAAATACCACCCCATTCCCTTTTTCCGCCAGTAAAAATATATTCACCAAAAATACAACTACTTACTAATATGTAAAATGTATGTTAAAAATGTACATTTGTTACAATAAGTATAATTCCTACGTTACCATAATCACAAATAATTGATTTCTGACTGGAGAAATAAAAGATAGTTCTAATTGACGGTTTTTATTCTTTCTCTGATAAGTATTAGCTCTGTTGTTTGTGTATTACCGCCAATATGTGTATCTGAATTTTTATATACCTTTTTAAAAGATATTTGTAAGTCAAAATTCTCTTAATTCTACTTTATTAATATTTTAATTCACTACCTCACCTACCTTTAGGAAAATATGTTTTAAAACTTTGGAATTTACGCAGTTGTTGAAAGTTGCGCATAATATCAGTTTTACGATAATATATTCATAATGTACAAAACAAAGAAAAAAAATTAGGAATACAAGGAAAACAGGGAAAAATTGCAGACAAGAAAAAAAATTGTTAATACGTTTTGAAAAATGTTTTTAAAAATACTTTAAAAAAATTTAAAAAATCAAAAATTTCTAAAAAAAAAAAAACAAATTCAAAATTGGAGACAAAATAAGGAGAAGAAATGAACGAAAATATCTGTTTAAAGACTTTCGTTTTGCAGCTTTTTAATTTCTATTTAATTATTAAATATTTTTACATTTTTTAAATATTTTTAAAGCTTTTTCTATTTATAATATATTTTTTCTTCCGTTTAAAATATAATTTTTTTTTGCTTTCTTAGTATTTTTTAACTTATTTGGTGAATTCAATGTATGTGTATATAGTATTCTCTTATAGAACTGTAGATAAGTAGATTTTTAAAGATAGAGATTTATACTGGATAAGGGAACAGATAAAAAATTTACAAACCACATGGAGTTATTACCTATTTAAATTTTATTAAATAGGTAGTTCAAAATAATGTAATAATCAGCTTTTTTTTGTCACTAAAATAATATTTTTTAAGAATGTCGTAAATATCTAAATGTTATTTATAATTAGATCCTCTTTTCAAATATGATGAGTATGATAACAAATCATTCAATATTTCACTTGATTCAGGGCTGTTTGTACCCCAGAAAATTTGAAAGAACTGGTAGCAAAAAAGCTATTTTATTTCCAGCTTGTTTTTACAGAGAAAAAATTGTCTCTGAATATCAATACTTAATAACAGCTATTTTGTGAAGGAAACAACCTAATATATACATTTTAACATTTAACACGTTCACGCCGGGGTGACCCACCGGTGGGTCACGCTAGATTGTCTCATCGGGCGGCGCACCGGAGTAAAAACTGGTAACAAATAAATTTTATTTTCTAGTTTTTTTCCGGGAATAATAAAAATCCATAGCTACCAATTGCTTTTAACGGATGCAATTTTTTTTATTGAATTGCTTCTTCGCCGTGGTAAATTTCCTTACAGTGAATTTTAATTGTTGAGAATTGATTAACTCCTCCAGAATATTATCTAATATTGAAATAGTTCTTCTACCTGTATTTTCTCTTTTCCGTCCCGCTTTCAGGCGCAACATCCGTCGTGAACGTGTTAATTAGTCTTGATAGCCAATGTCATACCTGCCAACTTTCACTCTTTCCGAGAATGGATTTTCAGAGTGGTTGTAAAACAATAAACGAAAAACAATCTGACTCAAAAATATATTTATATTTTGATTCCGTTGAAATTCGCCTGTGCAATGATTATTATGATTTTATGTATTTATTGTAATTATTTATATGTAGTGGTGGTCAGACTCATTTATAATTATCATTATAATTCAAAAAATTAATTGGATTAACCTGAGTATTGCTACCACTTTAAATATGAAAATAAAATCTTCCGGAAAATCCGGAAGAGTTGGCAGGTATGCAATGTTCTTTATTTCTCCCGAAAGCAAGCTAGTTATAGAATTGGTTTATTACCAGCTTTTTCTCTTTTCTTGGGCATAAGCAGCTCTGCTTGATTAAATTTAACAGTGTTTTTCGGTAAGTGTTATATTCGAGTTAATAAAATTTTGTTCATATATAATCTGTTCAGTGTCTCGGGGAAACTAAAAAACTGATAGCAAATTTATTTTTGTAAATTTTATTCCGGGAGGCCAGTCCGTTTTTAATGAAGTTCAACGCATTTTTCTTTTAAATTGGTAGTATTAAAAAAGTTAGCCTGTATAACATAGCTATTCAAAATCATAAAGCACAATTTGGCATCCCTTTTTACGCATATGTGGAGGAATTAATTTTATTTTAAATTGGTCTCGGAAAAAATATTTAAAACATTACAGTATAACCGAGGGACAATATAGCTGGACCGAAATCTTGAAAAGTAGTGCTTTGCCAAAATCTAGTTTAGTTGATATCAACATTTTGTTAATTTATTTTTTAATTAACACTTAGGAAATACTATTATAAAATGTACACTGATCATCTAAGCTTAAAGATAAAGATATTTTTAACCTTTCGTTGATTTAGATGTAAAAGCGAGTTACTTTTCTTAATGTTAAACTTTAAGTATGAAAATTTATCATATTTTCAATGTAGCTGAATGATGAAGAGTCGTACGAACTAGTCATTCCTACATTACTTTACATGGGGCCCGCTAGTGGTCAGTTCAGTAATATTCGTTAATTAGGACATTAGATAGAAGCACACTTAAGGACAGGAATTTTCTGAATTGAAAAAATATAACAAGCTTATAGAAACTTTATTTTCCTTTGCCAGAGACAGGGGGCAGAAGTAATATTTTTCACAGTGGATTTGCACTGTTTGGCACAATATTTCTGATGTTATAAGCGTGATGTTTTTAAAAAGTGTAATTAAAAGGCTTTAATAGAGTTTTTAGAAATAAATATTTTTATTAGACAAATAACTGCGTAAAGGCAACGAAAACAAATATCACACTTTTAGGAAAGTATCTCTTGCATCGCGACACTTACTAAAAAAATAAGTTTAATGTCTCAAATTTTGAGTAAACAAAACAATTATTGTCTTAATTATTTTATGTGAGGTAGTGGTTTTTTATGTAAACATTTATAACAACAATAAAATAGCAAATATATAATTACTAGAGTAATTAATAATTAATAATAATAAATATATAAATACGAAGAGTTATTATTGATAAATATTAATAACTCTTCGAAGAAAGTATTTAAATAACTTTGAGAAATGTAAAAAAGAGTTATATTAATATACTATAAAATTTATTCTATTTATGGTATTTGTTTTAAACATATATTTATTATATTTAACAAATAGAAGCAACTTAGCCCCCTCTATGATTATATTTGGCAAATATTAGTTCCTACGTATTAAATAGGAAAAATATTTCTGTTCTATAATAATTAAGCTTAACCTTAATGGATATATTTAGGTTTTGCCAATATTATAGTTCATAAATCTGATAAACTATTTTTGTATTGTTTTCCTCAAATCTAAAACAGAATATATTGATTAAATAAATAATTCCAAGAAAATGAAGCAGCAAGATATTACCGTATTAAAAACTGCTATCATTTCAAAAGTATACAAATTGGAAATAACAGTCGACATCTCTTACGTCTTACAAGTCTTGAATATGAGCGCCTATTTTTGAGAGCTTGAAACATTTCGAGTGTTATTTCTGATTTGTAAATTTTTGAAGCGAATGAAGTATCAAGGATCAAAGTATCAAAGTCTTAAGAATCAAGGAATATCTTGATAATACTGAAAAGTTTAAATGATACTATTCGTGTTTCTTTTTTTACTCAATTTTTAGTAATTAAAAAGAAAACAATTTCACTACACAAATGTCAAAATATTTTTTTTTAATTGACAGCAAATAATGTTTTGAATAAATTTCATGTTTTTGCAATGGATCAGGAAAAACAGGAATAACTTTAAAAAATTTAAACTTTTTGTGATTCACGAAAAAATGTCTTAAAAGTGTAAATATTTTAGTTAATTCTGTAGAGAAAAATTATGTATAGCTTCCTTTAACTATGCACATGGCATACTATCAAAAATGTTAAACAATAATATCTTTTTAAAATTGAAAAAAAATAATAATTTGATTAAAATTTTAGGAAATTACCTGAAGTTTCTTCTTTTTAGCAGAAAAGACTATATATGCCGATAGAAAATTCTTCTTAGAAAATTTCTCAACTCTACCTAAGTTTCAAAAATACAGATTTTTAAAGCATTCGAATAAAAGTTATCAGAGATCGACCAGCATGCTTGAAGAAAGCACGAGATGCTGAAGATCGGAGATGCGAAGAGAAGGCAGCCACACGCAACGACCGCTTTCCAGCCTCTCTCAATCCCTGCTCTTGCGCTTCATCTGGAGCATTTTCCAGATGCGAGCGCCTTCTATCGTACGCACAATTGCATAAAATAGCTGTCATTTGTGCACACCTGTAATCAAATAATATATTTTCTAGTTCTGGGCATTAAGATGCGTCAAGAACAAAAAAAAATAATGTCTAGTCATAGTCGTCACTGAGTAATATTCAGTTTTTTTGGAATGTTTTTTGCAATCTATATCATATAGAAATCAGGAGAAATGATTAAGTGCATAAAAACGTAATGCATTTTCTCATTATTAAAAAAACTATTTAAGTTAAACTTTTTAATTTAGTGTTTGATTTATTGATTTTTGCTTCAAAAAGAGACATTTTTAATTAGTCTTACTTACGTATTAAAAAGAGTGAAACCTATGATTTTTAAAGCAATTAAAACCAAAACTAATTTTGAAAGGAAAAATTTAAAACAAAAATTTCAAAACAATATTAAAAAATGATTGAAAATAATAAAAAAGTCAATGTAGATAAAAGCTAAAATTTGATCAGAGATATTATTTTGAAATATTCTAGGTTGTGGTTCTTGAAAGAAATTCTGAATAAAGTTTACATTAAGAATACTTTTAAATCCACGAACTGTTGCTTTAAAAGAAAGTTTTAGGTGTACTCATATGATTATTTCTTCACATAAGAAAATGTAAATAGATGGTTGTCATATTTTAATTAATTCTATTTCTTTAAGGTTAGAGAAAAGCAATACATTGAACAAATAATTCTCTTCGTGATAATTTTTCTGAATCGTACTTTAGTTTTTGAGTTTGACACCAAAATATCCAATTCGGAATTATATGAGAGCATTCATAATACTGAAAATTCCTATCACGGAATCAAATGTAGAATTTCTTAATATTTTTTCATATTAAATTATAGAAAATCTACAAAAACTAGATAAATTTATGCAAACTTTCGTTTTACTCACATCTTATATAAATAAATTTGAAGCATTTTTAACGACTAATTGCTTAAAAAAAACTTACGGTAATTTCTTTTTTCAAAACATCACAACTTTTCCAGATATTCAAAATGTCTCGTCTCTAATTTTTAGATTAAACTTTTCTCCAAAAATAGCAGCACCATATCCCAAGGTTTTTCGTACTAATTTGAATCGTTTTAACTTCTTTTTATTGGGAGCACACGTTTAAACATTTGTGCTCGAGATTCTTTCAACAGTTTAAAAAAATAAATAGCGAACATTCCAATTGAAAGTTTGCAAGATAAAATTAACGAGCTACGACGGCTCGTTTATGCATACACAGAGCGTTCGTAACAGATACGAAACAGAGCTTTCGCCTTCTAATTAGGTGAACCGGGTTCAAATCCCAGTGATGGTTAGTCGATACAAATAACACATCCGTCTTGCACCGACCACAGTGCTGACGTAAAATATCCTCAGTGGTAGACGGATTATGGATTAGGGTCCCCTTGAAGTCAGTCTAACCGTGGGAGGTTTTCGTGGTTTTTCTGTCAATGTAACGCAAATGCGGCGCAGTTCCATCAAAAAGTCCTCCATGAAGGCAAGTTTCTTCCAATACTTGTTCCAGGAGTTCCCTTGTCTTTTGGATTAGGTTCAAAATTGCAAGGCTGCGGAGTTGAACATTAGTAGTCGTAAACCCAAAATATTAGGTAGACAGTTCAATGACGGTTATAAAATTAAAAAAACTAAAGGATAATATTAACTGTGCACACAATTATTGCACAACACTCCAGATCACTAAATAAAGTGATTATTAAAAATTACGATGCAAAGTGTTTACCAATCAAAGGAGTAGTTAGTTATTCATAGTTGGAGTGAGGACTAAAAATCATCTTTCTAGTGCAAAGGGTTGACATTATTCAGGGATTAGCCCATCCCCATGAAACACTCCACAGTTTTTGCTCATAGAAACATATCTTGAAGACTCAAGTATTTTTCTTTTTAATATTTATCGTATAAAATATTCATGTTAACTATTATATATCAATAATGTAAATATTTATGCATATTATAAAATATTGTAACAGTAGTTTTTCTGAAACTCAGATTTAGTTAAAAATGGAACGTTGTTACCTTGTTTGAGTGAAAAAAACTCTACAACGTTTTTCTAGAAAAATTCTGTTTGTGGCGTTTTCGCCAAATTGGTCTTAATAGGATTAATGACGAAATTCTCAATAATTGATTAGGAAGCAGAAGTGATCACAGCGTTTTATAAAAAATTAAAGCCTAGTAGTCATTTTATCTTTAAAGCTAAGGATTTTTTTTCTATGTTTTTGACTCTTTATTTGATTAACGCACATTTATTATATTTAACACTTTATTGTATTTGCTATATTAATACACAACTTTTATATTTAACTCTTTATTAAATTTTCATATACTATTCTAAAAGCTAAAACTCTTAGAAAATTTGAAATTTGATGAAATAAATTAAATAGTGTCCTGTTAGTCACAATGCTTTATTTCTCTAACAAAATGACAAATATCATAATTTTACTACCATTTTTGTATTTATAATAGGATGCTGCAAGTACTGTATATGCCATTAAATCGGTTCCAAGGAGGAAGAACTTTACAAATTTGATTTAATATTTATTTCTCGTTTATTAAATATTATTCAGAGGATAATTCATGGTGCATAAAAATTTTTAACACAGGATATAACAACAGGGCTCTAATAAGTCGGCAAAACTATTTAAAATGGTAGCAAATGTATATTTTAAAATATACTTGAAAAAAAAAGATCATAGAATTTCTTTGATCGCCACAAGGATTTTGAAGCTTATTACGTGTATAGAAATGCTATGCATGTTATATCAATATTATCTAAATTGAAGTGGTTGCGGAATTAGGAAATTGCTATGATATGTAGTTTGGCACCACTTGTATATTTGTATTATGTATTGTATTTGAGCGCCCTGAAACGAAAATGTTCCGATAAATGTGGGCTAGTTGGCAACTATGTTTTATTCCCGGATTGGAGGTTCTTAGAAAATTTTGAAAAAAATTTTGTTCGGCCACATTGTTATAGCAGGAAGCAAACGGTGCCTTTAAAAAAGACAAAAAAGTTCTTGAAATTTTACCCTTAAATGTGTAACTGAGATTTATCTCTTAGTTCTGACGGATACTTTTGTTACCAAATTGAAGATGTATGCACATGCTCTTTCACGCCATATATTCAAGCTAGAACATAACCATTAAATCTAATATTATTCATAACCTAATATCTTTATTGGTTATGATATTTGATATTGATCATATTNAATTATATTTCCTAGAACACTTTGCAATGAAGCCGTCTAAATCTTTACTAATTGAGGAAATGATAAAAGGCAAATTATAATTTCTTTTTGGTCTTGGTTATGTATAATAATAACCTATATTGGTTATGAAAATAATATTATTCCTAACCAATATTAACCAAATATAATTAATCCGTTACACCTAATATTTATTCCAGTGGGTGGGGTGTAAAGCTGAAATTTTCAAAATAAATACCATGTTCATAAGATTT
Organism: Parasteatoda tepidariorum; assembly: GCF_043381705.1. NCBI lineage: Eukaryota > Metazoa > Arthropoda > Arachnida > Araneae > Theridiidae > Parasteatoda > Parasteatoda tepidariorum. The sequence continues at coordinate 40,014,086 of NC_092215.1, forward strand.
TTGTCCGAACAATTTCTCCATCTGAGTTTTTATATATTTATTTAAGATTTTAATATCTAATAGTACACTCTAAATTCTGTTAATGGGTCTAAAATTGATCTGTAGCTGAGTATCCAGGGCAGCAAAGAGACCTATTTTTCATTTAACATCTTCTTAGCCTTAAAGTATGAATAATAGAGTATCGGAAACAAAATCATTTTAAAAGTACCCAACTACCTTTTTAAGCACATTTTGATTAAAATTTTTTCAAACTAATATTTTGTCAGAAAAGAATTGGTAAGCTATTTTTAGTAAAAGAAAAATATTTAGTGTTAAGCAGAGGATTTATTCAATAAATTATTATTTAAATATTGTTTTATTCACTCATTTTTTTTTTAATTTTATGACTCTGATTTAAATTACTAAACTGAAATTATTTTTTTAGTCCACAAAATTAAAATGTTTTAATTCCTTTCAAAATGCCTCAGAACTATAATTACTTTTGAAACGATTTAATTAATGTAAAATAAATTAAGTGCCATCGTCTTAATTAAAGGTGCTATAATCACAAAAATGCTCTTATATGAATCTTATACATTATGTCCGCGTCTAGGAGTAATAAAATCTAAAGTAACAGAATATAAAGTACAAGAAAAGTAAAGTACAAGAGAACAGTTCTATGATGTTTCATACTTATCACTTTATGTATTTCAGAATAGATTATTTGGAAGGAGAACGATTCGGCAGGGAAATAGGACCATATATCATTTGAGCAACTGAAGAACCAACATGAGAAGCACTATTATGGAAATGAAAGTATAATAATAAATAAATAATTTACTTATTTTCATAAAATAATTAGAAAACTATTTTTAGTAAAATAATATTTAATGTCAAGTAAAGGATTTATTTAATAAAAAAATATTTAAATATTGTTTTATTCACCCAGTTTTTTAATTTATATGATTCTAAAAATTTGAGCAATATTGATTTCAAGCAGAAAATAAATATTTATTTCGGAAACTACATCAAGTAAAGTAAGTTCTATAGGGTATTATACTTCTTCTGAAGATTTTAAACTACATTTTTATTTAATTCAACCAAATTTAACTACTTTAATTCCTTTTAAAAACCCTGAAAACTATAATTACTTTTGAAACGGTTTAATTAATGTGGATTAAAATAAGTGCCATCTCTTAATTAAATGTGGTATAATCACAAAAAATACTCTTAAATGATTCTTACACATTATGTCACCGTCTGAGAGTAATAAAACTTAAAGTAACAGAACGATGCTTTAAACAGTTTACAGGAGTACTGCCCTGTGATGTTCCGTACTTATCACTTGATGTATTACAGAATAGATTATTTAGAAGGAGAACAATTCGGCAGGAAAATAGGACCATATATCATTTGAGCAACTGATGAACCTACATAGGAAGCTCCATCGTGGAAATGAAAGTATCGCCTGAGAGGCAATTTAAAGATTTTAATATTTAATGGTTCAAGTCTTGGAAAAGGAATGTCTTAAAGAATATTAAGAAAAATGAAAACAAATAGAAATTTAGAGAAGGAGAAGAATTCAATGAAGTTAATATGGTGGTATTTATAAGACTTAGGCTTTATTTCATTTTCATAAAACAAAAACGCAAAGATTTATAAGAAAATTTGCTTTGTACATATATATATATATAGTTTGAAGTATAAAGTTATAATTTTAAACTATATTACCTTACCATATACAGTTGAACCCCGCTACTGCGAGTACGATAAACGATTGTTTACTATTATACCCAAATTCTATGAAAAATATTTTATCGCATATTACAGTAGTAATTATTGGTAATAGTGCTTATTGGTAAGATAATGTGCACTAGCACATTATCTTAATATGTAATAAACTAACACAATTTGTCGAGTTTCCGTACAACATAATTTCCTTACATCGAATTTCTTTTTATAACAAAATTTTAAATCGAACGTTAAGTAAAATCTATATATATATTTCTCTTACACGGCGACAAAAAAAAGTCTCATTACAACTCCCCGAATGGCAATGTTAGAAAATCGACCAATGATTGCCGCTAAAAATGTCACATGACTAATCTAGCTGAGGTGGCTCAACATATATCGCTTTTAAAAACGGAAATGAAATAACCTTAAGCTAGGCAGAAGTGAGTAGTCTTTGTCGATAGATCTCTATTTTAGTATTTTGTCGAAAGCGCTTTTTTTTCACGAATTTATATATTACGAATTTATTTGACGATTTTTGATTTATATCACGAATTTATTTGTTTTATTATTGTAATTAGTTATTCATTGAAGAATGAGTCTTTATTTGAATTCAAATTTATTTTAATAACTTATGGTTATTTTATGGATTTGAATGATTGTTTTGAATTCTTAGAATTTTGTGCATTTGCAATGTACCTAAGTTAGTAGCGAGCGAAGCAAACCATATAAGATTGCGTAGCAATTTTCGGGGGTTGGTGAGCGTTAGCGAGCAGGGGGCNTTCTGTACATAATTATTTGAAAATAGGTATGTATCCTCTTCAGTGGGAATATTTTTGTGGAAATGATAAATGCACTGAGTTAAGTTAATGAGTGTTGTGATTCTGAGAGAGAAAATACTTAAATCACCAACATGTACTAACACGTATTAGAAAAATTTCCAACAGAACTGTTGCTTATAGTCTTTTATAATTGAATAAAAAACACACTGCAAATTGATAGAGAATTTGAATTTATTCAGCATTTTACTGAGTATGAAATATTACAAGAGAATAAAAAATTAAGAGGCACATACTAAACAAGATACTTAAGAGTATTAAAATATGCAATAATTATGTATACAAATATATATATTTTCTACAAATATATATATATATATATATATATAAGTTGGCATCTCTGTATAATTAAGCTGACCAGCTTCCTCAGGAAACTGAACAACTGGTAGCAATATTTTAAAAGGCCCATAAAGCGTAAGAAATTGGTATTCCCATACACCCTAACATTTGTACTTGCAATATTTTTTTCTCCAGCAGTAGTAAACTAAAGCAGAATTTTTTCAAAGCTTTTGTTGCCGATCACGTGATATCGACGATGAAAGTCGTGATATCGACGATAAAGTGGGAGCAAAGTGAAAAGTATTATCAAACCATTTTTGGTAAAAATAGGTTTTCTCAAGACAATGACATGGCGTTTATTGCAGAAAACACGCTGTAAAATTTAGAAGCTAAAATTGTTGCACAAATAAGAACACTTAACTTTGATTTTATTTTCATGGATCACCACTCTTTATCACGTTCACGCCGGGAAAAGTGAAAATACTGGTACGGGAAAAGCGAAAATACTGGTAGAAGAACTATTTCAGTATTAGATAATATTCGGGAGGAGTTAATCTATTCTCAACAATAACAATTCACTGTAAGGAAATTTATCACGGCGAAGAAGCGATTCGATATAAAAATTTTATCCGTTAAAAACAATTAGTAGTTATGGATTTTCATTATTCCCGAAAAAAAGTTAAAAATTGAAATTTATTTGTTACCAGTTTTCACTCTTTTCCGTCATGATATATATGGGCTTTCAGCCCAGTCAACCACCGGTGGCTGACACTGAAATTACATTTAGGCTGCGTCTGCCACCGCTTGCTGACACTGACCTGTCACATAGGCCGTGAAAAACAGCTGGCTGACAGCGTATAACATGATATAGAACTGTAAAATGCATACCTGCCAACTTTTACGCATTTGGCGTAAAGTTTTATTTCTATATTTAAAGTGGTAGTAAAATGTATGCTTTCTATATATTCCTAACATTTAGAAACTTAATTTAAAACCTTTTTGACCACCATTATTTTTAAAACATTTATGCATATGTATTGATATTAATTACTGTCGTGATTGTCCACGTAAGCTTTATCCAAAAACAGCATATGTTTCGGCCCAGAATTGTAATTTAAATTCGAATTTACTATCACTGGGGAAAACCTTCCTCGAAAGGATTAAAAATTGGCAGGTATGAAAATGTACACTCTTTTATGGAATTGCAGTAAATTTATTCAAAATGTACTTAATTATTGTGATTCTTGGTTTAATAAATTCAATTTAGTAGATTTTTATCCACCACTATTTTTAAACAATTCGTAGGCTTATATAATTCACCACTTTCGCAGAGATGCCAACTTGCTCCGGACAACAAATATACATTTTAAAGTTGTAGTTTACAAATTGTGATTCTTGGTTTAATAAATGCAATTTTGAAGATTTTTATCTATCACTATTTCTAAACAATGCGTAGGCTTATAGAATTCACCACTTTATAGTATTTATGTCATGCTATACCTTTTAAAAGCAAGCAGAAATAGTCAAATATTTGCAAAATTTACTTCGTAGTTATTTACTGTTTTTTAAATTATTTTGGCGTGTCCGGAGCAGTTGGCATCTCTGCTTTCGTGAGATATGTCTCGCTAAACCTTCTAAAAAATGGCAAACTCCGTCTAATATTTGCAAGTTTAGTTTGTAGTTATTTACCGTGGCCAGATGGGCAAGCCATGTAAAATTAGCGTGGCGTTCAACGTGTTAATATACCTATTTAAAATCTTTGTATTCATTTGTGGATAAAATCTTTTGGTTTTAATTTATTAAATTATTAAAATATCATTGTTGCCACTAAAAATATATTTATGTGTGAAACTCCGGATATTCCGTCGATTTTTAAGAGTATGCATCCCTGCACACCGCACATACTCTCAGCATGCTATTTTCGAGGACTAAACAGTTTCTCACAAATAAAACCTACCAGTTAAATTCTAAGTTATGGTATAATATACTTAGAAAAAAAATCCATACGGAATTATGAACGGAACATTATTATAATCCCTTTCCTTAAACGCGCAGCAATGCACGATGTAAAATTTGAATTTTTTTTTTTTTTTTTTTTTTTTTTTTTTTTTTTTGCGTGCATGAACGCGGTATTCTAAATTTCCTTTAATAAAACCGGTTAGCATCGTTTTTCAAAAATATATTTTGTGGTAGGAATATTGTTTCAAAACCGTTCTTCCAGAAGAAATAAAATATTCTCTCATACCGTAATTTGTTTATGAATTAGGTACCGATGACTAGATTTGGCAAAAAATAAAATTTTAGTAATAGTAGAAATCATCCACTCATTTCGCAATCACACATCATACCACTTTTTTTCATAAATATTCTTTTTGTATCACTTCAATATAAAAAGTAGGGATACAAATGGGTGTGGTTAATTTCAAGCATTCTAATATAGCCGGCTTTATATCATACAGGTACAAAAAAAATTATGTGAGTGCCTCTGAACTAACGCTTAGCACTTTTACACCGGGGAAAGTGAACATACTGGTACGGGAAAAGAGAAAATACTGGTAGAAGAACTATTTCAATATTAGATAACATTCGGGAGTAGTTAATCTATTCCTAACAATAGCAATTCACTGTAAGAAAGTTTATCAAGGCGAAGAAGCAATTCAATATAAAAATTGCATCCGTTAAAAACAATTGGTAGTTATGGATTTTTATTAATCCCGGAAAAAAGCTAAAAAATGAAATTTATTGTTACCAGTTTTTACTCCGGTGCACTGCCAAGATGAGACAATCTAGTGTGACCCACCGGTGGGCCACCCCGGCGTGAACGTGTTAAGTAAACAAGTTTTCATTTAGTTGAAAATGTTTTACATTCCAAAATTGTTGGTACAATTTGAATAATCATGCTTGAAAAATTTAAAAATTGTGTCATTTTTAATTATTTTGGATGGAATAACACTTAAATAACATAACGAGGAAGTTAACAACCATAAAATTTAAAAATTTTCATGATACATGTAAGAGACTTGATAAGTTATAAGCAATGTGAACAAGAGCGGAAATTGTTTTGAATATATTTGCATACCCTCTTACTATTTAAGCGTAGTAGTGAATTAAAGACAACATTATTAAATGAGCTTCGTTTATATAAACTTCTATCAGAATTTAATATCATGTCCATTCATCTATCTGATTTTTCTTATGTATCTTTAACACTAGATTGCCTAAGGAAGTCCTTTTGACTGCTCTTAATTTCAATTAGAAAAAACATTAATGTATATAATGACACAATTTCTTAAAATTTTGAACAATATATAATTTTTTTATTGTTAATATTTACCAAAAAATTGTTATATAACTGTAAATAATATAAGAAATATTAAAAATTAATTTTAAATAAATTTCTTTACTCATTATTTACTCTCTTACAATCCTGTCATTTTGACTACATTTGGGCAATATAAGTATATACTAAGTTTCAGTCTTTCTTGAGTTAAAAATAATTTATAGACAAAAGACAAAATCTCCTTAATTTTTGTCCACAAAATTACACGACTCCATTTACAGCAATGTTAAATGTTCTTTCATAAAAGAAAATGATTTATAGGTTATTACCCTTTAAATCAATGGTAATGTTCTAGATGAAAAAGACGCAGCACCTACGGCGCATAAGAGCATTACAGTGCGAAAACTTAAAAAAAAAGACCACCATAAGAAAAAAAGACGAATTTTTAAATGAATGATTGGATCTTCACGTTCTAGGATTCATTCTTATAGGGTCGAGTGGGTGATCTCAAATATGCTAATTAATTAGTACAGACGATATTTTAAGTTACGAAATTGGAAACAGAAACGTCTTGATAAACATGCCTTTTTTTATGGATTTGGATTTCTTACCTCCAAAATATGGGGGTCACCATATCATATTATCACCATAGTTTGGTCAGGAGAGCCGCTCAAAGTTTGAACACCTTAATGTATATTTTATTTTTTGCGTATTTTGCCATATCTCGAGAACTTTATAAGCGAATTCAAATATTTCTGCGCATAAATATAAAATTTATTTCTACGAAGATAATTCCTTGCAAAATATAACTTTAAATAAATATGTATTATTTTTTTATTATTTTATTAAAAATGATCGAAACTTTTCGCCTTTCTTAAAAAATTACGATAATTTTAAAAGCAATCTTATAAGACTATCGAAATCTTATAGAATTATTCCACTATTGTTAGTTTTACAGCTAGAAGGAGTTTAAAAACTTCCTCTCCTAATTTTCACCTATCCAAATTTTGCATGGGTAAAAATGGCATCATTTCTTAAAGTTTCTTGCATCAAATTTCAAATTAAGGCAACAATTTTGCCATGTCAAATCTTTCGAAATATTTGCATCTGAAAGAAAGATTGTTTATATAGAGTTAAGCGTTCCCGTATTTTTGCCAACCTCTGTAAATGTAACTATGTAAATAAACTATAGATGCTAATAATAAACTATGATTCTGGGTGCTAAAGAAACATTGTCGAAACGCACTAACGAGCTAGTTTTAAGACTCAGTCACACTTACAAAACAAAGAATCATACATTAAAACTTAAATCTAGCTACTATATATATATATATAACAAGTAAAATTGTTTTGAAAATTGTAGAAACATTGCAACTTGAATAAATATAAGCAGAGCTGCAAACTTTCTACTCTTTGTGGAAAAATTATTTCGAGTGATAGTAATTTTTATGCTTTAATGTATAAATTTTTGCTTAATCTGGTTTAAAGCTTTTTTTCCTATTATTGCATGCGAATAGGTCGGGATAGTCTGGTTAGTAGGGCCTTGGGCCCATGTCCAAGAAGTCATGGGTTCGATCTCCGCCAGCCAAAGACTCTCCATGTAGTAAAAAGTAACTGGTGCAAGTTAAATTGGTAGAGTCACAAAGTCCTTCAAGTTCCCATAACAAATCTATACTTCTAGGGGTACTGAATCAGAGATTAATCTTTCTCTGGTTCAGGTGAAAATTGCGATGTGTAGATGAATGAATGGATGCATGGGTGCGTCAACCGTTTAAAATGGGCTATGACGTATCTGTGCGTCCACAGATGGCACCATTTAAAAACAAGAAACGCACCCTTTGCCTCAAATTCGTTTATTTTCAACAAACAGGCTTGTTGGTTAATTGACAAGTAGCATTAAAAACAACAACAACACGTGAATGATTTAAAATTTCATGTAAATTCCACAATTATGCTTCTCACTCACACAGGGCATGGTAGCGGATTTAAATCCCGTTCTAACCTGAATCTTCGTGCTGCCTGTCTTTCGACTTGATAAAGGTTTATATAGCACAGAAGCTTAACCCTTTGACGGTTATGAACGAGTTCAGCTCGCAATCGAATCGTGCCTCATAATGTGCGCAAACGAGTTCCGCTCGGGAGCAAGATTTTGACCGTAATGGTTAGTAACGAGCACTACTCGCGTAGTGAAATTTTTCCCCAATGCGCGCTGACGAACTGAGCTCGTTCACCATTATTATTCTGCATTGACTATGTTAAAAACGAAAAGTACGTAAAAACTGTTATTTATGTTCTACGAATACTTTAAGAAATTTTTAAAACGCGTGGGGCGAGCTATCTGCCGCATCCAGAGATGCTAACTTGCTCCGCTTTGCAAAATAGTATTTCCTAGTGATAGCGAAAGTCAAGTTACTTTCAGTTTAGTATTTCTCCTTTTAAGTAATTTTTTCACCACTAAATATCAAAAACTATAAGTAACATATTATATACAACGTTAATACAACAATCTACTGGTTACTCGATTAAAAAGTAGGCTTAACTGTCCTTCTCCAACGAAATTTACTACATAATTTGCTACCACTTTTTTATAACAATTACAGAAGACGGAGCAGTTGGTATCGCCAGAGAAGGGTGACATTTTTGGAAGAACGGAGGTGGAAAACAGATGCCACTTTCGACTAATGTTTACACGTAATACTGCGCGAATTAATAAAACGAAAACTGCTCATTTCCTGACCGTCAAAGGGTTAATATAGCACAACAAGGCCTTAATATAGCACACAAGCTTGGAAATTTATTTTTTGCCATTTACAATTAATTATTTCTTACGTAGCGAGAATGTTGACAAAATTATTCAAAATTCTAAAAGCTTTAGTTTTTGCTTACTTCCCATTGTGATAAATATTTTGCAAAAAGTCTAGTAGTTAGCAGCTCTGAGTATAAAAACATAACTTTAACATCCGATCGGTGGATACTAAGTAAGAGAAGGGGCCTCTCAGGCCAAACGGTATCGCCCGCCAAAAGCTGTGCGAAGCGTGGAGGTGGCAAGTTCAAATCCCGCCATTACCCTGGATGTCCTTGTCCTTCCTGAATTGTCCCGTCCTGTTCCCATTAGAACACAAAGTCAAGCATCATTGGCTGCTGTCAGAAAGCGGATGGGTGACTACTTTGATCAGCCTGAGTAGGGACCGAGGGTGAACGATTTTGGTCCTCGTTAAACTGTGTTGTTGGAATTCGCACGCAGGCCATCGGGCTACCAAAGCATCCCCTCTGCAGAGGATCAAAATTGCGATGGCAAGTCTTCGAACCACCCTCAGGGATGATTCCCAGACCGTCGCCAAAAGCCCATTGTGCTGTTCTAGTGTGACGTAAATAAAGTACCTTCCTACCTAGAGCCCCTGAATTAGACAGGCCGACATATCCTTTATTGTTGGCGCAAAGAGCTAACATAAGCACAGCAAATAAATATTTTCAAGTGGTAGTTTATTAATTATAATTCTTGGTTTAATAAGTTCGATTTAGTAGATTTTAATCCACCACTATTTCTAAACAATGCGTAGGCTTATATAATTCACCACTTTAAAGTACTTTGCATTTTTAAAAGCAAGTAAATATTGTCAACTATTTGCAAAGATTACTTTGTAGTTATTTTACGTTTTTTAAATTTTTTTGGCGTGTCCAGAGCAGTTGACATCTCTGTAATAACATAACGAATACTAAAATAACGTTAACTTGCGAACTTGTTTGCTCCAATATTGCTTGATAGGTCAGCTCTGATAGTATAGGAGCCTTATTCCTACCTGTCCTGATGTCATTCTTTAAATTGCCCTATCTGTCCTTCGACTTGACAAAGGTTTATAAGCCTAAATTGAGCAAACAAGCCTGCAAATGTATGTAATTTGAAGAAAACAATAAAGCAAAAGGTAAAAGAAGAATAGGTTAAATCTCGATTTCAATACATTTCTAACAAACTGAAGAACGTATAAGAGATTATACTCTTTGCAAAGAATGTCATGATTATGCAAATAAACAAAGCCTCCAAGAAAACTTAATATCCAAATATTTGACACAATCAGTATCGTTAAGGACATTCATCACAATTACTTTGAAATTCCACTTTTAACGAAGTTACATAAATTTAAATCTTTACTTAAGGATATTAATCATTTCTTTACTCTCATAGGATCCATCATTTTTCGACTGTTTAAGTGATTTAGTATTCAAATAAAATTTTATCGTATTCCAGTCTCTTAAACGTGACGATTCTCTTTGTAAAATATTTAAGTTAAATGAATAAAGTCGTTACAAGGGATTTATTTAAGTATAAATCCTCCGTTATATAATTAAGGAAAATAATTGAGTTTAATTTCAATTCTGTGATTAACTCAATGAAAACGGCTGAGTGATTAAATATTGAAATTTACAAAACTTGAGTTTCATTTAGAAAAGAATGAATTTAGAAATATGTGACCATTTGGTTATACAGATAACTATATTAATAATAATAATAAGAAGAAGAATTATAATGTAATAATAAGTAATATAATAATATAATTGAAGTAATATGATAATAATATAATAATATAATTGAAATAATATGATAATAATAATATAATAATATAATTGAAATAATATGATAATAATATAATAATATAATTGAAATAATATAATAATAATATAATAGAAATAATATGATAATAATATAATTATATAATTGAAGTAATATAATAACAATGTAATTGAAATAATATAATAATAATGCAATTGAAATAATATAATAATAATATAATTGAAATAATATAATAATAATATAATTGAAATAATATAATAATAATATAATTGAAATAATATAATAATAATATAATTGATTTGATGAATTTCTAAAAACATGTTTTTCGTAAAGTCATTATGAAGAGCAACAAATAATAATAAATAAAAAACTTAACTCAATTTATTGTGCCTGAATTTCTCTTAATTTATTGTGTCTGTATTTCTTTGCATATGATTTCGCAGTGTTGATCTTTACCCAATTTATTGATTATTTAGTTTTTTTTATAAATTATGAAAATAACGAACATAAGCAGTTTAAAGCAGTATTTCATTTTCTTCGGTTGATCTATGAGTCAAGAGTTCACTGTATTTTTTCATTGTTATTGGGATACTAGGGTAAAATATATGAACTAAAAATAAACTCTTGTCTAGATGATACTGACGGATTTGATCACCGACCATTATTCTTTATAGATTAAGACCGGACAAACGCTGTTCATAACGCTTTTGACCTAGTTTACGTGTAGTGAAGTGTTCAGTTGTGGTGCTATGAAGAAATTTTTTTTATTCCAGTTATTTTATTATTATTTTTATGGAAAGCTTTGGCCATGGTAGTACATTTGCGCTTCCTGCCAAAGAAGGATTTATTCCAGAGAATTTGAACAAAAATAGTTTTAAAAAAAAGAATTGTTGATTTATTTAAGAAATTTTTTAGAAGATATGGCTATAAGCAGAAGGAAAAAAAATATTTAGCTGCAGCAAAATAATATACCTTTATAGGGAGGAAGACATTCAATTTTTAACGAAAAGTGATGGAATTTTTTAAATAATTCGAACTGAGGAACCCTCGGGGATCCAAAAACAAGAGTTAGAGCACCAAAAACTTTAAATTAAAAGTGAATCGGTTGCTCCCAACGTTATGGAAGATATCAGTAGTCCATAACTCTTCGAAAGGTAAAATAGCCAAAAATAAAGTCAACTTATTGTTATTAGTCTTAAATTTGAAATAATTTGGTTAAACCTTTATCCCCAAAAAGATAGTAAGAACTGATATAACCCTGTAACTGAAACACTTTTGTGCTAAGAGAAATAAAGTAACTTGAGGAATAAGGAGTTTAAAATAGATTTTTAAGTTCGATTTAGTCGCGAGAATAAATTAATGAGTTATACATTTGTATTGAATTAAAAAGTTAACTGTTACATTGACTGCTAAGAAGAGAAAAATATTTATTTTTGCTTTTTATTATATGTAATAAAAACTGAATAATTGACTTAATTAAGTTAAAATTATATTAAAAGTGATTAAAAAATAAATTTATGAAATAAAAAAAAATTTAAGAGCTGGGAAATATGTAATATCTGCAAGCGACTTATCGAAAGATAAAAAAACCAAAAACAAAGCAAACCCATTGTTATTAATATTAAATTTTCAATAATTTGGTTATAGTTTTATCCTCCAAATAATCGTGCGAATTATTATAACCCTGAAACTGAAGCATTTTTGTGCTACGAGAAGTAAAGTAACTTAACCCCTTGGGGACGGGTGATTCATAAAAGCATTCCTGCAAAATCAGAATCAGGATGTAAATAAATAACAAACGGTAACTTAAATGTAGGCGTTGCTAATTTGACAGACTTACTTTGTCCTTACTTTAATTACTGTTAGTTTAATCATATATATAATCAATGTTAGTTCAAAGTATAACTAAATAATTTTATTTTAAACTAGGTAATGGTGAGTTAAATAAAGCAAAAAATTATAACCTCGCCCACAAATAAATTTCTAAAGAGCTACTTTGGTTACCAGTTTTATCTTTTTACCCTGATTGATACGGTTTTATGCTGGCAAGTATTTGTGACAGTCGGCTCGAAAGAGTTAACAGGGCCGTGAGGCCTCAGACACCCAGTTGCACTACAACGAACGAACGAAAGGGTTAACGAATAAAGAGTTAAAAATAGATTTTGATGTTCGATTTTATTGCGAGAATGAATTAGTGAGTTATACATTTGTAATGAATTAAAAAGTTAGCGGTTACATTGAGTGTTAAGAAGTGAATAAAATATTTATATTTGCTTTGTATAAAATTTAATAAAAACTAAATAATTAGATAATTTACTTAAAATTATATTAAGAAAGATTTAAAAAATATAATTTTATAAAATTAAAGCAATTTTAAAAGCTAGGAAATATGTAATGCCTAAAATGGCATCACAGGCACTTCTGAACTAAAATATGTGACTGGGATAATTACGTTCAAAATTTAGCTCATATTAACCTATTATTACAAGGTTACAAAATGTGGCCTACATTCCTTTGAAAAATTGACCCATCCTTAAAATCTTGACTCTTGGCGTTATCAAGTTGAAGTACAATTTATATTGATTTACAGTCACGAAAAAACAAATTACAGAAATCCTTACCAAAAAAAAATGAGGAAAAAATTGTTGCAAAAACATTTCGATTCTAGTACGTTAGTGGAAGGAGTGAATAATAGAAAACTTAGGATTAATTGATGTGTGTTATAACTAGGTGCCTTGTCCTTTTCAATTTAAGAGATAATACTCCGAATAAAAAAAAATGGTAATAGGTATTACTGATATTATGGTAATTTGTGTTGTTTCAATATAACCGCGATACCTGATATAAATACTGTGGAGACGGTCCACCGAATGGTATTTGTACAGGAAAAAATGTCGATTATAGAAATTTTTATACTATCAAGACTTGAACATGAGAAACATTATTATGCCAAATAATACTGAATATAGTTAAGCTTTATATTAACGTGGTGAGCTTCTAAAAATATGTTTTGCTTAATCTAATAAAGTAAACTGCCACATGACTACAAATGTCACATACCTGTCTCTTCTACAGTGCTCTTCAAATCGTAAATTAAACAGAAAGTTTAGTTACCACTAATAAAAAGTTTCCTTCGATAGCGCAATGAGTAGAATTCTCCGTACTGTGTTCAGAAAAAAAAACCGGACCATACTGAATAAATTTTGATCTAATGATCGGATCTAATCTTTAAAAATTAGATACTTTAAAATGATCTAAAAAACTGTATTCCTTACAGTTTAATTTTTTTTCTTCTATTATTTTATAAAATAAAAAATGATAGCAATTCCTTACTAAAACTTATTTTTTAAAATAATAAAAAATAAATTTAATTTTAGCATTAAAATTTATTTTTCAGAATGAAATAATTTTTCGAAAAACGAGTTTGATAATTGTGTGCACATTTTTTTTTTTAATTCGCATAAGAAATTCTCGATACATACGCAAAAAGTAAAATCAACATTAACCCTTTCGCGCCGACTGTCACAAATACGTGCCAGCATAAAACCGTATCAATCAGGGTAAAAAGATAAAACTGGTAATCAAAGTATTTCTTTAGCAGTTGATTTGTGGGTGGAGTTATAATTGTTTGATTTATTTAATTCACCATTACTTTGATCAAAATAAAACTAGTTAGACTTTGAGTTAACATTAATTATATACATAATTAAACTAACAATAATTAAAGTAAAAGCATAGTAAGTCTGTCAAATTAGCAATGACTACATTTAAATTAGCGTTTTTTTATTTAATTACAACTTGATTGTGATTTTGTACGAATGGTTTTCTGAATCACCCGTCCCCAAGGGGTCAAAGGGTCAAAACTTTGGAGCGCTCCATTGACCAAACTATTGAGACCATATTTCCCAGATCACGGCCCCTATAATTTGTGGGTCAGAAATCAGAATCAGTCAAAAAAAGGCATGTTTATTCAGAGAAAGTACGTTTTTGTGACTGATTTTGTAACTTACAATATTGCTTGCACTTATTAATTAGCATATTTGAGGTCACCCCCTCCTCGTCATATATATATATA
>NC_092215.1:40029112-40033295 GCF_043381705.1 Parasteatoda tepidariorum
TATATATATATAGTTTTTTTAAAGTGAAGGATTAAATTACATTGACGCAATTAAGATACTTCATATTATTATAAATAAACGTGAACCGAATTCTTACAAACGTTTTTCATCTAAATTTTGGATATTAGGAGGTAATAGGAGAATTTAAACTTTAGTTTTACAGTGTAGGAATATACTTTAGAGTACCTCGAGAGACTGCATATGAATATAAAAATACGCTCTTCAATTTGTTCGCATATACTTTTACGAGGCAAGACTTAAGGAACTCAATTGCAAACTTTGCTCGTAAAGTGCATACATTTCAACACTTTCTAAAATAATTCAAGTGCATATGTCTTCCTTCGAAGTAAGTACTCATAAAACATAGAAAATCTTCCACGCTGTTTTGCTATAAAAAGATGCAGTGCAAAGTACAAATATATACTATTTCTGTTGTGAGCCATAAGTTTTGAAATTAATCAGTTACTTCGATTGTTATAAGTAAATATTTTAAGTAATATTCTGGAAGGGCATTAATGTCCAAGACAGCAAGGTAGATTTGAAATCCAAATTGCTATATTTTGACACAAACAAATCACATATAGATTACCTCCATATTTACAGCGCAGGCTATATGACGCACAGATTACTTTAGGTTTCGTTTCTGTCCCAAATTAGGGTTTGAGTTGAGCCGATTGAATTAGTTATTACAACCACATAACTCAAGAGAATTTGGCGATAATTCTACAATTATCTCTAGAATAATCAAGGAAGAAACCGTATCAAATAGACATTTGTAGAAGATAGTTGATTAAAGTTTAGTTTGAAAACTAACTTTGTTTAGGTTTTTTTTTAAGCAGAAAGGAGAGGATGTATCTCTGGAAACGATATAATATTCATAAATCAACTTTGAGTTAATTATTCTAGAGCATCATATTAGACATATGAACATTAATCAAGACTGATACTGATCAATGCCTCTTATAACTGAAATCCGCCTCACGGTTTCTTATAGGTCGTCCGAACAAACCACTGTGAATGTAATCAATTTACAAAAGAGCAATTTAACAGAAAATATTGTAAAAATTAGAAAGTGGTTTCAAAGATATGTCTAAGAATTTGTTTAATTTATGAATATAATTGGTTTGCCTTATTTGCTTGTCAACCACTGCAGATTCATTTAATTAAATATATATGATAAATTTTTCTCAATTTTTTTTAAAAATAGTATCTGGGTTCATGCGCACAACTTCTTCACTTTTACAATTGTCTGAGCAGAGTGCTTTTGAAAAACCGCTTGGATGCTTTCTACCATCTATTTTTTTCAGTAGCAGTAACAACCACGGCCTTTTATTAACCCCTTAACGCAGAGAGTTTTTGAAAAAAACTATAAAAAAAAATCAATATTTTTATTGTAAAAAGGTACACTTTAGAACATTATCTTTTCTGTAGGTGGACAATTTTGATATACTGCGCTTTTGTTCCATAGAAACAGGCTATATTCCGAGATGCTAATTGCTCCGGACAAAGCCAAAATGATACAAAATAATACAATAATACGGTAAATAACTACAAAGTAAATTTTGCAAATATTTGACTATTTTTGCTTTCTTTTTAAAAGGAATTTGACATAAGTACTATAAAGTGGTGAATAATATAAGCCTACGAATTATTTAGAAATAGTGGTGGATACAAATCTACCACTTTAAAATATATATTTGCTGTCCGGAGCAAGTTGGCATCTCTGGTATATCTATATTACCAATTCATTATGATTGACAAATCTGTCTTGTTCGCCATAAATGAATGATAATGACGTTACAGTTCTCTTCACATTTCAAATAATCCTTTATTAATGAAATCAAGTTATTTTTTTATATTTTTTGGGCAATAAGTATTGATTATCAAATTTAGTCTTTGACCACAATTTTTTTCATTTCTAACAAAACATATGCCATTTTTTTAATGAAGAACTTTCAACATATGTTAATTTAAATTGTATGTTAAGTTCTTAAATAATAAAGGAACGAGGGAAACATTATCTTATTTTTAAATCTTTTTTTTTCTTTATTATAACAAAAATAGCATATAACATTCTCGTAAACAAAAAGCACATTTGTAACTGATATAACATGAAAGTTTCAAAATTTTCCTGAAATACATTTCTGAATTGGAATTGGTAGATAAAATGTGAAAGTTTCTTCTTCTCTTATCCAACTTTGCGTATGCTCTATGATTTTCCAAATATTAGTCAAAATACAGGTTTCCAATCACTTTATAAAAAAAAGTATTGTTTAACTTTCTAAAAAAATCTTTTCTTTTAAATCAGAAACATTACATATGATTGACTTTGCTTCATAAAATAGATACAAAAGACTATTTTTAACTAAATTTCATGCAAGTTAACAAAATAATGTAGTAGTAAGAAAATCAAAATTCCAATTTACCAAAAAATAGAAATTCTCATATAAATTTCAAAAATGGAATACGACAAGAAGTACAAAACCGTTATAAGTTTATACCTGATTTGTTCCTTCTTTCAGACCATAAAGACAAGATCAATAGAAAATAGGATGATGAGAGAATGTTTCTGGAATGGAAGCACTTTTACGTGAAAGCATCATTCTGAAGATAGCTTTACATAGCAAAGGAAACTTGAGAGTTATAACATATAGGAGAGTGTCAGGTACCCCCGCCTACTGTCAATTTCATATCTATAGAATATTTTTTCAAGTCAATGGGCCATCGGACATTAATTGTTATAGTGAAAAAAGATTATTTTCAAATTTTCAAGTATTTATGCAGCTGGTAACATGGTAAACAATAGTTTTGAAAATATGTTGAATACAGTAGTCAAATTTTTAATTTTTTTAAGTTAAACTATTCTTTTTTTGGTTTATTCTTTCTTCCATTATTTAATTAGATGATAAAACAATAGAAACGTACAAAAATACTGATTATTACTCAATATGATACAGAAATATAAGCAATACCATACCTGCCAACTTTCACTCTTTCCGAGAATGGATTTTCAGAGTGGTTGTAAAACAATAACCGAAAATCAATCCGATTCTAAAATATATTTATATTTTGATCCCGTTGAAATTTGCTTGCGTAAAGATTATTATGCTTTGATATATTAATTGTAATTATTTATATGTAGTGGTGGCCAAACTCATTTATAATTATCATTATAATTCTAAAAGTTAATTGGAATAACCTGAGTATTGCTACCACTTTAAATATGAAAATAAAATCTTCTTGAAAATCCGGAAGAGTTGTCAGGTATGCAATACTTCTTAAGTGGGCGGGACAACCCGACTCTCCCTTCCTAGTTCTAGTGTTTCGATTTTATTGGGCACCTGGGCCGCGAAGCTTCCCCTATCCCATTCATCTGGACTTTTAGAACAGTTTTGGTTGAGCAATGAGGTAAGCAGGCAATGGAGTTGCTTTTATGAATGTTTCAAGCTCTTTGCTTGAATAACTAAAAAGGAATCAAAAATAAATTGAGCAGCTTGCTGCTCTAAACTGTGTTTGTTTGATTTTGGAGTTGTTCAGAATTGTATCAGCATGAGTAAACGTTATTTTTAGAAAGGCTGATGAAGCGACTCTCCCTTATGCCCTGTCTTCAACTATTACAGAATCTCCTATTATTTTCTAGCGGTAGCAAAGCTTTTGTATAGATTATATTGAGAAGCAGATTTTAAATTTGCAATCGATTTCTCTCTACAGGTTCTAGTTTTCCTGCAATTTAATAATATAATAATAACCGGGATTTTCTAAAATTCACTGGAGTGACTATCAAGTTTTCCCACTTTTCAGGTAAGTAGGGAGTGGTAGAAGGATGCATTTCGTTTAGGATGTGATACCTTAAGGTCATTTTTGTTTGTCTTAAGTATTTTTTTCAAAGGAGCAGACGAATGTATACGTATGTATACAAACCTAAAGTACTTTATAAACTTGTTAAGCACATTATAAACTTCTTTATAAATTTGTACCAAAAATATCATTTTGAAAATATCTCTAGCTAATCCAACAAACTAATTTCATATTTGAACTCCCCTCACCCCAATTAGATCTGATCAAGAACTTGCATAACTACAACAAAAAATTTGAAATTTGTTCCCCAATGTTAATTGATGAAACAATATTAACATAATTTTTATACACCTCTAACCTCAATATATATATATATACCAATTCC
>NC_092215.1:40034296-40141901 GCF_043381705.1 Parasteatoda tepidariorum
ATTAATTATAAATTAATTATTTAAAAAATTAATTAATTTAAATATTAAGTATATTTTATAGGATATATACTTTCTTTATAATGCCATTACATATTTCTATTAATATAAAAAGTTTCAGAGCTTTTTATTCACTTTACTTTTTCGGGATTTTATGAACTGAAAAATGACAGTTTTCGTGAGAATGACCCATATATATATATATGCCAATTCCTCTCGATTCGACAAATTCACTGTAAGGAAGTTTATCACGGTGAAGAAGCAATTCAATACAAAAATTGCATCTGTTAAAAACAATTGGTAGTTATGGATTTTTATTATTCCCGGAAAAAAAAACTAAAAAATTAAATTTATCGTTACCAGTTTTTACTCTGGTGCGCTGCCAAGATGAGACAATCTAGCGTGACCCACCGGTGAGTCACCCCGGCGTGAACGTGTTAAATAATTAAAAGTTGTGGTGAGTAAAGAAACTATAAATCAAATTGGTTAAACTAACATTCATATATTAAAAGACTACCGCTCGAAAATATTTATTTGTTGTCTGGAGAAGGCTGGCATCTCTGTATATAGGCAAATAGTCTTGGTTTAACTCTGTTTTATAATATTACCTTTTTTGACACACTTAATCCAAAACTGTTTCTTTTTAAACCATGGTTCATGCGCGTCTCGATAAAAAATCCTAAATTGGTAGAAGTATTAATATAATATTTTCTTATATTAATATATTTGTCGCTAACAGAATATTTAATTTTCTCTAAGTAGATATATATATATAGATCCGAAGGCACACAAAAAATTTATTTCAATAGTGAAAACTAAGACAATAAGACTCTTTTAAGCTTTTTTATAGCTAAACTGGAACCAGTTATTAATTTTTTACAGGTTTGTACGAGCCTGGTAATCATTCGGCTACTATAAGCAACCACTATTATTTAAGCAGCTGTAAATACTTGGAAAATAAATCAGTTGTAACAAATATACACACGTAAAATCACTTGCATCTTATTAAAAGGTAAAATGAAAATGATGCAATAAAACTTTTACTTCTCTCTGTATATTATTGCTGATAAATTTTCGTATTTAGAGATATTTTACTCTTTCTGATAATAATCAACGAAATAAATTTTTATACCTGCTTATTAGTCTTTTAGTTCTTGCACCTTCAGATTTACTACAACTAGCTTTATCTCGATTTTAAATATGTTTTTTAAGGAAATATACGAACTCAGATTGTATGTTCCTAATCACTCTTTGAATGTAAAAAAAGAAATTCAGAGTTAAATAATAATTTGGGATCTTTTTTTCCTTATTTAAAGACTCACATTTATTTTTGGCAAATTTGATGACAATATAAACCACTGGCTCGTATTTTCAAAGATAATTTTCGCAAAATTCAGAAAGGAAAGTAATTACATTGAGGCTTATATAAACTTATAGTTATATAAACTTATAATTATATAAAGTTTCTGACCTGTTGCTCTTAGTCCCTTCTTTCACTTTATTTCATACTTTTACACGCAGTATGTTTTTCCTGTAAGCTGAATAGTTTATTGTATAATTTTACAAGTGAAATGCAAAGTTCAAGTAATATACAAAGTTTTTCAAGAAATAAACAAAGTCAAAATCAAGTAATTACAGGTTTCTTACCAGTGTTTGAATGTTAAGAAAACAATTCAAACTTAAATGTTAGTTTGTGATAATTTTTTTATTTATTTAAAGCTTCACATTTATTTTTATCAAATTCCATTGAATGTAAAACACAGACTCGTAGTCTTACAAAAACAATGTAAAATAAAACAATGATGAAGGGAAAAAAGCCAACACTATTGCTGCTTCAGAAGAGGAAGTAATCAATTTCAGGGAAGCTCCAAATTCAAGAAGTGTTGTAAAAATTCCATTCTAAAATCAATGTAATTTATATAACTCATTTATTCATTATTTAAGATTCTTCATACAAGATTAATAGAAAAATAGAGTGGAAAGATTATGTTTCTTGAATATATTCTACTTGAAAGCCTCATTTTGAAGATATAGTGATATAGCAGGAACAAGTAGAGAGTAATATATTTAAAGAAAAAGGAAAATGTAAAGTTCGAAAAATAACTTACTTATAACATATTTAGTTTAAACATGCATGAAAATCATAAATGAAAAAAACTGTTGTTATGCAAAAAAATTGTTTTTTGGGAAACTTTATTCTTGAAAAATTAATTAAGATATTTAATGAAGTGATTGCATGTTTGCAATATGTAAACTTATTTATGTACTTTTGGACCTGTTGCTTTTAGTTTTAATTTCGCCTCTACTTCCTACTTTTCCACGCAAAATACCAATCCGGATGGCAGGTTTCCAATTACTATTTGAATGTTAAGAAACAAATTTCAAAATAAACTTTTAATTTTGAAATTACTCTTTTTTCAGATCATTACATTAATGTCTGACTAACATTAATTTACTAAAATTTAAACTTTTGTCCCATATTTTCACGAATACCTAAAAAAATAATATACTGCAAACGTAGCAAAAAAATAGAGACATTACTGCTCAAAGATAATTTTCGTAAAATTTAGAAGAGGAAATAATCAAATTAAGGCAAGCTCCACATTCAAGGCGTATTAAAGAAAAATTCAATTTCAAAATCAATGCAAGCTTTATACCTGATTTGTTCCTTCTTTTAGATTCTTCACCAAAGATCAATAAAAAATAAAGAGATGAGAGGATTCTTGAATAGATGCGCTTTCACTTGAAAGCATCATTCTGAAGAGGGTATGGTATAGCAAGAAAGAAATAGAGAGTAATTTATCTGAAGAAAAATAAAGATAAGATGCTTTTGTAAAGTTCGAAAAATAGGTTAATTAAAACATAATTACTTTAAACATATGAGAGCAATAAATTAAAGAACCAGTCTCCATGAAAGAGAATTTTTTTAGAAAATGTTTAGATTTTTTTTTTGAAAAATAATTTATGCATTAAAAGAAGTGATTGTATGATTACAATATGGTACTTATAAACATATAAAAATGTGTATAAGCACATTATATTGTGTTTAATGTATAAATTATATAAATATATGAAATTATATATTTCATAAATAATTTAATAAAATTATACGGTAATATAAATCATATATAATTACATATAAAAAATAAATATAGAAAAAAATATGAATTAAAAATTAAATATAAAAATAGTTATATATAATTATGAATGAAGAAAAAACAAATCAAAATAAAATAATGATTTGGGGTAATTTATTTTTAAAAAATATTACAATAATGTTTGAATAATACAAATCTGCAAATCGTATTTTTCTTAAAAACCATGAAAAATAATACACCAAAAACGTAGTGAAAAAAATCGAAACACCATTACAACTCAAAGATAATTTCCGTAAATTTCAGAAGAGGAAGTAATCAAATTAAGACAGGTTCCAAATTCAAGAAGTTTAAAAAAAAAGTTCAGTTTCAAAATCAATGTAAGTTTTATACCTGATTTGCTCCTTCTTTTAGATTCTTCAGAGAAGATCAATAGAAAAATAAGGAGATGAGAAGATGTTTCTTGAATAGATGCTCTTTCAATGAAAGCATCATTCTGAAGAGGGAACGGTATAGTAAGAACAAGTAGAAAGTAATCTATCTAAAGAAAAGGAAAGATAAGATGTCTTTGTAAAGTTCGAAAAATAGGTTACGTATAACATAATTACCTTAAACATATGAGAGCCATAAATTAAAGAACCTATAGTCATGGAAAGTATTTTTTTAGAATAATATTTTTTTCTCTGGAAAAATAATTTAGTTATTTAATGAAGTGTTTGTTTGCTTACAAAATATGGTACTTACAAAAATGTGTTTTTAAGTTTTTGGCATGAGCAAATTTTGTAAAAAGGTGAAAGTTGATAACGATATCGTGTGGTTTAGTTATCTGAAATATACTAAATGCGTTTTGTGTTCAAGGAAGGGATTTGATTTTATATATGTTTCAACTAGTACCTTTGAGTTTAAACCACTAGCTTTGAGTCTTTTGAGTTTAAACGTCTAGAAATACGAGTTCATGTTTCATTAAGTTTTATTCAAATTTGCTTGTTGTATAGAGTTCAAAAATTAAAGCTTTTAAATGAAAAAAAATCACAAAGTAGTCTTGTCTTAAAAATAATTGTAACCCTTGTTTTTTATTAATCCATGCCTTTGAAGTATTATCTGTATCGAAAAGTTGTAAAATGTTATAAGCTGTTTGAAATTCCATTTTTTCTCTCATAAAAACGTCTAATTTTCTTTTAAATGACATTTAAATGACAAACAGTACCTTCCTACAATCCAGTTTCGGCAAATTAATTATAACTAGCAAAACGTATTATGTTCAAAAATTAATTAACTGTAGTATAAAATCAAGTACTTTAGGGATAGTAAGTAATAAATTTAGCCGTTATTCATTCTTGTCTTTAGTCTTTAATCTTTCTTTATCCTTGTCTTTTGTCTATTATTTATCCTTGTATTTAGTCTTTATTTATCCTTGTCTTTTTTCTATTATTTATCCTTATCTTTATTTACTCTTGTCTTTATTTATCTTTGTCTTTAAGATATCATCTGAGTTTTTAGCTGTAAAATGTACCAGCTGTTTGAAATTCATATTGTATTCTTTTTCTTTTCATAAAAACGACTAATTTAATTTAATTTATATTTAACTGAAGAACACTACCTGATTGCAACCCAGTTTCAGCAAATTAATCAAATCTTGCAAAAAATATTAGTTTAAATATTAATTAACTGTAGCATAAAAAACTTACAAAATAGTCATTGTTTATAAAATAACAGTATTCTACGTTTATATATTTATCCTTGTCTTTAAAATATCATCTATGTCATTAGTAATAAATGCCATCAGGTATTTGAAATTCTTTTTTTTTCTTCATGTAAAGGACTAATTTTCTTTTATCTACATTTAATTTACAAACAGTACTTGCTTTTAACCTAGTTTCGGAAATTTAATTAAAACTTGAAAAACATACTGAGTTCAAAAATTTACTTCAGTTACAGTATGTGCTAAATTTAGTTGTTTATTTATCGTTGTCTTTAAAATATCCTCTGAGGGAGTCATTAATTGTAAACTGTAACTAATTGAAATTCTTAATTTTTTTTCATTAAAATGTCTAATTTTATTTCATTTACATTTAACTGACAAACAGTACCTGCTTAGAACCCAGTTACGGTAAATTAATTGAAACTTGTAAAACATATTGAGTTTAAAAATTAATTAACTGTAGTATAAAAAATTCACAATATGGTCCTTGTCTTTAAAATATCGGTATTTCTTGTTTTAATTTATTCTTTGTCTTTAAAATATCATCTGAGTCATTAGTTGCAAAAAATTACCAGCTGTTTGAAATTCGTATTTTTTTTCTTCATAAAAACGACTAAATTTCTTTTGTCTACATTTAATTTACAAACAGTACTTGCCTAAAATCCAATTTTTGCAAATTAATTAAAACTTCCTTAAACATATTGAGTTCAAAAATTAATTAACTGTAGTACAAAAAATTCAATTTAGTAATAATAGTACAAATTCAGCTCTTATATATCCTTGTCTATAAAGTATCATTGCTGAAAAATGGCACAAGCTGTTTGAAATTCTGATTTTTTTTCTTTATATAAACGACTAATTTAATTTTATTTATATTTGACAGACAAACAGCACTTGCCTGCAACCCAGTTTTGGCAATTTAATTAAAACTTGCAAAATATATTGAGATCAAAAATTAATTAAATCTAGAAAAAAAATTCACAAAATAGTTCCTGTATTTAAAATATCAACTGGGTCATCAGTTGTAAAATATTATCAGCTGCTTGAAATTTTAATTTAATTTTTCTTCTTCATAAAAAAGGACTAATTTTCTTTTATTTACATTTAACTGACAAACCGTACTTGCCTACAACCCAGTTTCGGCAATTTAATTAAAACTTTCAAAACATATTGAGATCAAAAATTAATTAACTGCAGTATAAAAAATTTACTTCAGTAGTTCTACGCAATAAATTTCAATTGAATTACATAGCATTATTAATGATTCATTATTCCACCATTTAAGAAGCAACACTTTAATTATACCCTTTGGAAATCATAAGATAAAAATGAGAAATCGAAAGAGCTTCGGAAAAAGGCATTATGGCCATCGTAAAAATTTACATCCAAACTAAAAGCCGATTTTCTGCATAGCTAACTCTAGAAAATATGATGATTAAAAATAATACGGAAGGAAATCAATATTTTCGACATCGATTGATTTTTTTAAGTATCGATGAAATAAGCTCTTCTTGCAACTTTCATACAACCGTTAATCGGAGGAGAATATAAAAATAAAGAGTTTTGGATTCGAAAGTGATTGAAAATGGGCATGCTTTTTGATTAGACACCGGAACATCATTAAGAGTTGTAGTTTAGGAATGAAAAGAAGCATGAAAAATTGCATATAATACGAATCGAGGAAAGTCATTAGATACATTTCTCATTAAGCATGGTGCATAATAACTGTCGAGGATTTTTCCATAGATACATGGCTTTGAAAGGAAATGGAATTTTTTTCCCTCTACCTTTCATTCTTTTGCACTTTGACCTCTTATGGCTTTGCATAAAAGAGAAATATTTGAATATCGACCATCTAATTCATTTAAAACCATTTATTTAATTTGGATTATTTTTGAAATATTAAATCTGTTTAACCTTTCGAAATTAATAATTAAGTGCGAAACACGTTTGATTAAAAATATACTCGACCTTTTTATTGACTTTTGAATAAGTGTTAAATAAAGTACAAATATTTCTGAGATAGGACAATAATAAAAAGTAAATCATATATTGACAATTTGTTTTACTGAAATGATTGATCCAAAATGTCAAAATTAATATTTCAACAAATACACTGGTTATCATAAATTAAGGAAAATTCACAAAAATCGCGATAACTCTTTCAATTACACATGGAATTTTATGAAACTTACCCACAATATACAACACATAGTAAGGTATTAAACAACATAAAAAGAAATTATCAGACATTAATAGTAGTATAGAAATTAGCACATGTATAAAATAAACAAATTGGAAGTATCGGTTTGCAATAGAAAAAGTACCTTTAATATGGAATATGATTGCCTCTAGAAGCAATACAGCACAAACAGCGATGTGTGATGCTTTCAATTATGCGGTCTATCAGTTCAATAGGAAGTGAGAGCCATTGCTCTTGTAAAGCAGTTGCAAGCGTGGCAAGGGTCTGAGGGGGCGGATTGATGGCAGATACACGCCTCCCTAGAGCATCCCAAACGTGCTCGATAGGATTCAAGTCCGGGGATCGAGCTGGCCACTCCATGCGAGTAATTGTTTCCTGTTGAAGATAATCATCAACAATGCGAGCTCTGTGTGGTCTTGCATTATCGTCCTGTAACAGGAAGCAATCACCAATTGCCCCGGCATATGGGCGCACATAAGCATCAAGGATGTTGTCTCGATAAACCTGAGCATTCACGGTTCCCCTTGGAAAGACATGGAGGTATGTGCGCCCTCCTAAGGATATGCCTCCCCAAACACAGACACTGCCTCTTCCGTATGCATCTCTTTCACGGATGTTTGATGGATGATAACGGGTCCCAGGTTCTCTCCATATCAAATAACGTCTACTGTCACTTTCTAGACTAAACCTGGACTCATCCGTAAAGAGAACAGGCCTCCATTGATCTGACGTCCAGTGGACATGTTGTCGGGCCCACTGCAAACGGTCTCTCCTATGGCGTGATGTGAGCGGCACGCAAATGGCTGGTCGTCTCGCATACAGACCACCTTCGTGGAGCCTTCTGCGCACAGTTGACGTTGACACCAACCTTCCGGTGGCTGCAGCAAGAGAGGATCTAAGATGTGTCGGAGTAGCGGTTCTATTCCTGCGTGCACTTAATGTCAAATATCGGTCATCGGCACTGGTCGTAACAGTTGGCCGTCCTTGACTGAACCTCCTAGATGCCGAATCTGTGGTTTGAAATTGCCTCCAAAGTCTATGAACCACAGATGGACTCACATTTAGCCATCTGGCCACTTCTGATTGACTCTGCCCTGCCTCTAGTCTCCCGATGGCTCTCCATCGTAGTTCTTCAGGCAAATGATGCCTAGAGGTCATTATTACGAATTGGCTATCTCAGATTTTCAATGTCGCAATCACAGTAAAATTTGTGTGCTTTCTCTCAAACTTGGACTTTTATGCTCCAGGCAGATGACGTAAGCCGAGTGCAGCGCCACTAATTTGCATATTGCAATTTTACTCAGCTACTCTTAGTGGACAACATATGCAAATTTTGCACGGTTTGGCTTACTTTTGAAAGAGTTATCGCTATTTTTGTGATTTTTCCTTAATTTATGATAACCAGTGTATATTCTTGCATCTTCTAACACCAGAAACTAAAGATTCTAGTCAATTTGTTACATTAACGTAGGAATATTTGAATAGACAGGATCTTCCTTAATCACCTCCTTTAATATTTGTAAATAAATCCTTAACATAAGTCTGTTTAACCTTTTGAAATTAATAATTAAGTGCCAAATATGCTTGTTAAAAAATATGCTTGACTTATACATTAACTTATAAATAAGTGTTAAATAAAGAACAGATATTTCTGAGATAATACAATAATAAAGAATAAATCACACATTGATCATTTTTTACCAAAATGATTGATCCAAAATGTCAAAACTAATATTTCAACAGATATATTCCTGCATCTTCTAACGTCAGAAACTAAAGATTCTAGTCAGGTTGTTATACTAACGTAAGAGTATTTAAATAAACATGGTGTTCCTTAATCGAATACTTTATATTTATTTGTAAATACTTAGCGAAAATAAATAAAAAAAACAATGTTTACTAATTTGATGCTTCTTATAAATCATCTATTGCATTCTCTCAATTTCTTTAGGTGATTCAAAAAGGACTTTTGCTTTTAATTTCGTTCTCCCTCTTAAAGATTTAGTACATTTAAGAAAAGCTTTTCGTTTTCCTTTAAATAATAATTTTGCAATCTTTATTTGTCTATAGTTTAGCATCATTTTCAAGATTGATTTTAAAAATGTATATTAAGAGAAGTGAATATGAAACACTATGTGTATTCTTTTTAAAGATTTTGCTGAGACGAGGTTAGTTGTTTCGATCAATTATAATTTTATATCTATGAAATAAGATCTGTGATGCAACTGCTAATGGAATATGAATATAAAAGTAAAGTAATTTGGAATAGCAATCAAATGGAAATTGGACTGTCATTTTTTAAAATCAATTGGAGTAGTAGTTAGGGAATAAAATTAAGAATGAAAAAATTGATTAAAATACGAACCAAGGACAGTTATAAGAATATCTCTTATAATGTAAAGTGGAAAATTCTTCCAAAGAATATATATTAAGAATGAAGATAAGATATTAAGAAAGAAAGGAATATAAGGAAAGGACATATCAAGAAGGAAAGGAAAGATTTTAATGACTATCATTCAATCGTTTTACTTTTACCTTATTATGAGTTTGCACCATATAGAAACATGTTTTAATTGACCATTAATTCAAATAGAAACACTTATATAAATTGAATTACCTTAGGTATGTTTTGCTATTTATTATATATACTAAATAATATTGTTAGTAGGAGAATATATGTTAAACTAAAAATTAATTTCTAGAAAACAAGCGGTTCATATATGAGCATTTATTTCACCAAAAATATATTATTCAATAGAAAAACTAAAACCGTTATACTACAGAGAAACAACAAAATTATACTTCGTACCTTAAAAAAAAAGAAACAGTTTTATTTACACAAAGTGAAAAAAAAATGTCTAAAAACTAAAAGGAAGAAAAAAGGTAAATTTATGTGACAGAAACAGAAAGTCAGTGCTTTGTATCCACTAGACGGATTTACCATAAAAGGATCTTCAGGTTTTTATAAAAGAAATATGACTAGTTCTCCAACAGTACTCCAACAAAATAGATTTGGATCTATTCCAGATTCTTCCAGCCGAAACGAGAAACAAGTAGTGAACAGCTGGGTAGAGAATTGTTACAGAGAAAGCGATAGGAATAATCAAAGGAAAAAACTGTTATGGATATGGATCTAATAGAATTATATAAAGCAATAAACATAATTTGCTTCAATTCCGTTAAACTTCGTTATCATCCGTTCTTTATTGATGTCACTGATACATAAAAAAATACCTTTTAAAAATAAAAAAAGGAAGAAAATTTCATCGAATGTGCAAGGTGATAATTATTAAACTACATGAAAAAGAAAACAAAAACTTTATTAGAATTGTTATTAGGAATGAATGAAAACTTGGCAGCTGTCATTATGTGTGTGGATCTAATAGAATTACTTAAAGCAATAAACATAATTTGCTTCAATTCTGTTAAGCATTGTTATCATCTGTCTTTTATTGATGTCACTTACACATAAAAAAAACTTTTAAAAATGAAAAAAAAGAAAGAAAGAAAGCTTCATCGTATGTACAAGGTGATAATTATAAAACTATATGAAATAAAAGAAAACCGAAACTTTATTTGAATTGTTGGTAAGAATGAATAAAAATTTCTTCATTGCAGTGCATGATTACAAGCTCGGAAGGTAGAAAAAGATGAAAGAAAGAACATTTAATCGAATGTACAAGGTGATAACTATTAAACTATATGAAAAAAAAAAACGAAACTTTATTTGAATTGTTGGTAAGAAGGAATGAAAACTTTTTCATTGCAGTGCATGTTGCATGCAGTGCATCATTACAAGCTCGGAAGGTAGAAAAAGAAGAAAGAAAGAAAACTTAATCGAATGTACAAGGCGATAATTATTAAATTATATGAAAAAAGGAAAAAACTTTATTTGAATTGTTGACAAGAATGAATGAAAACTTGGCAGTTGCATGCAGTGCATGTTGACTTTCTCTTTTCATGTTATTATCTTATGAATAAGTAATATTAAAATAGCTACTAATTATTTTTTATTATTTAATATATTTATTATATTAAAATAATTACTTAGTAATTGGCGTAACATTATATGCTTTTTATTATTATTATTGTTTATATAACCATGGAAACTTAAAAATAAAGAAACTACAAGCTCCAAAGGGAGAAAAAGAAGAAAGAAAGAAAACTTTATCGAATGTACAATGTGATAATTATTGAAAAAAGGAAAGAAAACAAAAACTTAATTTGAATTGTTGGTAAGATAGAATGAAAACTTGGCAGTTGCATGCAGTGCATGTTGACTTTCTCTTTTCCTCTTGTTGTCTTATGAATAAGTAATATTAAAGTAATTAATTATTCATTATTATTATTTTACTTATTTAATATATTATAATAATTACTTAGTAATAGGCATAACATTATAAAATTTTTATTTCCATTGTTGGTTAAATAACCATTGAAACTAAAAAATAGAGAGATTACAAGCTCGGAATGGAGATAGACCAGATAATAAAAATGAACGATTTCATATTTACACAAATCCACTAGAATCTCTGTCCTATTATTTATTGACTTCCAGCTCGTTTTACCCAAATAAATTACCTAGATTTAACATATTATTATTTTATCGTTTTATTGTAGTTTATTGGTTTAAAGGCTAACTTGATTTGCTATTCGGTAAATTACGATAAAACAGCTATTTCTGGGTCTATTCTGGGGGGGAATAATCTTATCTTCATTTTATGTTTATTCTATGTTTTCTAATATTTTTTTTTTAAATTACTCAGATTTAGACGTTTTATCGTATTTTATTGGTTTTGTGACTATTATTTCTGTGATTACTGATCTGTTATGATCAACTAAATCTGCCATTTGAAAGAGTCTATTTGTTGATCTTTGTCAAAAATATTTTTCCTTAGATAAGTATACAGAATAAGCGATATTACAGAGTAAACTAAAATTTATTTTATTTAAGTGACAACAAATGATGAATTCATAAAACGATGTCACTGCTTGGAAATTTAGAAAGTCTTTGTCTATCGCCATCTTGAATTTTAGGATAAATTTATTATTTTCGTTCTCTCGATGTCAAAATGATAGAATGATTTTTAAAAACACTTTGACTTTAAGAAGAAATAGAAAATAAAGACGTCACATCATTAAATAAATAGAAGTATCGCTTGATAATTTTTATATCCACATATTTTTTTTAAGCGAGTAAATCAATAAAAATGTGAAGTTAGTATTTTAAAATAGGTAATTCAATAATGTGGTTTTAATATTTATAGACGATAGTTTAAACAGACGAAAATTGGTTGTGATGATATGGAAAAATTCTTTTGGCTTGAATTATGAAGAAAAGATATCTATCAAAAATCTAATACATGCGAATATAAAATACTAAATTACCTTTTAAAAATTCAGATTGCAAATATAAGTTGGTATTAATTTGTCATAAAAATTCGGTTCAAATTCGAAATTAAATCTATTTGTTATTCTCTCATTCTAATTTGGCAGCAACCTCATATTTTACATGTTTTAGAAAAAAATGCCACATAAAGTAAATATCCAACTTATTTCTGATATAGAATAAAGATAATTAAATCATAGTTAGAATTCCCCTTCCGTCTACCGTTGATTTCAGCCAGAAGGAAAGGGGCTTCTTAAGTAAATATTCATATTATTTTTAATTCTAAAAAATCTATTTATCCAGAATATTCTTACAAATTTGAAATTTCATGAAAGGGACTTAATTAAAAAATTTTTGTTATGTAAACACGAATAAGTCTTCGCCTTTTTTTACATGTTAGATAAATATCTAAATGTATAAATAGTTTCAATGCTTCTAAAAATTCGTTGACAACTTATGAAACAAAAATGTATGAAATTAAAACAGCAAATTGTAAAAATTTTGTTTTGAAATACAATTTAATTCTTATCAAATAGAAACCAACTGCACAAGAAAGAAAATCTCCCGAGCGACATTTTGAGAACTAAAAAATCTCTGATTAATTCCTTACATTCATTCACCTTAATTAATTTTTCTTCTAAAAGCTTTTTATTTCAAATCAATTCACAAAACAACCCTCTCTATAAAAGAAATGAAAAGTCTTTTTATTCTAACTACAAGCGAAATATGACTCTTTCATAAAAGAAGCATTCACAGCATGGAAATTTAAGTAAATATTCGTATTCTTTAAATTCTAATAAATTTTTCGGACAAAGCGATAACAACAAAGAATTCCTATCAGCTTATTTTTTTTGTTATACTTTAAGGCATAAAAATTCTAAGTAAAAAACCCGAGATCTGGAAAGAATTTTCTTTGAAGAATGTATTTTTAATTCAAGAATATTTGTTATTGTATAAAATACAAATATTTCGGGAAAAATGCCACATAGATTAAATATGCAACTTATTTATGACATTGAAAAGAGTCAATTAAATCATAGTTAGAATTTTCCCTCCGTCCACGGCCATTTTCAGCCAAAAGTAAAGCGGCCTCTTAAGTAAATATTGATATAATTTAAGTTCTTAAAACTCTATTTCTCCGGAATATTCTGACAAATTTGAAATTTCATAAAAGAGAACTAATTAAAAGGTTTACTACGTTGTTGTTGTTGTTCATTTACGTCACACTAGAGCTGCACAATAGGCTATTGGTGACGGTCTGGGAAGCATCCCTGAGGATGACATGCCATCACAATTTTGATCCTCTGCAGAGGGGATGGCACCCCTGCTTCGGTAGCCCGACGACCCGCACGCGAATTCGAGCACTTTACTGTAGAACAGTTTAACGAGGACCAATACCGCACACCATCGGTCCCTACGCAGACTGATCCAAGTGGTCACCCACCCGCACACTGACCGCAGCCAGTGATGCTTGACTTCGGTGATCTGCTGGGAGCCGTGTCTTAACGATCAGTTCACTGCGGGATGGTTTACTATGTACACAAGGACAAATCTTCAGCTTCTTTTCTGTATTAAATAAATACCTAACTTTATATATAGTTTCATAATTTCATGAATTTAATAGACAATGTATAAATTAAAAATGTCTAAAATTGAAACTGTATATTGTCAAAATTTATTTTTGAAATACAATTTAATTCATAACAAGCACAAACAAATTCCTGAAAAAGAAAAACTCACTAGCGTCATTCTGAGATCTGAAAAATCTCACATTATTACTTTTTATTCATTCATTTTAATTAATTTTTATTTTAAACCTTTTTAGTTCAGATCAATGCACAAAATAAACGACTTCACGAAAGAAATGAAGAGTCATTTTATTCAAACTACAAGCGAAATATGACTCATTCATAAAAGAAACAATCACAGCATGGAAATTTAAGTAAATGTTCGTATTCTTTAAATTCTAATAAATCTTACGAAGAAAGCGATAACAACATGGAATACTTATCTGTTTTTTTTTTTTATTGTTTTACTTTAAGGCATAAAAATTCCCAGTAAAAAAACCGAGTTCTTGAAAGAATTTTCTTTAAAGAATGTCTCTTTTATTCAAGCAAATTTGTTATCGTATAAAAAGCAGTTGTCTAAGGTATAAACCGAGCGGAAATAAGTTGAGAAAAATCTTACGATCTAAACGTTGCGAGTAAAAGTGATCTTATGTTCAAAGGAATAGCAGAATGCGTAGAGTAAGCGATAGAAAATTTTATTAAAAATGTTTTCGATGCAGTTACCAACAATAAATAGTACCGAAGTATGTACTATATCACTTTTTCCAGAGCACTTCAGGTAAAATTTTAGAAGAAAAAAAAGTTTCCTGGACAGCTGTTGATAGCAGTAATTTTTGAGTGGAAATTATAAAGTTTTCTATTAGAATTTTCCTTTTCTTTTCTAAAAATAACGAATTTCATAGAGTAAGTTATAAAATAAAATGTTTATTCTCCTAGCACTACATTTGTTAGAAAAATATTTGTTTTATATAGTAGCATATTATATGATTAAAAACTTATTATGGGCCGGTAGGGCGCTGGGCCCATATACGAGAATTCGTGGGTTCGAACCCCGCCGGCCGAAAACTGATGTGACTGATGCACGTTAAATCTGTTGAGTCGCAAAAGTCCTCCATGTTCCCATAACAAATCAATGTCTCTGGGGGTACTGGATTGGAGATCGATTGTTCTCTGATTTAGATCAAAATTACGATCTGTGGATGAATGAATGGATGTATGAATGTGTCTGCCTTATAAACGGGTGCGACGTATGGTGTGGCAGAAGTCGAATTCTTGACCATAGATGGCGCCACTGGAAAACAAGAGCAATCGCATCCCCTTTGCCTAAACAGACATACGTCAGCAACAACAAGAACTTATTATAAGTGATTGTCGTTTGTTTGGTGATGTATGTCAGCTTGACAACTGTTGCTGGTAGTATGTGAGAGATATACATAATATTATTTAATTCCTTCAGAACCGTGATCACACGATTGTGTAATTCTTCTTTCATGGCTCACGATATCACATATGAGACGAGCCTTACGGACTCTAGCTGCCCAAGAACACAGAAACGCGATTACAATACAATACTCTTGTATTACATCTCGTATTAGTACGTATACATCCTCTTTAGTAGGTAAAAACTCGGAGCGTGAGGCTCGAAGGGAGTGCTTTTTTTTCCTTCCGCCGTTCTTGAAGAGGTTAAATAGTTTCGTAAATCTACAATTTTAAAATCCTTATTAAAATAAATACACTTACTGCATTAGATTAGATTATATAAATCATTATAAAATTATCATTATAAAGTCATTATAAAATTATAATACATTACATGAAATATTTAACCCTTTATTTACAGACTTAATTTTATTCCATCGTGTCACTCAAAAATTGTAAAACATTTACCTCTGATCAAAATGGTTGCTTATCATTTTAAGTCCCGCAGTAGACGGATCGCAAAGACATGGTTCTCAGTAGAACACCGAAGTCAAACATCACTGGCTGCTGTTAGTAAATGGATAGATGATCATTTTGAACAGTCTGCGAAGGGACCGAGGGCGCGTGTCATCGACCCTCGTTAAATTGTTCTACAGTGAAATGCTCGACTTCGGACGCAATATTAGGTATGAATATAAGGTATGTATATAAGGTGTATTTTTTCAGTGGGAGCATGCGTTTGTGAATAAATAAATGCACAAATTAGTTAGTATACGTAAAAGCGTACTACTGGAACTATTAAAATGGTTTGTCAGTACCCGGTGACTACCAACGCGTGATATCTACCTTGCTACTATTATCTATATGGTATGACTTTTACCTTTCGTTCTCTTCGAATTACAACACATAGAAATGAAAAAATTTTGAAATTTTTAGCCAAGTACAAGTAATTTTAAAACGAAACAAATTCTGCATTCATTTCCATTTTCATAAGATTTTGATAAATCTGTCAATTGTGTTAGGATAATTTTACAATCGAATAGGAAGAAATCACATAAATATTTTAAAAGTTGTTGGCTTCTTAAAAAAAAACAAATCGCCAATTTGGCGACATTTTCCCACCTAGATGGGGATTATCATGATAACTGCCGTCTACTAAGGTTCAGCAAATTATCATTGGAGTGAGTTTTTAAATATTAAGAAATAAGTCCACAAACGCTTTTTATTTTCATGAAACTGTGGCTTTTCTCCATATTGATGTTTAGCACCATTTTCAAAATAAGCAAAGACAAGGCTGGCTAAAGAAAGGCTAAACGTGACCAAAAAGTCATTAGTAACTGTTGCAAACTCACAGCAGTTACGAAATTAACGAAATTAACATATTATTCGCAAACAAGCATCATTTCATATGACGATGGCGCCTTCGAAAAACATCCTTAAGGCCATCATTTTATTAATGGTAAGTGGATTAAACGAAATAAATTAAAGAATCTTTGTAGTAGCTCTTAGTTTAAAAATGTGCCATTTAAAATTATTCAGTACTTTTTGGAAATCATAATTAAAGAAAAATATTTCTTTTTCGTTTGAAAAGTAGATGATTTCATAAAAGTAGTTTTTTTTGTGTGACCAGTTTCCCAAGTGTTTCTGGAATCTGATTATAGAACCAATGGTTACAGGTTAAAATCCAACTCGATGCATTGATGTTTCTCTCTCTTTCTGTACTTATCCTCTGTTGCGAATATGGTTCACCCTATGAGCGGGTATCTATGGCAGTGGAGCATGGGTAATGTTGCCCGTGACTCGGGCTCACAGGTGTCCACCGGGTAACTTTAAATGAGCAACACTTACGGCATCTTTTGTGGCGAAGAAAGTAATGGCTCAGTGCCAGCCATTAGAAAAAAGCATTTCCAAGTGTAAAAATTTGATTTGAAAAATATGGAACATGCTATGAGCAATTTTATAAGTTCATTAATAAGATCATTTACTCACACAAATTAGTGTATAAACGAAATCAAAATGATTTAATGACATTAAGCAAAACATATAACTATCAATTCGAAAATACTTCTTATAGTTTTTGCTTCGAAGTATTTTGGTTAAGAAACTATCATTTCTAATTACAACAGTAGCTATTATATTTTCACGTCAATAGCTATCATATTTTAAAAAGAAATATTCAAACTAAACTGTAAGTAAATCATTAAAAATCAAAATAAAAATCATATTTTTAACAACCACGTTTTTGTAGTGGAGAGAATAATAATCAAAAAACAAAAAATTGAAAAACGAAAAACGTGGGGCGCATGAAATACATAACAGTAACAGTATGTGTGCTCATAAGAATATGTGTATGTATATCTGTAATTGTATATGAATGTGGATGTGTATGTGGTTGTGCATGTGTATGAGTAAGAAAATGTGTATATGTATGTGTATATGTACTGTTACGTATTTCATGAGGCCCAAGTTTTTCGTTTTTCAAATTTTTGTTTTTTAATTATTATTTTCCACCATAAAACGTGGTTTTTAAAATTATTATTTTGATTTGGAATTTTTTTTGTATCTCAAATCTCAATGTTTTCACTCACTGTACACAAAACGGTTCAACTGACATGTGACACTAATTTGAAATAATCGAATCGACAACAAAAGACAATCGCGAGAATATTAATTTTTCTTCAATTTTATTTTACATTGTATGTCTCTTTTCTCTTCAGTTTCATGCATTGTCATCCTATTCTGAATTACGTGCCAAATTTGAAGTCTGTAGCTAGTTGGGAAGTTAGTTTAAAATCAATAACAAAATTCCACCCGAACATGATTAAACATGGTAATAAAAATTTAGTAACCATCAAAACTATAAGTTGTATTGTTTTGATGTTTATTGTTTAAATATTGTTTTCAAAAGCATCGCTTTTTTTACCTCTCGGTTCCAACATTATTAGAATCACTTTTTTTAATAAAAATTGTCACTAAGTTCTTTTCACTATAAAGGTTAGTGAAAAAATATTAATCCCCTTAAGTATAGCTAAAAGTTATTTATAAATATCTTTCACGAATTCAGTAAATCAAATGTTCATCAGGTGAAAGACATTACTGTTTCAAAACATGCTTACAAGTATTTCGTTTTTGTTGTAGCAATCTTTAGTATCATTCATAAAATCACTCACAACATTACAGTACATTGCTTGGCGACAAAACAGTTTTGATTAAAGTGAATTGGTTATTTATGCGCAACAAGAGACCCTTAAGTCAATACAGGATTGGTCAATAAAGATTTCATTACTTAAATGATTGGATGGCGAACAAACGGGTCTTGATGAAGCTCATTGAGAGTATAGCAACAGTGATTTTCTTAGAAGATAGTAATATATCGCCTGAAGTATTTGATACAATGAAGATGAGATTTTGTCTAAATGTATCCTGAAGATGATATTTTAAAAGATATTGCAGTAGAATAGGAATTTGAATATTGATTTTATGGCCTTGTTGTCTGATGTTTCAATCTCTCTGATGTTAAAGTTATATGTCCTATAAATAACTGTGAATAGTTTATAGATAGCAAGACAAGGGACTAGATAAATTTTCTTCCGAAGTTGTGTGACAGTATAAATGTTTTAATTACATATCCAAAGGAATAGTACTTGAAAATTTAAAATTAATAAAAAATGGTACAGAATAAGTATTCAATCAAAAGAGGAACATCGTTAAAAAGTTTTAATAAAATCATTATTTACATTTTTTTTGAAAAATTCTAAAACATGTTTTTACAGACTTAAGCTAAAGCTTATGACAAAGAGAAACTATAGATGATTTTATTCGCAAACTCAAAGTGGCATTTTCTCAAATTATCATTTTCATAATAGATGGCTTGAATACTTGATTTGCTGAACGCACAAGCATCCGACACTTTACACTGCGATGTGGTAAAATGCGAGATTTCAGAAAAAATGGCATTGGATGTATAATAAACGAAAATTGATAGTTTCTTCTTTTACCTACTACTATAATATAGGAAAAGCATTGTTCTTAAACTGCTGATCAAAATATAGTTATTTATATTACTGAGTCATTATTGTAGACAGAAATATCTAACATGTATTACATTAATGAAATATGTCTGATATGCTTTTAATACATGCGAAATAAAAGCCAAATCTAATAAGTTGGTGAATCTTAGGATAAAAAGGGTAACAATTAAGAAAGTTTTTGAATTAGTTGCTTTTGGATGACCAACAAGAAAACTCTAGCATATTTGATATAATTTAAGTCCCACGTTCGTGTTTATATAGTATTATAATTTCAAGATAATTTTAGTTTAGATTTACTTAGAAACACACAAAGTAATAAACTTTCGCATTAATACATTATTTTATACTTTTCGCTTTATATCTTTTTCTAATCAAAGAAACCGCTTATAGAAGTGATTTACTCCGTCATTAGATAGTTTTTATGAAATACAACATTCAGTGTTCTAATTTCATCGAATCATTTCCAAAAGAGGATTTCGTTTTATAACATTTATATCATTAATACGTTAGTGCAAATGAATCACTTAAAAACATGTGTATTGTGAATAATATCATGCAGTGATCAAAATTTTGTTTTATGGCCATGAATATTTGATATCATTTAAGTCCCGCTTACGTAATTATAAAGTATTATAATTTTAAGATAGTTTTAAATATTTTTCACCCTTTTTTCGACAAATATCTAATATATAAATTAGTGTTAATAATGATATATAAATCATTTAGGTCCCACGTACGTATTTATAAAGTATTAGAATTTCAAGATAGTTTTAAAAATTTTTCACCCTTTTTTCGACAAATATATAATGTATAAATTAGTGTTAATAATAATATATAAGTCATTTAAGTCCCACGTATGTATTTATAAAGTATTATAATTTCAAGATAGTTTTAAAAATTTTTCACCCTTCTTTTCAACAAATATCTAATATCTAAACGAGTATAAGCAGTGTGACAAGAAACCACTTCAAGAAGTACAGAATTTTTTCGGTTTTATTACAAAAAACAAACAAGGGTATACTGAAATTATTCAGCAATGTCTTGAGAGTGTTCAAAGCATGTCATAAAATTTCCCTTTCATGAAATAATACCTGAAAATAGGATATATTTGTTTAGATATCATAAAAAATAATAGTTATCAAGCAATTAACTTCATATGGAGTTGGGGTCATTTTCAGTTTTTAGTACAAAAATCATTCCGATTCTTTAATATGTTGCAGAAGCGAAAATTCTAGGAGTACTATGGCTATCATTAAATATCTTTAGCTATATTTTTCATATTTTAATGTTATAGTCAAGTCAGTAAATTGCTTTTAGCGAAATATCCTCACTTCCACAATTTCATTGCCAACTATCCACATTTTTATAGACAAATAGCATTTACCCTTGATGGGATATAATTATTTTACGATTCTATCAAAACTTATCTAACAGACTATTGGATGGCTATTATGATATAATAAAACTAGAATGAAGTACACTAAACATTCTTAACGTGTCTGAAGATTTCAATATACTTTCAAAATTTATTGTTATTTGAATATTTCTGAGTAATTATTAAAAATAATTAAACATGGAATTGTGTTTTCATATTTTATAAAAGTCCTTGAGCAACCGACCAAATTTTCAGTTTACGACTACCAATGTTCAACTCCGTAGCCTTATAATTTTGAACCCAATCCAGAAGACAAGGTAACCCTTATATCCAGTATAGGGAGAAATTTGACTTCCAGGAGGAAAATTTCTGGAACTAACCCTCTTACGGAACTAACCCGCTTGATTGAACTAACCCGCATATGCTTTACACAGACAGGAAAACCTAGAAAACCTCCCATGGTTCGCCTGCCGGCAGGGGGACTCAGCCCATGATCAGTCTACCACTGAGGATATTTTACGTCAGCCATATGGTCTGTGAAAGCCAGGTGCTGAATTCGGATCAACCAGCCATCACTGGGATTCGAAACCGGTTCACCTCATTATAAGGCGAACGCTCTTTCCGATGAATCACCACGGCTCACGGGACGATATATGAACAAATCTTAAATTTTTCAACAAATTTCTTTTCGTTGGGTTGACGTTTTCGAAATTTAAAAAATAATAAATTAAAAAATATCTCCAAGGCAAGAAGAAAAAAAAATCTTAAAGATAAAAAGACCCCCAGGAATATCTGAATTGTATTTAATTATATCATCTGAACAATATTGATTATAAAAAATGCTGTATTAGAAAAAAAAGCACTATGAAAAAAAAGAGTTAACAGAAAACAAGCGTGAACATGTTCTGAAATGAAATATTCCTGAAACCAAAATTGCAGTTCATAAAACCCATTATACAGGAGACAAGAAAACTCTTGAACACACATAAATAAGAATATCAATACGTTAATACAACATTAAAATAAGCTTGAAAACATTAGTACTTGAACACGTAAACCTTACTCTTAACAATTTATCAAAATTGACATTTCTCTCCCTCTCTCTCTCTCTCTCTCTCTCTCTCTCTATATATNAATGGGAAAATATAATAATATATTTGTCTATTAGGAATCTTCATTTAATCTGAAATTATTAAAAAAGGAATATTTTTTTTAATTTTTTCTTATTTAATATTGTTAGGAAATTGAATTATATGCTTTAAGATTATGCATGTTACATGACATAATAAACGGGAAATATATCAGAAATATCACCTTACATCAGGTAGGGAATTGCAAATGGAAAAATAATTTACATAAGCATGATGTTTAAATGCATCATAAATAATGAAAATCATTTTAGGACAGAACATTTAAAAAAAAAAAATTAAGTTATTTTTAGAAACTAATTATGCCGCAATATATATCTTGTAAGACTTGTATTAAACTACAAGCGAATTGTTCAAACTACAAGAGACTTGTATTAAACTACAATTATAAGCATTTAAGGAAAGTAACTTTAATGTGTAATTCCTGAGCTGTTAAAATTAATGAATAAACTTTATGCCATTAAAACGAAAAGTGAATTTCATTTACAAATAAATTTCACAAATTTTTAAACACTCATTTGTAGTTAATGATTTAATTATAGTAAAACGTATGTCCAAGCGCAATAAATAGATAATTATTTAATATATTTCATATCATGCATAGTACGACTAATGTGTTCATCAATAATGAGTTGGTAGTATTTGTCGAATCATAAAATAGTGATACGAATAATTATTTCGTCCTGCTTTGTCTCAAAATGCGATATGTTGCGTCCTTTAGTTTGATTCAATTTACTCATGTATTAGGATGAATGTGTGACCAAAATTGGTAAAACGTTTGTTTGATTTGCGTGTTTTACATATAGTGGTTAATATCTATTTGATAGTAACATAATAAATAAGACTTTATGAATGATTCCTTTTATTTTATTTGAATCGAGATCAATAGGATGTTGTTAAAATGAATTTAATAGATTATACATTGCAAGAAAAATTAGCTCAGTTTTGTACCATTATACGATGTAGATTTACTGAATACTTATTAGATTTGCAATTAAACCCCATTTAAGGAAACCATTAATACCATGTACGTTTAAAATTAATTAATTTAAGCAATAATATGGTGCAAATTGGAAACGTATTAAAGTTGTATGAAATTTGCCTGTTAATTTGGTTAACGCCCTCAGAACGTCTTACACATGTCGTAATCATAATCTAACTACATATTATGATTACGGCAAAAGCTGATAAAAATTTCTCTCTGTAAATCAGTTTTTGAACATGCATTCTTATTTAATTTGATTAAACTTGTAAAAATTTATTAATCTGAAAATATATATCTAAAACAACAAATATACAATTACTAAATCTATTTCATTTAATCTATAGTAAGGGCGATGCGTTATTCAATAATGAGTTGTAGTACTTGTTGAATCATAAAATAGTTGTGATACGAATGATTATTTAGAACTGCTTTGCATCGAATTACGACATGTTACTACATTTAACTTAATACCGTATTAGGAAAACTGTGTTACCGTAAATGATTTAGTTCTCTTTTGAATTATCTGATGAATGTTTAACATTTAATGGTTATCATCTATTTTACAATAATTTTTTAAATGTGTCATTATTCCAACAATATAATATGATAGTGTAAATAGTATTTATACAACAATATAGTATTAACAATATAGTATAGTATTAATATATTATATATTATCAACAATATAGTATTTACCGATCACTATTGACCACATATACTCATAAATGAAATCTGAAAAGTTCTTTTATCATTTAGGAACAAAATCCCC
Organism: Parasteatoda tepidariorum; assembly: GCF_043381705.1. Taxonomy (NCBI): domain Eukaryota; kingdom Metazoa; phylum Arthropoda; class Arachnida; order Araneae; family Theridiidae; genus Parasteatoda; species Parasteatoda tepidariorum. The sequence goes on from NC_092215.1 coordinate 40,057,978, forward strand.
CATTTTAGGAAGATTTCTTCTTATTCAAAAACCAAAGGCTGGTGAATTAAAAAACAAATTTTTGAATATCATTTAACAGAAACAGGTAAACCATATTAACTTTCATAAAAAAAAAGTATCCAATATACATCGTACCATGTAGACAAAAGTAAAAACGAATAAAACACAAAGGTTAGTACAGAAATAGAAATAATATAATTTCTGTTCTAAGAGCAAGAACTCTCCTCAGTGTCTAAATACTAAAATTGTACAACTCAAGAAGGTTTTAATTTGCGGAACCGAATTTGTAGTATGTTCATTTCTGTTCTCTCGTTTGTGCTTCATTCATACAGTTTCTTTTTTGCTTTAGTCATATCAACTTTATTTATAAATAATGGTAAATATAATTTTATTCCTATCTAAAATTAAATAAATGTAATTTAAAAAAAATAAAGTAGTAACTAATATAACCTAATACAAAATATATAATTAGTTTGAGAGCTAATATCGTAAAACATTTTTCAACCAAGACGTTTTTCATACCAGTTCAAAAATTTGCTTATTTATTCCCTCTGCCAACTTAAATTTAAACAACCAGCATGAAACAATTCCGTGCCATCTAGCTAAATGTGGGAGGTTTTCTGGCTATTTTTCCCATGCTGTGAGTAATAAGCTTTCAGAAGTAGTTATTAGGGATATAATTCTGTAATTTTAAATAAGTGCTCCAAAAATATTAAAAAAACTCTTCATAATATATTATGATTTGTTTATATTTTAAGTTTCCCAAACGTTTTATTTTATTAAATGAGCAGCTACTTACATTCTAGCAATCTGTATTATTTATTTTATGTAGTGCTGATAGCTTCTTATTTTTATAGCAAAATTTTTATTACAAAAATGTCCCTAAAATACATTTATTAAGACTTTAGAAGCAGATAAATCTTTCAATGAAGAAAAATAATACGTAGGAAAGAGAAAAAAAATCAAATAAATATTAGCAGTAAGAAGTAAAATAATCTTGGGAAAAGATAAAGAAAAAAAACTGATAATCCTAAGTTACCAGAGACCGAAAGCTTTACAGATTGCTAAAAACCGAATAAAACAGAATTTTTTTGAAAAAATAAGTACAAAAAAATATAGGAGGTAAACAAAGAAATACACGGAAAAACTTTAATTCGAAGCTAAATGTTTTACGGTTGTTTTAGATATAAAAGTAAAATAAATTTGTGGAAGACCAAATATTTCAGAAATATATAAAACATGTTTTTCAAGTGGCTTACTAATTGTTTATTGCTTTTCAAGTTTTTTCCTTTACTTCATTTGTCATAAAAACATGTGTTTGGAGATTAAAATAAAATTAATGGTCATAGTTGCTTAGACAATTCTTATAAAATTGGATAAAAATGGTTTGCTAATTATTATTTTTAACTCATCTAGTATTTAAGCTATTTAAGCTTAAGCTATCTAGTATCAAGCTAATTTAAATGTTTACACTTTTCAGAAACGTTTTTTTAAGTAGTTGTTTTATTCTTAGCTAGCTCGATATCGCGGAGCTAGTGTGGATATGTCCTAAAATCATTTTTTAATATCTTGTTACCTGTAAAAAAGGCAAATAAAATGAAACATGAAATATTTTTGGTCAAAAAAAGTATTTTGAATAAATAATATTTACAACGTTTATTTTAATTAATGATTAAGATTAATATACACGTAAGTCCCAACCTCAACAGTTTGACCAATACCTCCTTGAAGACAGAAGGCCTCAGCATGGATTATCATAAACAAGAAATCTGACCTTTTAGTAGTCCAAACGTAATGACATCTTTCCTGAAATTTCCCCCACAGCGCTGTTGCGAAACGTTAAAAAAGTCATTAGTTTTACATTTCTATTGATTTGCAACGCATCGTGAATTAATGTTCCGAGATTTGTAACCAGAACTGGTGTTTCATTGATGCCGGTTTTTAAGTAACATTTTTAAGATTTTTAGCAGTGGTAGCTCGTAGTCTAATGCTAGTTTTTTGGAAAACTTCCCTAGTAGTAGTGATTTGTGACGTCACTCATGAACTCTGCGTTGAGAGGAAAGAAATATTTAATAGCATATATAAATATAAATAGCAGTAATGCTTATTATAAAAAAAACTAATTTTCTATTACATTGAGGATTAACATAACAGGTTAACATAGTTAACATTGTTAACATAACGGGTTAACATTGAGGTTAACGTAGCTTTTTATTAGCAGTTATATTTATAACAAAAGCCTAATTTTCTTTATTATATTGAGGATCGAAAAGCATATCCTAGAATATTGAAAAGGGTAACTCCATTCTAAATATTAAGAGAAAGATGATTTAAAGAATTTGTAATGATAATTAAATCCTTTAAGAAAAAGCTTTGATAAAACTAACATTTAATACAATTTCGGTAAAGTTTAATTTTTATAACTAAACCAAATTTGAAACACATTGTTTACTTCAAGATTGTTTTATTCAAATAATAAATCTCTGCTATATGTAACTTTGAATGAACAAGAATAAAGGAAAACTCATTTTAAGCCTGTAGTTATCTCCATTTTTGTATTTTGTTATCAGTTTTAACATTCGTTTTTTTCTTCCGAAATTTAGTTTCTTTCAGAACAGTTAAAAAATGAATTACGATAAAGAGCATTGTGATGACTTTTTTTCTTCGAGGTGAAAGTATTTTTGTCTGATACGTTTTATCCGCATTACTTTTTAAAATAATTGTTTTTGCGCATTTTTGTCTTGAAGGGAAAAAAAGGAGTTTAAAAAAGACTGCTATATTAACGGAAAAGCGAAAATATCTGTTTGTATTTTTTCAATAATAATGTTATGGTAGTTTTCAAAAACTGTTCAGTGTTGTTCAGTGCACTAATGAAGCATTTATCGTCAGCCTAACCCATATTTTAACACAACAATAAAGTTAAAAGTGTTTCTCATGTGAATAGTTGTATTATGTATACATGTAAGCTTAATGACTATTTGTTTCCATTAGTTAACACTGTAAATTTAGATATAAAGGATTAATTCCATATTCATATTAAAACAATTAGCTTAACTGGGCTTATAATCCGTTTCTGTAATGAGTTCATAAGTCTGAGTAAGTCTTTGTAACAATAAATTGACAATTTTGTTCAAGTCAAATCCCACGGTAAAAATCACAACGTCCTTCCTTATTTTGAGTTTGTGTGCTCATAAAAAGTACGAATAAATAAGTATATNTATATATATATATATATATGCGCGTTTGTGTGTGTTTGTAAGTCGTACTTCATATGAGCACACAAGCCTGCATATCTTATAGCTTCGGTATCTTAACATTTCAAGTTACGATTCTTTGTAGTGATAGCGATATAACACATGATTTCATAATTTTAAGCTGTTGTTATTTTAACTATGAAAACAGTTATAATTTTTAAGGAATACGGATTGGAATTTTTACATATTTATTTAACCCCTTGAGGGTGGGTGATTCAGAAAAGCATTCGTACAAAGTCAGAATCAAGTTGCAATTAAATAAAAAAGGGTAACTTAAATTCAGTCGTTGCTAATTTGACAGACTTACTTTACTTTTACTTTAATTATTGTTAGTTTAATCATATATATAATCAATGTTAATTCAAAGTATAATTAAATAATTTTATTTTGAACAAAGTAATATTGAATTAAATAAATCAAACAATTATAACTCCGCTCACAAATAAACTGCTAAAGAATTACTTTGATTACCAGTTTTATCTTTTTACCCTGGTTGATACGGTTTTATGCTGGTACGTATTTGTGACAGTCGGCACGAAAGGATTAAACCACTTATATGTAGTGATGTTCAACAAAGTTGTTAAATAAAGATATAATGTTACCACTTTAAAATTAAAATCTCCCGCAGCTATGCAGAGGCGTGTTTAACACTAAGGCATTGGCTACTTATTTTTGTAGCAACCTATATCTGTAATAAAAAATATTGAATTTTTCTCTCCAATTTGCATTCCAGTTACCTGAAAGTACCACCTTAAAGTTAAAACTTCAAGATAAATTGAAAAAGGGCCGTGTAAGGCCTCAGGCTCCCAGATAAATTTTGATGATGATGATAATGGGGTAACACTAAACACTTTATTATAAACATATTATATAAATACATCCATGGGATCAACAAAAAAATTAAATGCTGTTTAATATATATGCGTGATCTGTTGTTAATTATTTAATGCAAACCAAATTTCAAATCTGAAAAATAACCATAATTCAATTGATTAACAAAACAACGATTCTAAACCCAGCTGTGCAGTAATATTTCAAAATTCAAAATCTTGTTAACTAAGGCATTCCGTGTAGTAATTTAGAACATTCTCATACTGAGCCGTCAGCCATTTATTCTAAAAGTAAATCAAACACATTCCAAAAGCAATGGTTTACACAAACAGATGCTTCTTCTCATACTAGGATATAATAACATTTTGAATATTGATTTTTAAGCCATCAGCGAGAAGAAAGGATTTTGTAACGAAACACGAGAACTTATTGTTTTTTTCAGCATTTGTTATCAAATAAATTAACTATACTTACCCGATTTTCTTTGTAAAAATGATATAGAATTGATAATAATTTAAGTTGTACACATACATTTATACACTTTCAAAATCTGATGATTATTTTTTTAGTAAAAAAAGTATACTTTAATGATGATGCTGAATTAAAAATTAGCAACTCACGACATATTTTCTAACTGTTGACCATTTTCTTTTTCAAATTGATGACACTGATTTTATATATATGATAAGTTAACATTTAATACATAGCCAGAAATTAAAAATGAATCACTCTTTTTTTTTAACTTTTTCTGTTTAAAATTTAATAATTAATAGTATTTGTTTTGATTTATAAAAAAATTGTACAATACAAATCAGTGCTTTCATCTTTAACAAATTAATTAATGAAAAATTACTTATTTCACATAAAATCCTCATTATATTAATATCTTTTTAGCCGAGGCTTATAAATTTTTTTCAAAAGAAGCATTTAAATTCACCTAATCCTTAAAAAACTATAAAGAAATATAAGACACATTAAAAGAACAACATTAGAGTAATAAAGCGCTGAATCGTTGTGCTGAAATTATAATATATTTTCGAAACTTTGTGTACCTCATATTTTTGGGTTGATGTATCCGAATTTGTTGAAAAAGGGTATGAATCGTCAAAAGTGTATATTTGAGTATAAATAAATATATTCCAGCTTATAACATATTTTAAAACATTCCTTTCTAGATTGCAAATCCAAACAATAGTTCAAAAGTTAAAGTAATGATTCATTTTTTATATACACTGCACAAAACATCTGAAGGATATAGAAGTTGTGGGTTGATCTTGCATCTGGAGAATTATTTGAATGATTGATACAGTATTTTTAGACGTAGTAGGCTATATGAGATAAAAATGACATTCGTTTGGCAGAAAAAAATGCATTTTATTGAGCATTTGGGTACAAAAGGAAAGAAAAACACAATTCGTGCATGTGAGAAAAGCAAATAAGAAAAATGCCTTTCCTTAAAAGAAAACTGCTTTTAGTAGACGATATGATTTCCCCGGATGGCCAGCAATGTTGAACGCCTTTGAGGCATCAAATCAATGACGTTATTAATGAGGGACTGACGTATTCTGTCCCATTCCTCTAGAAGAGATCTCTCCAGTTCTTGAAGAGTTTGTTGGGTTGGTAGGTGTCCAGAAAATCGTCTACCTGGAATGTCACAAACATGCTCGATTGGGTTCACGTCCGGAGAATACGCTGGTGAATCAATTTGTATAATTCCTTCCTCCAAAAGGAAATCAGTCACCAAGTTAGCATGATGTGACCTGCAATTGTCATCCATTAAGATGAAGTCATATCCAATTGTTACAGTTTAATTGCACTACAATAGGTCTCAGGACCATGTCGCGTCAGTTCCAAGTTATATATAACGTTTTTTAACTCGTACATTTTTCAAAAAATAGACTAAAAATGTCATTTAAAAAAAATCTGCAGTTTTAGGAGCAAAGCGTATTTTATAATTCGAAATCCAGGATTAGGAATTTGTATGGATGCAACAAAGAATGTGTTCTCCTGTTTAATCTTCTTCTTATTTTGTTCTTTGAACTGGGGGTCTGGGCAGCGCAGCAGCACCTATCCCATCCATAATGTTTGTTTAGATAGTTGTGGTGGGAATTTTTGAGGTCAGCAGTCTATGTGGTGACTGTTAACCCCCTGCTTAATCTGATGTTTCTAATTGTGATCTGTAATTATTTTTTTAAATACAGGTGGTATATACCATGAAAAATATCTAGTTAACTTGAAATATACCCCTTTTCATAATTAGCTCATTTCACATCATAAAAGAGCAATATATTAATAGGCTCTGATCTTTGCTTTCGCAGAAGGATGTGGTTTATCAACAGAATTTTTACAACCCGCTTTGAACTGCTGTCGCGTTGAACTGAAGTTGAACGAATAACAATGTTCAACTTTATAGTCTTATAATTTTGTACCAAACCCAGAAGATAAGGGATCTCATAAATCAAGCATTGGGACAAACTAGTCCTCGGGGAAGACTTTATGAGTGAACTAACTTGCATTTGCATTACACGGTGTGAAAAATCACGAAAACAGAAATACATTCTAACCCGTCATCCGTCTACCACTGAGGATATTTTGGACTCTATGGTCGATGTGAGCCGGGAGCAGAATTCGTATCAACATGTCACCCCTTTGATATGCAACTGGTTCACCTCATTGAGAGGTGAAAGCTCCATCCCCTGAGTCAACACCGCACTATACCAGAAATGTTAAAATTATTCAATAGGATTGCAAAATTTACGTTAGATTTTTCTTTAATTATAGTGGCATTGAAAAAAGCTTTTAACATCATACGTTAATTTTGATGAATGCAAATTTTTCATGGGTTAAACTGACAGCAATTTCGACAAGCATCAAGTATGAACTTTCAAATTGTACTAACAACATTGCCATGCAAAATCTAAAACATAAGCTGGTAAAATAAAGATTGTTTACATGGAGCTAGTATAGAAGTGTTTTTTCAATACATATAATTCTTCTGTAAGAAAAACTACCTAAGACTAACATGAACACTTTTTCCTGCGTAATAAAGTAACAAACTTTTTTCTATAGGTAGCATTAACTGAAATTTTTCACCACATTCTATGTATCTACACAGTCATAATTTAACGTTCATTGGTCATCAAGAATAGTTCATTTGCATTTTCACCACTTCATCGATCCACTACATCGATCAAAATAAGGATGAATAAGTAAAGGGCCGCAAGCGGCCTCAGGCACCCAGATATTTTTATTCTGTTCAATTCATTATCTCGTTAAAAGAAAGATTGTTTACATAGAATTGGAATGGAAGGGTTTCCATAATTTTGACCCACCCATGTGTTTTTCCCGTAAGAAAAAGTTTTGTAGAAAAATTACCTAACACTAGCATGGCCTCTTTTTTCCTGTGAAATAAAGTAACAGACATTTTTTTGAAGGTAACATTAGCTGGTATTTATCACTAAATAATCATAATTTAACGTTCATCGGACATCAAGAATACTTCATTTGCATTCTCACCACTTCATCGAACCACTGAATCAATATAGATCAGGCTGAATGGGTAAAGGGCAGCAAGTGGTCTCAAGCACCCAGGTATTTTTCATTCAGTTCAGTTCATTTGCTGATTGAAAGACTAAGCTGGCTACGTATTGTTGTATACGCCAAGGATTATTTTTGATGGTCTGGGAAACGTCTCCGAGGATGATCCGAAGACATACCATCACAATTTTGATCCTCTGCAGAGAGGACGGCACCCTCGTTTCGATAGCCCGACGACCTACTCGCGAAGTCGAGCACTTTACGATAGAAGAGTTTAACGAGAACCAATACAGCATTCCCTTGGTCCCCTCGTAGACTGATCCAAGTGGTCACCCATCCACACATTGACCGCAGCCAGTGATGGTTTACTTCGGTGTTGTGTTCTACTGGGAACCTTGTCTTAACGATCAGTTCACCGCGGGAAGCTGGTTACATGGAATTATTATAGAAGTTTTTCCATAATTTTGACCTACCCATGTATTTTTCTTGTAATAAAAAGTTTTGTAGAAAAATTACCTTACACTAGCTTGATCTCTTTTTCCTGCGTAATAAAGCTTCAGACATTTTTCTATAGATATGTCATGATTTGATAGTTTGTGATAAAAATATAAGTTTAATTAAATTTTAAGATTACAAGCTGAATAAAGTAATTTAAAAGATACAATATATTTCGTTCTAAATAGTTCTTTTTTAAGAAACATTGCTTATCAATTATTTTAAATCCAATTTTTCCTCTGCGAGTCGAAAATTAACCATGACAAGCACTTAATATTTGAGAAAATATGTCATTTTTAATAACAAAATACTAAGAGAAATGTCTCAAACTAATTAGAATTTTCGCTAAATTTCTCGGAAGATATGATAAGACGAAAAGACATACCCATAATAATGATAAATGGAGAATAACCATTTTTGATTCAGAGTCATATGTACTTATCAAGGATAAATAATAATACTCAGAGCTTCAGGAAGATATAAAATAAATCAGTAAGGTCTTTAATCTCTTGACAACCGATATGTTTTTTATCTCCGGCAACAGTTTTTATTTTTTTTTATTTTAAAGATAATATTAATGCAGTTATGGGAATCAATTTTAAAATATTTCAAAATCGTAAAATGTATTTGTAAAGTATCTTAGAATTAAATTTCAAATAGTTAAATAAGTATTGCGGTACAAATTATTGAAGAGTTTTAAAGAACTTAATTAAAAATGAAGAATAAATCATGTTTTAAATTTGTACTGTTTTACTATATTTTTGGTGAACTCTTTATTTTAGACATAGCTCTAATTTTGCGTAATAAAACAGACAGGATAAATTACGTGCTCCAAAAAATGGTAGTAGTAGTAGTACATCACACTAGAGCTGCACAATGGGCAATTGGTGACGGTCTGAGAAACATCCTTGTGCACGATCTGAAAACATGCTATCCCAATTTTGATCCTCTGCAGAGGGGATAGCCTTCCCGCTTTGGTAGTCTTACCACCTACGCATTAATTGAAGCATTTTAATGAGGACGAATACCACACACTCTCGGATTCTTCAAGCTGATCAAGGTGGTCACCCAAGTGGTCAATGACCACAGCTAGTAAGGCTTAACTTCACTGATCGACTAGAAACCGTGTCTTACGATAAACCCCTTTTGAAAAAGCTTCACTTGAATTTCACACTTTTGAGCTTACGACTATCAATATTCCATACCGTAGCCTAGTAATTTTGAACCCAATACAGAAGACAAGAGAGATTCTGGATCAAGCTCATTGGGATAAATTGGCTTTCGTGGAAGATTTTTTGATGGAACAAGTTCACATTTGATCTACATGGAGAGGAATGCCACGAAATCCCCTATGGTTTGCTAGATGGCAAGGAGATTCTAACTCATGATCCGTTTATCTCTGAGGATATTTTTGCTTCCGGTGGGAGCCGGAAGTAGAATTCATATCAACCAGCCGCCGCTGGGATTCAAACCTGGATGACCTGATTAGCAGGCGAATGTTATATTCCCTAAGTTATCGAGTCTCTTCGCAAACATATTTGAAAACAAGAAACGGGCACAGCCGTTTTTTATAGGTAGTCCGATCAGACCACTGTGAAGGACATCCACTTTCCAAACGAGTCATTTAATACAAAATCTAGTTAAAATAAGATAGTGGTAACAAGTACATGGCTAAAAATTTGTTTTATTTATGAATATTATTGGTTTGCCTTATTCACCTGTCGATCACTACAGATTCAATTCTCAAATATATATATGATAAATTTCTCTCAATTACTTTTATGAAAGATTTTGGGTTCATGCGCACAACTGGTTCACTTTTTGAACAGTCTGCGCGGACTACTTATAAAAGACCGTGTGGAGGCTTTTTGATGTAGGAGGTAATGACACATCTCAAAATGTGTGTTTGAGAAAGTTGATCTAGTTCAAAATAAACAAATACTGATCTTCTTCCCTTAAGCCACTGCGGCTCTTCGCATACAAATTTAAAAACAAGAACCGGACACAGCTCAAAATAGGAGTTTGAGAAAATGGTTCTAACTTCAGAAAAAGTATGCAGCAATTTTGTTTTAAAATGACTCGTGCTTGGCAAAGAATTTCATTTTTTTTTCTTTTTCATTTGTTGTAACTCTAATTAAATAAGACAAACCAATAATATTCATAAATTAAATCAATTTTTAGACATATATTTGCGACCACTTTCTTATTTTTACTAGATTTTTTATTAAATGGCTCTTTCGTAAGCTAGTTTACCTTCATAGTGGCATGATAGGACTACTCATTAAAAGCCGTGTGGAGGCTTTTTGTGATAGGAGACGTTGATATGACCACGGAGCTGCTTAGGGAAATCAAGATCAACGCAATCATAAAAATTGTTTATTTCAGATAATTACACGTGAAAAGTATTTTTTATGATTATTTATTTTTCAAATTCAAAAAAATAAGAATTATTAGTTATACAAATTCTTACATCAATCAAAACCATATAATTTTAAATAATAAAAACCAAAATTCTTACAAAATTCCATCAAAATGTTTTTAAAAAAAGAACATGTGAAATTAAACTTTCTTCCTTTTCAAATTTCATCATAAGTTTCATCGTTTCACAAATTTTGCCTTTTATCATGAAATTCCTTGTAACATGTGACATGCTTTGAACTGAGACAACGTACTTTGTATGCAACTGTTTGTAACATGCTTTGAGCAGAGGTAAAAGATTCTGTTTTCACCCTGTATAATTTTAAATAATTAAAACTATATAACTTGAAATAATTAAAACTATATAACTTGAAATAATTAAAACTATATAATTTTAAATAATAAAAGCCAAAATTTTTACAAAATTCTATCAAAAAGTTTTTTGAAAATGAAAATTTGAAATTTAGCTTTCTTCCTTTTTAAATTTCATCGCAAATTTCATCGTTTCTCAAATTTTGCCTATTGTCATGTAATTCCTTGTAACATGTAACATGCTTTGAACTGAGACAACGTACTTCGTATGCAACTATTTGTAACATGCTATTTTCCCATCTACCAGTGCTTTCTTATGTCGATTTTCAATAAAGGTAGAAGGTATTTGTTTGAAGTTACTCCATCCAATTTGATGCTTCGTATTGCTGCAAGACATGGTGGAGTTTTTGAAAACATACGCCATGGATTATATTTATTCAAAAAAATAATAGAAAATTCCAGGTTTTTCCTGGTTATCTTGAGGTGAACCTTTCTAGCTCTCGGCATAATTATCTAAACCATTTTAGGTTTTAAGTCATTGACACGTTATATAATCGTGCGTACATTTTGAGTCTACAGTATACCCCGGATGCCCCCTAACAGAGACGGGAAGGGGTTAAGCTTCGATTATGTTGGATCATCCCATTACCTCCCACATCAGAAAGTCCCCTCACGGTTTTTTATAAGAAGTCTGCGCAGACTATTTTAAAAGTGAACCATTTGTGCGCATGAACCCAATTTCTATTTTAATAGTAATTAAGAGAAATTTATCACATATATTTGTGAATTGAATCTGTAGCGGTTGTCAAGTAAACAAGACAAACTGATTACATTCATAAATGAAACAAATTTTTAGGCATATATTTGCTACCACTTTCTTATTTTTACTAGATTTTCTGGTAAATGACTCTTTCGTAAACGGGTTTACCTTCATTGTGGCCTGATCGGACTATCAGAATCCGTGTGGAGGCTTTTAGTTATAGGAGACGTTGGTTAAGCTTCGATTATAGTGGATCATCCGCGTTAATAGCATTACCTGCCATATTAACCGGCGTTTCTTTAGTAAATTTGCACCCTCTGCCTTTTTAAAAATACGTGGTCCTTTTTTCTAAGAAAAAGGGTTTCATTATCACATATTATCTTGCAAAAACAAGATAAATGTGAATACATAAATAACATAAACATTTTTACTTGAATCTGAAGTCATGGCAAAAGGCATATTTTTAGAAATTAATTAGTAGGTAACAAATATGCGCTTAGTGAAAGAGATGTGAGTAAGTTTTACCAAAACGTTTATTTTTTATTAATATGATCACGTTTTCTTAAATATATAGTCAAGAAAAATAAATGGTATTTAAAACTTTAGAAGTTCTCCCAACAAGCTTCGTAATAATTTTGGGACTATCAAGTGGAAACTAAATTTAAGCATTTTAAACTGCCTTGAGTAAATTTAACAACTAATTTTTAATCTTTACAAATCGTGGCAATCCTGTCAGTGCACAAATGCTAAATACTTTAAATTGCAATAAAGTGAAAAAAAGCATTTTTTGAGGAGAAAGGTATAATATTAGTGTTTAATACAAGTAGTCATTTCATTACGCAATCAACCATTATAAATGACACTTACGAAATTTTTGAATTCCATTTGAAGCTTCATATTACAAATACATCATGGTATTTATGTATGCATTTTTACACAATAAATTATACTCGTAAAATAATTTTTCAATGGATTTTCAAAGAAAAATAAGAGGTAAAATCCGAAAATTAGTCCAATGCGTAAACCTGAACCGAGGATGCTCAAAGGATAGAACGATCACCTTCCAATAAGGAGAACCCAGTTCGAATCTCAACGATGGCTGGTCGATACGCAGCCGTCAGGCACCGACCACAGTACCGACGTAAAAATATCATCAGTGGTAGGCGGATCATGGGTTAGAGTCTCCTTACCGTCAAGCTAACCGTGGGTTGTTTTCGTGGTTTTCCTCTCCGTGTAACACAAACGCAGGATGACTGAAATCAAAAAGTCCTCCACGAGGGCAATTTTCTGTCAATACTTGATCCAGGAGTTCTCTTGTCTTCTGGATTATGTTCAAAATTAGAAGGCTACGGAGGTAATCGTAAACCCAAAATTAAATTTAGTCGGCTATTCAACTACAGTTATAATATGCGTTAACCTATTGACGCAGATGGAAAACCAGTGTCCCATATATTTATTTTTTTCAGGTGCTCAAATTACAATATATATATATGGGTCATTCTCACAAAAACAGTCATTTTCATGCCCCAGTATATTTTATGTTTGTTTTACAGCTTACGAAAAAAAAAATTCTGGGAAAGTGTCCTTCAGAATGCAAGCAAACAGAAGAATAAAAATAAAATTATCAATTTTTATTTTTTATCTATTTTAGGTTATGAAAATATACCAATCCATATACCATTCCCTCACTTGTCCCCACTGCTGATTTAAAAAAAGAAAAAAATTGTTTCTGAAATAATTTTTTTTTTTTTACAAATTCGTATTTTTTATTTCAGAATACTGAAATATAGAATTCAGAAAATGAATTTTAAATTTAATTTCAGATAAAAATATTAGCACAGCACTATTTTAAACTTTGTCCCCAGTGTTTCGCGTCATTCCCTCACAACAATGTTCTTATCACCTGCAATCTTCTTAGAATAAAAATATTTTAATAAAAACTTCAGAAGTTAACAACTGGCATCATAGAACAAAATTGCAGTATGTTTCCATCTTCAACTTAAAGAAGCTTTGCTGTGGAATAAATTTGAATGAATCAAACCAGGTAAAATTTTTTACATTTGTCATTCCCTCATGTCATTTTTTAGAGTAAAATAAAATACAACTTCATCGAGAAAGTGGATAATTATATGTTGCTTTCTTGTATGAATATAATTGTATGTGATTGACTTCAGAAATTAATTAGGCCTAACTGTTATTTTTAAATTTTATTGAATTCGTCATTCCCTCACTAGTGTATAAAGTGAGGGAATGACGCTGAAGTGAGGGAATGATTCAAGATGAGTATATTATTAAATTTTTTTTTGTTCAATCGTGCCAGCCAATTTTATTTCCCAAACCTGTAAAAACTATTAAATATATAAGACTAAATTATAATAAATATTAGATATACTTAGTATGTTATCATTTTCAAACTTTAGGTAGATGTAACTTAGATAAAAACATGTATTAAAATAAAATATCATTCCCTCACTATTAGTGTCATTCCCTCACTTTTTAAATAGTGAAAATAATTAATTTACTTATTAATTAATTTGAAAAATAAATTAAAAAATTAATAAATTAGTTTATTAAATTAGTTAATTTATTTATTAAATTGATTAATTAATTAATTAATTATTAATTATTATAAATTAATTAATTATAAATTAATTATTTAAAAAATTAATTAATTTAAATATTAAGTATAATTTATAGGATATATAGTTTCTTTATAATGCCATTACATATTTCTATTAATATGAAAAGTTTCAGAGCTTTTTATTCACTTTACTTTTTTGGGATTTTATGATCAGAAAAATGACAGTTTTCGTGAGAATGACCCATATATGATATTTATGTATTTCTGACGATGTAAAAACAAGTAAAATATATTTTGGTAATTTTTTACTTATTAAAAAGGGTGCAATAGTTACTGAAAAATCTGATAGATTATAGAAATTACATTTGTTCTAAAATATAAAGTCCCAAAATATATTTTTTTAAGTTTCGTTTTCATTCATATTCAAAAGTTCATCAATAAATGATTTAGTAAATTATAGACATTTCGATGAGAAATAACTGCTTCTTTCAGATCTAAATAACTGCAAAAAAGTGCAAATTTGAAAAATTGTTGTTTGGAAGTGAGCCGTGTTTGAAAGACTTTTGCTTTAACGCAGAAAAAGACTACAGTGTTTTATGATGTATTTCATAAAAAAGTTTAAAAAAAAGTTAAGGGAAACTGAAAAAAAAGGAAACATTCATAACATAAGTTATTAAAATGCTAAATATAACATGTTTAAGTTATTTTGACCTAAAATTAACACAAAAAAAAAGAAGTATGACAAATATATTTATTAAAAATTCAGCATCAAAGGGTTAAAAATACATTTTATCTCTTTAGTGTCGTTAAGAAAACGCCATCTACTAAAAACTCAAGATCGTTAAGTACAAAATGTGCTATAAAAAATAGAAAAATAAAAGTATTTTTGCTTTAATTTTTAGAAAAAAAATAAACAAGGAATGCTTCTGCAGTCTTTTTGTTAACAAAAGTAAAGAAACCAACATTTATACAAAGACGGTTTCATCCAAATTGCATCAATGACAACACTCCCAAGTGAATAAACTTTAAATCGTGCCCTGAAGTGAAATGCGATTCAGTAATGGTATTTTCTTTCAGGAAGAAAAAGATGTGTATTAATGTTTTGTTTGCTTAACTTTGGTGTATTTTGCGGATTACATTGAGGTATTTGAAATTACAAAAGAACTCTGCTGCTTTATTTCAAATTTATTTAAAAATTAAAATGCGAAAATAGTTGAATTTTTATGCAAAATTTGAAGAATTTTTATGCAAGATTTCGTCAAGGCTGGTATAAACACTTTTATCACAGCTACAGATTCAATTAAAGCTTTAACGAGGTTAAAATGCATATATATATATATATATATATATATACAAGTCTGAACCATTTACATGCCTTAATCTCATATTGCATCATTGTGAAAAGTGCTTTAACCCTTTCGCGCCGACTGACACAAATATGTGCCAGCATAAAACCGTATCAATCAGGGCCAAAAGATAAAACTGGTAATCAAAGTATTTCTTTAGCAGTTTATTTGTGGGCGGAGTTATAATTGTTTTATTTAATTCACCATTACTTTGTTCAAAATAAAACTATTTGGTTATACTTTGAATTAACATTGATTATATACATGATTAAACTAACAATAATTAAAGTAAAAGCAAAGTAAGTCTGTCAAAGTAGCAACGACTACATATAAGTTACCGTTTCTTATTTGACTACAACTTGATTCTGATTTTGTATGAATGCTTTTCTGAATCACCCGTCCCCAAGGGGTTAAAGAAAAATGATTGCATGAAAAGGACAACAAATTTTTTCTCAACTTTGCAACTAGTTCGGTTACAAAACATAATTAGTTTATTGCAGGACAAAATCTATATCACAAGATAAATAATTTTATATTATGGATATATGGTGGTGGATAGGAATATTTAGCTTCTCCACCACTTGTATGAGCTTAAAATGAAAGATTTCAGTTACCTGTCTTCAACATCTTACTTACTTACTTTATTTAACAAAAGCTGGGCACCTGGGCCGCGCAGAAGACCCATGTCCCATTCATCGTGAAATTACATTAAAATTAGAAAATGAAAGCAGTTTGTATACAGAGTCTCTGGGATGACTGAGTCTTCAACATCTCAAATGGAGCATTGGCATTTAACCCTTTCGCGCCGACTGTCACAAATACGTGCCAGCATAAAACCGTATCAATCAGGGTAAAAAGATAAAACTGGTAATCAACGTATTTCTTCAGCAGTTTATTTGTGGGAGGAGTTATAATTGTTTTATTTAATTCACCATTACTTTGTTCAAAATAAAACTATTTGGTTATACTTTNCCGTCCCAGTCGAAAGAGAAAAACGACCAAGGACACGACTACTTCTACAGCCCACAGACTTGTTAGCCTCATCAGTGAACTTAAAGACTTGCTGAAGGACCAAGACGTACTGCATCTTCTCACAACTTTAATCCAGGGGAATTCCCCATACAACTGATGTACTACTGAATCAACTCATGCCTCACCTCATCATGGACTTATTATTTGATCCTAACTTAGAACTTTGAACTGTATATGACCTCTAGAATAAATGCCAAAACAGTATAGATGAATCGGTTAGAAGCGCTTCGCGCTTAACGCCGAGATTCCACTCATATCAATCAATCAATCAATTCAAGACCATTATGCATGACAGGCATGATGCATGATCCATAAAACTATGTTTTCTGCACCTAAGTGCAAGCTTTGAAAAAACCGTATGCAAATATAAATGTTTTGAAGGTTAATATAATATTGAAGCATACCAATCTTATTTCAGAAAAATAAAAAAGACTTTTACTACCACTATTTTTTTTTCTATTATGAAGCAAAACGTCATTTTTGAAAGGTGTTACGCATAAACAGAATTATCAACTCCCCCCAAAAGTTCAATTTTATCAAAATTTTGTAGTAATGCAAAAAGTACGTTTTTGAAGAAAAAATGCTAGGGAATTAGCACGTATGCTATGTTATTAATTTCTAGTGTGGCAAACACTACTTATAAAAACTATTATAACTGCATAATCTCAGATTGAAATGTAAACATATTGTACAATATACATGTATGCAAATATACATATATACAAAATATACCAATATATTATTACGATATACTGTACAGATTGTAAATATATTTTTATAATCACGAATCACGAATATCTTTGTTTCACGGAAATAATTTTTATAAAAAAATGATATCATTAAGTTACCAGTTTTGATCTTTTCTTGAAATTGTACAGTATGAAAGTTTTTGCTGTTGAAGTGTTCAATTCAGGGACGCCAACTTTCTCCGCATTGTAAAAGAATATTTTCTAGAAGTAACGAAATTTTTTTCTAGTTTAATATTTTTCATTTTAAGTAATTTCTCCACCACTACATATCGAAAATTCGAAGTATCATTTGAAATGCAACTTTATTCAAGGTGGGATAATCCTGTTATCTTTCTAATAGAACATTTCAAGTCACTATCAAAAACAAAAAATCTACAAAGAGAAACATCACTGCCGGAGTACATCAGGGCAGCATTCTGGGACCGATTTTATACATATTATACACTTATGATTTTCCTATAAACAAAGCCGATTATAACAGCGTAACAGCCTATTACACAGATGATACCGGTATTATTATTAAATCCAGAAACCCAAATCATGCTCTTCAAAAACTGCAGGACCATATATATGAAATAGAAGACTGATGCTTAAAATGGAAAACTGCAGTAAACGCTGGAAAATCACAAATATTAATTATACAAAAAAGAAGAATTAAAATACTTGCACAACTTCAACCAAAAATGCTCAATATACCAATACCAATAGTTAAAAAAGCAAATTATCTTGGCCTTATAATCAATAGCAAACTCATCTGGAATGATCATATCAAAAACGCAATAGATAAAGCAAATGCAGCAATAGTAGCCATACAACCATTAATATATAATCAGAATACGTCACTTAAACTGAAGAAGCTACTATATACTGCAATGATCCGACCAATACTTACCTATGCCTCACCTGCCTGGACAACGATAATTCAACATCTACTGAAGAAATTAAACCAATGCCAAAACAAGATTCTTAGAAAAATAGCCTGAGCAAGATGACACATCCGGAATACCAATATACATGCAGACCTCAAAATACCAACTCTATCACGGCATATATACAAGCTAAACGCAGATTTTTTCGATAAAGCAATAGAATGTAGAACAGCAAATTTTAATGAAATCTTTAAATTTGAAAATTATATCAAAGATAAAAACTACAGACCAATAGCTGCACATTTCACCTCCGACGCCTCATATCATACATAACTATCAGAACAAATAATTTCATCAACCTTTCTGAAAATAACGTTTCCTCATGCAGATAATTCTGAGCAACTCCAAAATCAAACAAAACTATAGAGCAAGCTGCTCATTTTATTTTTTGATTCCTTTTTAGTTATTCCAGCAAAGTGCTTGAAACATTCATAAAAGTAACTCCACTTCCTGCTTACCTCAATGCTCAACCAAAACAGTGTTAAAATTCTAGATGAATGGGATAGGGGTCGCTTCGCGACCCAGGTGCCCAATAAAATCAAAACACTAGGACAAGGACTCTAGCTGGGATACTTTTAAAAAGGGAATTAAATTATCCTTATTAGTGAAGTTTTAATATTGAATTAGGTACTAATTTAGTAAAACTTTTGCAAAAAGTGAAGCAGTTGCTATTCCTGATTAAATCTATCGGAGTGTTATCAATGATCTTCATTATAAAATTCAAGAGTTTCATTCCAAGACTTCATTATTAAATCCAAGTTATAATAATTGATCCAGAAACTTATTTCATCCTTGTACTTTTTAAAAAAAAACATATACAGTGCACCAGAAAAAAAGGGCCCATCCTAACAGAATAACTTTCGATCTTATAATCGGTTCTTCACGTTCTAGGAATCAATCTTAATGCTTCGAGGAGGTGACCTCAAATATACTAATTAACACATTGCTGACCGGTCATGAGTTAACCCTTTTGAAAGCCGTGGTAAGTATACTTACCACCACGTTTTACTACTTTTAATTTAGGTTTCCATTTTTCAAAAACTTGAGCTTTCTTGAAGTGAGTATGAATAAAATTGGTAACCATTTGTCACTTTTAAAAAACGTATAAAAATTATAAAATACATAATTCCTTTTGAAGTTTGTAGCATTTAAGGCATTTATTTTATAAATAAAGAAAAATAAAAGTCAGTAACTTCCTAATAGGTCATGTTAAATATATTTACCACCAAAAAAATGGCATTTTTCTAAACTAAATTAGTTTTTTTCTTCTTAATATCAGTTACTGTTCTTAAAACAATTTCAAATCCAAAAATACTTTAATTTACCTTTACTAGAAATAAAGAGCCCGTTAAAGGGTTAACTCGTGTTTTCGTGGCCAAGCGTTGGTGACCAGTTACGAGTCATAGCAATCATGTTAGCAGTGATCTCGTGGTGACTATTTTAAAAAGTGGGCATAATTTTCCTTTCTTTTCAAGTTTTGCTATTTAATTATCTACCAATTTATTATAATTTTACGAAACTTGATATATTTGCAAAACTTGTGGTGTACTACTTTTGGTGTCTGTTAAGCATGCCTGCCAACTCTCCCGCATTTTGCGGGAGATCTTATTTTCATATTTTAAGTGGTAGTAAATATATACTATTTTTTCTTTTATAAATTTAATTTTTAAAAGATTTTGATCACCACTATTCTTACAAAAATTAAGATTATATATTAATATGCGTTACTAGCATGGTTGTCAACTTAATTTTTCTCAAATACGACGTATTTGTTTGCTTAAAATTGAAGTTTTAATTCCATTTTAATACCACTGGGAAAAATGATAATGGAAGGGATTAAAAGTTATTTTTTTAAGCATTTGTTGACTAAAAAAACAGATAAAATTCCGATACTTTTAGTTTTATTTATTACTTTTTAAGTTCTTTAATATTGGATTTATTCATATTTAACTGATACTGCTAGGTTAGGCGAGGTACATTTACCTAAAGCAAAGTTTTTTTTTTACCTAATACGCTGTTGTTTTACATTAAGGCTCCTATACTATCAGAGCTGACTTATAAAGCAGTATTGGAGCAAACAAGTTCGCAAGTTAACGTTATGTTAGTATTAGTTATGTTAATACAGAGATGCCAACTGCTCTGGACAACAAATATATATTTTAAAGTGGTAGTTTATCAATTGTGACTCTTGGTTTAATAAAATCATTTTAATAGATTTTAATCCACCACTATTTCTAAATTATTCGTAGGCTTATATAATTCACCGCTTTATAGTTCTTATGTCATGCTATACCTTATGAAATGCAAACAAAGATAGTCAAATATTTTCAAAATTTACTTTGAAGTTATTTACCGGCTTTTTAATTATTTTGGCGTGTCCGGAGCAGTTGGCATCTCTGAATAACTGCTAAGTAAATTTTGCAAATAGTTGACAATATTTGCTTGCTTTTAAAAATGTAAAGCATGTCATGAGTTCTATAAAGTGGTGAATTATATGAGCCTACGCATTGTTTAGAAATAGTGGTGGATTAAAATCAACTAAATCGAACTTATTAAACCAAGAAGTACAATTAATAAACTACCACATTAAAATATTTATTCGCTGTGCTTATGTTAGCTCTTTGCTCCAACAATAAATGATAAGTCGGCCTGTCTAATTCAGGGGCTTTTTTAAGTAAAATAATGGACGATCTTTATTTTTCTTTTATTCTTTTATAGGAAAGAATAAAAGAAAAACAAATAAGTATATCAAATGAATGAAATGAGTAGAATAAAATGGTAAATTAAAAACATATTACGAATTAATTATGCGCTTTCCCCGACAAATTTTCTATGAAAATACGAGCTTTACGTATTTATTTGAAATTTGTGTTTCAAGCTCATTTATTCAAATGAATTTTCTTCCTTGCACTCTGAGAATTTTAAAAATGCTATTAATAAATCAAATGCTTTAAATAAATTAAAATAGTTTATTTTAATAATAAACATCTATAAAATAATGTAGAAGAGATATAGAAATATCAAAATTTTAAATTACAAAGTAAAGTAAATTTTAATTTCCATTCAGCTTGACCTTCAATCTAGCTTGAAACACGATTGCGAAAAAAAACTTTTTCACAAAACCAGTATCTATATTCTAGATTTGTATTAATCAGATATCTTATAGAAATTCTGAAAAAAAACTATTTTAATATGTTTTAGTTCACTGATTGTAAAAACATGTGTATTATATTTCAGCAAATTTTAACGTTTTACACCTAAATGACCTTCAATCTAGCTTGAAACACGATTGCAAAAAAAAAAAAAACTATTTCACAAAACCATAATCTATATTCTAGATTTATATTAATCAGATATCTTATAGAAATTCTGAAAAAAAAACTATTTTGAAATGATTTTAAAAACATGTGTATTACATTTTAGCAAACTTTAACGTTTTGGGCCTAAATGACCTTCAATCTAGCTTGAAACACGATTGTGAGAAAAAAACTATTTCACAAAACCATAATCTATATTCTAGATTTATATTATATCTGAAAAAAAAACTAGTTTGATATGTTTTTAGTTCACTGATTTTAAAAACATGTGTATAGCATTTTAGCAAACTTGAGCGTTTTACACCTAAAAAAATGATTCAACTTTTAACGTATGTTAGAGTACATAAATTAACAGACGAAAATTGACTTAAGGTCGATAGAATAAGATACCTAAGATTTTGATTTTTACACATTTTATGACTAAATTCCTAATATACCAACGACATTGGCTATGTCATCTTTTGTGTCAACTCACGAGTACTTAAAAGACGCCCCTATGTCTGTATGCAACGTAAGCAATTTCTATTTTCTACATGCAGTCTAACGGACAAAGAATAATGGCTGACAGTGATGCAAGCTGAAAGCAATCAGAAAGATAATGTTTGTTTTATGAAGTGTTATCTTAAACGAAAATCTTACAGTAAAATGCATAATTAAATGCTTAATTTCCACATTAACTTACATCCTGCAAGGTTTTGAAGTTTTCGTTCAAAACTGTGAGCAATAAACTTAAGAATAGTAAATAGTTTAATGAATAAAAGATTCATTCTATATCATGTCAAAAAGTAAGCTCATTTAGGACTATATAAAGATAATTCTTAACTCAGACAGCAAATTATAAGAGTTCTTTTAACACTAGAAAGAGAGCTAGGGCTATTTTAGTACCCTTCTCTGTTTTTATTGTTTTATAATTCAAGTAAAAACTTATTGAAAGTATTGAGTATTTCTGACTTTTCATTCTCTGATCAAATATAAGTGCCTACGTAATCATTCATGTGTTAGTTTTACATTAATGTACATATAGAATTTCATATTTAGAATAATGGGAAGGGCCATCTAAGATATTGGAAGGGATAATGGAAGGGGTGGCACCTAAGATATTTTGGTTTGACCTCCATAACCCATGGTAGGTTTGGATATAAGGTAAACCAGTTTCATTAAAAAATAAAAATAAAACAAGAGTATTTTAATGTCTTTTTTTCAATAATTCTCTATAGAGATTATCGAAATAGATTATCTCTATAAAGATTATGGAAATAGATTATCTCTATAGAGATTATCTAACTCAATTATCTAAGAAAACAATGCATAGGTATAATTGAAAAGTCAATCTTCCATTTAATCAAATATTTCCGTTACTTAACACGTTCACGCCGGGAAAAGTGAAGGTACTGGTACGGGAAAAGAGAAAATACTGGTAGTAGAACTATTTCAATATTAGATAATATTCGGGAGAAGTTAATCTATTCTCAACAATAACAATTCACTGTAAGGAAATTTTTCACGGCGAAGAAGCAATTTAATATAAAAATTGCATCCGTAAAAAACAATTGGTAGTTATGGATTTTTATTATTCCCGGAAAAAAACTAAAAAATGAAATTTATTTGTTACCAGTTTTTACTCCGGTGTGCCTCCAAGATGAGAAAATCTAGCTTGACCCACCGGTGGGTCACCCCGGAGTGAAAGTGTTAAATCGAATAAAACACCATAGAATATTCATTACCAAGTTTCTATTATATTTCTTATTGAATTAACTATGATGAGATATTACGATGAAACTTTAGATTATCTCTATATAATATCTAACTCAATTATCTAAGAAAACAATGCATAGGTATAATTGAAAAGTCAAAAATTAAATATTTCCGTTACTTAAATCGAATGAAACATCATAGAATATTGATTACCAAGTTTCTATTATATTTCTTATTAAATTAATTATGATGACATTTAAAGATTCTGCAAACCTTTTTTCACTGCATTTTTTTGTCCTGAAAAAATGCACAACGTTTTAGCTGTTTTACGTGATCTGCGTTCGGAAATAGTACAATTTAAAAATTGTGGCTCTATTTTGAAAAAAAAATTATTTAGTAATTCGGTTATATTCGGGTGTATATTTCAAAATTAATACAAATAATTTTTAAAAAGGGACAGGCGAACTAAAACATATATGACAATCTACTAATTTTTATGTATGAAAACTCCTAAAAACAAGAGTGTTTTTCATTTCACACGTAAATTATTAAAGAAATGATTAACTATTTAATTTATAAGCTAATTCATATGACGCTAAGTCTGAAGTATTGGAGTTTTGAGATTTGATCACAAATTGGAGAGCCATTTAATTATTATTTAAATATTAATCATTAGAATAATTTTTAGTGTTTTTTTAATAATCATATGACTTAAATTATATTTAGATTTTTAAAAAAAAATCTGAAAATCTTAGAATGTAGGGAAATTTTATATCGTACAATTCAATAGTTTTTTTTCAATAATAAATAAATTAATAAACATTATTTACTTAAAAAAATCCTCAATATAATAAATATTTGCCTTGGACTAAGGGTAGAAAGAGAAAGCAAGAATTATTATAACTTAGTGTATCGTACAAAAGATGTGAAGAGAAATGATATACATTAAAATAAAATAAGAATTACACATTTTTGAATCATTATAGTGATTAAATCCTGAAAGTCAGCTCTTAAAATTTTTGTCTAACTCCCATTTTTGGGGTCAACATTATACCGAATTACGTGAAAAAAGCATATTTCTTGAGAAAAAGTGTGTTTTTTGAGTTTAAATACGAATGTTCAATTGTGGTTAAGGTTAACTGATATGCATACTTTAAGCGACTGCAACAATTTACAAAATCCGACCAACTGTTCAAAGGGTGATAAGATGATGAGGGTAAAGAATGTGTTCTTTTTTTCCTCTGAGATATTTTGATAAAATATATTAACTTGTTTCATCGAAACGTGTTTGGTGCTAGAATCAATATTTAAAATAAATTTCAACCAATTAGAACAGTAATATTTTTTTTTAATATATTCAATTAATAGCTTAAATAATAAAGAATAAGCGAAGCATACTTTTTGAAAAAAAATGGAATAGCTCAAGACAAAATTCTTGATGAGACCGTCAATGTGTTTTAAGGGTTTATGTTGGTTTTTTGATGGCCCAACACTATTTGATAGTAATCATAATCCAAAAGTTCCCATCATGTTGTAATGAATTGAGATGGGCTAACAAATGGAATATGATATTTTAGTACATGATAGTCAACCAACATGTTATGTTAGAAATTCTTTGACCAACAAATTCCATTCTCTCATGATGAAGAATATTGCTTTAGTACTATGATGGTTTGATAAGAAATCATTTTTGAAATTCTTGGGCCAACAACTTCCACCATTTCATGATGTAAAATGCTATTTTAGTACTATGATGGTCAATCATCAAGTGATTTTCTGTTATTGGTGAACCAACCACAACGATAATTTGAAGATGATACGTATTATTTTACTACTAATAGATTAGTAACCTATTAATTAATGCTTGATATTAGTAATGGAGCTTCATCCTTTATTTCATGACTGAATTAGTTAGAATAAACCTACATATGATAAACCATTTGACATTGAATAATAATGTATTCTTCATCTCATACTGACAGTATTTTGTACGTAATATCGTTCAACCTGAAGTAATGTTTACTTAACTATATTTTAAAGATATCAGTTTGTTTGGTTATCGATACCAATTGTCGGTCAAATAAATTAAAAATTCATTACACGGAAATTACCAGTAAAAGTCTATTATTTTTTGCTGCTTTCCCGCAAAGTTTCCCAAATCGCAACCCTTACTAGGACTAGGATGATGATAAGGGTGTGCGGTAATTCTGAAAAAAAAAACACTATCTTTGCTTGATACGGTGAGCAGCTGAGATGATCATCGTTTGGTAATGCTCATTGTAAACGTAAAATCCACTGTTTGAAGTGAAAGATGCCCACCCGTCAAACCCAAGCAAAGAGAGCGTGATTGACTCAACATGAGATTGGGTCAATTTCAATATCGGAGTGTTGGACGCTGGAAATGTGTGGAACTCTGTAAATGTGTCAGCATTTGACGCGTAGCACCACTAGCTAATTCATCGAATACAATTGTCATAATTTGGTTAGGCATAAACTGGTACAATAAGATGAAATGTGACAGTCTTGAAGGTCCCAACAAAAGATATGATGGTTTGTGATGGAAAATTGTAATGGTAACCAATAAATTATGTTGGATCATGATGGATTTTTTTGGTCGCCCATTTTAGAAATCCATCATACTATGATGGGTATGTTATGTTGGTCCAACATGAAATTCCAAAATGTTGAGCAGATTTGATGGTGCTGTATGATGGATTCTGATGGAAACTGATCATTTAAGATGATAATTCTCTTATTTATGTTGTTCCATCAATGGAAAACCATCATACTTTTTGTCTCTTTCTCCACGTAAAGCCTTCAAAGGCATTTGCTGCTAAATTAAAGATTTTTTTTCCATATTGTTAGTCTGAAGTATTTCAATAATTTTATCCAA
This sequence comes from Parasteatoda tepidariorum, assembly GCF_043381705.1. Taxonomy (NCBI): domain Eukaryota; kingdom Metazoa; phylum Arthropoda; class Arachnida; order Araneae; family Theridiidae; genus Parasteatoda; species Parasteatoda tepidariorum. Next base: position 40,084,127 of record NC_092215.1, read on the forward strand.
CCTCTGTGCTTGAAAATAAATCAAGAACCAACGAACCTATGTCATGGAGCCGAGCAACATTACCCTCACCACACTGCCACAGTTACCAGTTCATAGAGTGGGCCACATTCACATGTCACACAACAGAGAACAACACACACAGAGAGAAGCATACATGCTCTGAGCGGGATTCGAACTTGCAGCCATTAATTCACAATCAGGCACGCTGACCAGTTTGTCACCTGGCTGGCTAAAATGGTTCCGGCTTAAATGATCAAAATGTATCATACACCATTAACCTCAACGTAATTTACTATGCACATGATATCAAAAATCTCTAGAGGTTGTTGAAAAAAACTTTGTTTATTCTTAAAATAAAATTTTATTTTTTATTGGATTAACATAATCGCTAAAATTCATGCAGATTTATTTTTATCATGGTCGTTATTTTGGTGTATAAACATGTATTTTAGAAATTATTCTCATGAGTTCTAGGAATATTTCTCATCTTCGAGAAGAAAAAAAGAACCCTAATATTTTCATCTCTTTCAGAAATAAAATATGCTTTTGAATGAAAATAACTCTAAAAATAACTCTGAGTAATACTAATCAATAACGTTTAAAACATTTCGAGTTTTTTATGATTTGAAACATTTTATTCAACACAAATAGCGTTCAATGCTAATTTTGATTATACGATAATTTGATTATACGATGATTACTACGATAATTTTGTTAGTCTGCAAAAAGAAAAGTTTTCATATCAGGCTCATCACTAAAGTATTAAATTATTTTGCTAAGCAAATAAAATAAATGCTTTAAGGAAATGATATTTTAGAGACTAAATTTTTATTTATAGTTTAATAAAATTATTAATAATTTTAATATTATTAATTATTTAATTTTACAGTTTTTTAATTCAATAAATTATTTTTCGATCCAGTATTTTCCCATTTGTTAGTTTAAATAACAATTACATTTCAGGAGAAAGACATGACACTTCATATATGTTTGCAAAAAGATTCAGAATTTTCAAATTAGAATTTTTTTTAATAAAACTACATTTATAGTATTTTTTAAAACATTAAGACCCAAATGTACGGTTTAAATGAGATAAAAATACATTTTTAAATATTAGAAAATAATATAATAAAAAAATGAATTAAAATTTTAATGGCTGTGAAAATTTCGCTAAGAGCTGCTTATTTTATTAAAGAGCCTTCAGACGAAAGCTGCATACTTATTTTATTTCGTCTCAAAATATTTAAGATCAGTCAATTATAACTTCGAGTTATTTCTTCATAGAGTTGGTGAGAAAGTTCTTTAATTAACACAAGCAAAACTACAGCCTAAATAAGCTTAACGCGTATTTTAATTGCATTAAAAATGAATTAAAATGAAAAGTTAACTAAATTTTACTTGCCTTAAAAATTCCGTTCAAAAGTTACAAATAATTTTAAGCAGCCTTCAAATAAAAGCTGCATATTTAAAAAAAATTTCCTAAAAATGTTTATATTTAGCCATTAATTATTTTGGATTCTTCCTGCAGCTCACAATCGAATTTGTCGAAAACTTTTGAAATGATGCAAAGCTAAGGATACAGCCTAAATAAGTTCGAAGTATACTCCAATTTTATTGAATCAATTATTAAAATGGAGAAGTGAACTAAATTTTATTTGCTTTAAAAATTTAATTTGAAAGATACTTATTTTTTTGTCGCCTTCAAGCAAAAGTTGCATATTTAAAGCTAAAAATATTAGACCAAATATTAGGTTCAATTGCTAATATCTTCCTGCTCATCCTATACCTCACTATCAGCTGTGGAAAAATTTCCAATTATACATATTCAACTTTACAGCATAAATAAGCTCATAGCATATTTTAATATTATCAAACTAACTAAAACAAACAAGTAAATTAAAGTTTTACTTAAAGATTACTCTGTACTATCTGTCCTTACTGTTGGAGCAACGTTGGCTCACCTAATGTGGTGCCCATTGTCCGTGTAAGAGTGGCCAAAAAATCTGCCCTACTGGTATTTGAATGATGAGTGTCAATCTGGTGGATATTTGAGAAAAAAGAAAGAAGCATTGATGGAGAATTTCATTTGAAAATTGCATATTTTCTAGAAAAAAGTCCTTTAATTAAATATTTTTACCAATCACTGTGCTATTTCATTGTATATTTTTATTTTACTGTCTATTTATTTAAAAGCATTGTCTTATGAAACTTTTTTTGCTGTGTCCTCTAACAAAATAAAAACAAACAAAAAGAAGTTCCTTTTGTTTAATCTTTCTGCAAATATTACAAATATGGAAAATGTGATATACCTTGTATTCTTACAGATATAAGCACATTTTCTTATCTGTATATAGTCAATCTTCTGTAAATATATATATATATATACATATATATAAGGGTAATTCTTTGGAAACATGACAATTAATGCAGCAGCAAAGTCAACGTGAAATCTCAGTTGTTCNATTTTTCAAGCAGCGTAACATATATATATATATATTTGCGTTTTTAAGTGAAATTTCTTAAAAAAAATCCAAGATGCAAAATTTTTCTCGAAACTGGAGAAAATATACATTAAATATAAATAGAAATTTCAGGCAAACTTCAGTTTTCTGAGTTTATCTTTTTTGTGGCTTTGATAAAAATGAATAAATCATGCACTTTGTAATATATTTTAGAAAAGTGGAATATGTTTGAATTGCTTCGAATGCTTTTGTAAAAGATGTCAGAACATTAAGAAATATCGCATATCTTTCTTAATATATTGAAAGCATTTTTAAACGTGATATTCAAGGGGCTCTATTAATCTCATTAGAATCCTATTATATTCCTCAGAATCATAATGATAAATAAATAATAAATAAATGTTGTAAACTTTTTTCCTTTATCTATTCGTGCTTAATGGACCGAATAAAAATCAAGGATGAAATTGTTTAAGTTACTTTTAGAATGATTTTAACATTAATATTGCTAAAATTTTATGCTTTAACTTATGTTAAATAAATGTTTCTGAAAAGAACAGGAATGTTCTGTTATTTAATCCAGCGGTTCCTGAATGGTGTTCTGCGGAACCCGAGGTCTCCTTGTGTGAGTCAAAAGGGTTCCGATAGTGAGAAATCTATTTAATCAGACTTGTTTTTAATTTTTGAAACCTATAATTATATTTTGAACTAATAAAAAAATCCTTATTTACTCAATATTTCAGATGTGTTTGAGAAATTAAAGTAAATAAAATAAAAAAGAAATGGCAAATGCTTTCGAAAATAATTTTTTCCTAGTTATGCATTGAATGAATTAGTGAAAAGACATGCATTTATAAAAAAATATATTAGCATTTCCTATCGCGATCTTCAAATCAAAATAAAATAACTGAAATTATTAGTAAAGAGATGTGTTTCTCTGATAGCCATTTTCAACGTTTATATAAGTTCTTTTTAGTTTCCATTTCAACAAAAACCATAATTCGGCTTATTTTATCCATTTCCAGCCTGCGCTTATGGATCAAAATCATTTCATATCTAGGCTAGATACAGCCTCAAGACTGTGAATTCAACTTCCAGGTATGAAACCTAATTAAAGATTATTAATGTTGAAACAATGAAAAAATTCACTCCTGTTATTAAATATTTTGAAATTTAAATAGACTTTTTCGGTTAATAAACTTAGAATTGTCTTTTAGTAGTTTTTAGTTTTTAATAAATTATAATATTTCTTTGATTTGTATATTCACAACTATTAATGAACTTAAACTATAAAGTCGAGGTTCCACAGAAAAAAAGTTGATCACTTAGGGTTCCATAGCAGAAAAAAATTTAAAACCACTGCCGTAATCACACAGCATTTGAAAATTTTAAATATAGTCAGGGCTGGTTACCCGTTAACCCATTTATTATAGTTTTGATTATTATAATTGTGAAATTTTACTTCAAACAAAGCGGCTTTTTAAGCATCGGGCAGGTAAGTCTGTTATACAAATATTACAAACGTAATTCCAAATTCGCTACATATACATTATGATGTACATTATAAACATTGTGGCATTTTAAGCATATATATTATAAACATTATAATAAAATTTAATAGAAATTATTGTATAAACTAGACTATTAAAAATTATTGCAGTGCTTCCTTATATTTCATAAGAAGTGCACTCAAAATCTCATTTGTTTAGATTAAGGGACTCATAATTGGAGAAACTGACTACACCGTTCTGTATGTATACCTTCATTTATGTAGTTATCTTATATTAATATAAAATGCATGTTTAAGGCTAAGGCTAGTTAGTTTTATAAATGTATAATTTAAATAGTATTAAAACACACGATAGCGTTTTATGTTGTAATGAAAATTGGATTTAGCATTTCAATTTACTCCTTAGTTTAAGAATTAATTTAATTGTTATGATTTAAGGGCCACGCAAATGTAAAATGCGGTAATAAATTTACATTTTTACTAAGGCAATTTTTTAAATTTCTTACTGCACATCTTAATTATAAACGCTACAGTCTGCCAATCCATTTATGAAAAAGTAAAATTATTATAACAATGCATATGTTATGAATTTTACTTTAATTTTATTATATGCGCAGCGTTGAACAGCCTAACCAGTTTTAGGTTTACAAGTATCAATATTCATCTTCATCACAATGTAATTATTAACCCAACCCAAAAGACTAGGGAGGTTTTCGATCAAGTAAGGGAGCAAACTAGCCTTCATAGATGGTCATTTAATGAAATTGACCTGCATTTGCGTTATATAAAAAGAAAAACCGCAAAATCCTAACTCGGTTAGGCAGAATGCGAGGACGTTGTAATCCGTGATCTGTCGCATACTGAAGATATTCCGTATTAAGCCTCTACACGTTTTCTTATCAGTAGTCTGCGCAGACTATTTAAAATGTGAACCAGTGGTGTGCAAATTCTATATTTAAAGTACTAAAGAGAAATTTATTATATACATTTGAAAATAGAATCTGTAGTGGTTGGCATGTAAATAAGGCAAACCAATTATACTCATAAATTAAACAAATTTGTTGATATATATTTGCTACCACTTTCTTATTTTTACTAGATTTTTTATTAAATGGCTCTTTCGTAAATTGGTTTACCTTCATAGTGGTCTGATCGGACTACCTATAAGAAACCGTGTGGAGGTCTTCAGTTATAGGAGTCATAGATTAAGAGCATTGCCTCCTGGGACACCTCGACACAATTGATATGATTGTCCTGGTTATTTATTTATTTTTAATCATTGAACAAAATTTAAGAACAAGAAAAAGCCCGCAGAATTATGATCATCGCATACGCGTCCGAAATTAAACATTCTGCTATTTCAAAATTAAAAGTTTTTTATTTTGATTTACAATTTATTGTCAAAAATACATGAGAAGGTTTCTGTGCTCATTACGAAGTACGGCTTATAAATCCTTCTCAAGTTGAAGACCAGATTAGAAGACATTTTGGAGAAACACATCCAAAATATGCCTCAGGACTACTAACTTTGTACGTGTTTTCAGAAAATTTCTTCTAGTGGTAGCTAAGTTAATGATTTAATGTATGATTCTTTGTTTTGTGAATTTGATTAGAAATTATTTTTCACACCGCTATCTTGTAAATTATTCAAAAGTTGATGTGAGACGCCGCTTTGTTCCAGGTATTTATGATGCCAGCAAATATGCCAATAATTCTGAAAGCCTTAGTTTTTAATTCTATACTACTCTATAAAATATTTTTCAAGCAGCGTAACAGTTGGCAGGCGTGTATGCATTCATGATTTAATTTATAAGAAAGTTATAATTTTTTTTTTTATCTCGTGCGTTTATACATTTAGGTTAATCCCATTCTTCCTAAATTATAGTAGGTATTTCGCTAAAGCTGGGGTACTAAAACATTTCAACTCATGTAAAAACTGTATACTTTTTGTAATTATATTAAGGCAAATAACAATCTTTCAAAGTTTAAAAATAAGTTAGAGCACAATGCAAAGTGAAATACTTGTATTTAAATCATCATTTGACGCAAGAAAATAAATATTAAGGGGGAAAAACATGAGAAAATAAGAAAAACTGTACATTTTTACTTTAAAATAAAAAAACCATAAAACCAAATTCAAAAATTTAAAAAATTAATGAGGAAGATGATTTTTTTTGTTTCATTAGAAATTTATCTTGTGAAAAGTACTTTAATAAGAATTTGAGATAAGAAAAAGTTTTTTCGGGACTTGTGGATAATTTTGACCCAGTGCAAACTTCATTAGTTCTTCTTCATGTTCATACATCTGTGGCATTCATTAGTTCTTCTTCATGTTCAAACATCTGTGGCATTCATTAGTTCTTCTTCATGTTCATACATCTGTTCATACATCATATATATACTAACCTCCACACTTCTTTCGTTTTGTTTAACAAGTTAAATGTAGACCCCTTTTTTTTCGATTTTTATACCTATCAGGCTCAGTAAACATGCCATCATGGCCCATGAATTTAATGTATAGCACAAATGCCTAGCTGAACTATTTTAAATAAATGTAACTTTGTTTTTCATTTGTAAGGAACCTTTTTAGCAAAACCCATATATCCTTCATATATATCATATCGAATAAGGAAGCATGAGAAATCATTATTATGCAGATATCAACATATTACCCTTGTAACATCGTAACACGTTGGGTCAAATTTTTAAAAATAAATTTTAGAAAGCTCGTTATTGTTTTAATTCATAAAATTTTATGCAATTATTTTAAACTGCAAAATTTCGCTTAACACGTTCACGCCGGGGTGACCCACCGGTGGGTCACGCTAGATTGTCTCATCTTGGCAGCGCACCGGAGTAAAAACTGGTAACAATAAATTTCATTCTTTAGTTTTTTTCCAGGAATAATAAAAATCTGTAACTACCAATTGTTTTTAACGGATGCAATTTTTATATTGAATTGCTTCTTCGCCTTGATAAATTACCTTACAGTGAATTGTTATTGTTGAGAATAGATTAACTCCTCCCTATATTATCTAATATTGAAATAGTTCTTCTACCAGTATTTTCTCTTTTCCAGTACCAGTATTTTCACTTTTCCCGGCGTGAACGTGTTAAAATAGTACATTGTTTCTGAAATATAATTTAAATTATTTGAGTATTTTTTATAAGGAGAGTTTTTCAGGTTACTTTTTAATAAATTATCATACTAATATTTTAGATAATACAGGCACATTTTTGTAACTTAATCAGGGTTCCCGGGGTCCCTGGGAAATTTTAGTAGTGGTTGTAAATTAAGCATAATGCTTAAAGATATTTCTTATTTTAACATACCACTTTGTCGTTAAATGGTTTAGAAGCTCGTATTTTCATGCACATACACTTTCTTTAGAAAATAATTTTTAGTGGTTATTATACTGAAATTAAATTATTGACATTTGTTTAATTTTCGCTATCACTTTTTAAAATTTGCAAAGCCCGTGGGAATCCTGTTAATTTGCATCGTATCAAATTTATACATATTTAAACCACTCTTTATTAATATTTAATTCTCATTCAAAAATTACAAAACGCAAAAATTAAATTTATGTTACGACTCGAAACATTTTAATCTTTACAGGTGAACAACGGTCAATTCTTTATTACCCACAAAACTCTACTGACACTAAATATTGTCTGAAATATCTACTTTCAAAGGTTGCTTTTATTCAATTTCTATGCAAGTGGGGTAGATGTTGGAAGAACTGAATATTAATGAGTCGGCAAATTCCTTAAAGATCCCAACTTCGAATGGAACAAAGACCTTTTGAATAGATGACTCGTGCGAAAATAAAACGAATAGGAAATAACTCACCCTGTGTTTTGTGGTATGAATCTGAAACAGGCTTTAACTAATGAGTAAGGCATACTTTGTTTGTTTAAGATATTTCTTCTGATGTGAATATGAATTCTTGCGTAGACAATTCACTTCACTGTTCAGGTATGAAAAGAAGAGAAATATGGAATTTAATCGTTTATGGTTGACGTTTATTTAAATAAGTTAATGTTAACTTGAGTGTAAATGTATCTTGAAAAAGTGGTTTTAATGAATAGTATATTTATTTCCAGAGACTATTCATACAGTAGTTGATGATCGTGGTTATATTTTAAATTTCTAATATTATAAAAATTGAGGACAAATGGTTCTGAAAAATTTAGTTGCCGAATATATTACTCCTTTCGTGCCTAATTAGTTGCTACATTTCCAAATTATGCCCCAAATTAGTTGCTAGATTTAACCCTTCCTACCACCGGGACATATATGTCCCGCAGGCAGTTTCAAATAACCCTATGGGCTAAATATGCTTTGTATTATTATGAATGCATGTCCCACTGGTATTCCTTGATATCACTGACAATTCAGTAATTTTTTCCCTTTTTCAGAATTTTATCGATATTTGCATTGTAACTGATATATTTAAGTACTTATTTCATTTTTTTCTCAGAAAAAAAAGTTGCTAGTGAAAGGGTTAAATTAGGTGCAATTTTATAGATCAATACAAGTAAAACTATACATCTAATGTAATATATTTTAATGTATGAGCTGGTGTTGAACAGCAGACCCAATTCTGAATTTATGTCTATCAATGCTCAACTCCGTAGCCTTGTAATTTTGAACCCGACCTCGAATACAAGGAAACTCATGGATCAAGCATAGGGATAAACTAGCCTTCGTGGAGGATTGTATGAGAGAGTTAATCCCCATTTGCGTTACATATAAAGGAAAATCACGAAAACATTTCAAGATTAGCCTCACCGAAAGGGGATTCCACTCCATCATCCATCTACTTCAGATGATATTTTGCATCAGCACTATGGTCAGTGTGAGACAACAGCAGTATCCATACCAACCAGGCCGTCACTGGGAAAAACCTGGGTCTATCCCTTATACCCTGAGCCACCACTGCTCACTAGTAATGAATTCTTGGTAAATTAGCTATAAGATAGCTTAATGTAATTACTGGAGGGAAAGTCCTCGCAAAATGGGGCGTAGTTTAAGAGCCTTAACGTATCGCATTATAAACTTAATTTTATCATACCTGCCAACTCTCCCGGATTTTGCGAGAGATTTTATTTTCATATTTAAAGTGGTAGTAAATATAAACTATTTTTTCTTTTATAAATTTAATTTTTAAATGATTTTGATCACCACTATTCTTACAAAAATTAAGCTTATATATTAATATACGTTACTATCATGGTAGTCAACTTAATTTTTTTCAAATACAACGTATTTGTTTGCTTAAAATTGAAGTTTTAATTCCATTTTAATACCACTGGGAAAAATGATAATGGAAGGGATTAAAAGTTGGCAGGTCTGATTTTATTATCACTTCCTTCATACCACTTCCTGCGTTGCAAAGAGGACTGCTAGCATTCACTCGAATGAATATAAAAAATTCTTGACCTGAATATATTGTCAAACTGCATAAAAAGTGTAGCTTTTTAGGAAAATAAAGCCATTGCTGATTTTAAATCAATGACCTGAAAATATCTAAGATCTGTTCAAAAATTATGCAACAAGAAAAAGAATTGTTCCTCAGTGTAATTATAGAAATGATTTTAATAGAATTTTTTTTTAATTATTTTGTCCCATTTCATTTGCATGGAAACTTATTTCGCTGAAGTAAAATTTTGCAACGTCACGGATATGATAACAAAATTTGTTAGGCACCTTGGGTAGCTATTAACCCTTTGCACTCCCTTTCACTGAATATCAAAAGGCAGCACCTCCATTTATTTACATATCTAGGTCAATTACAGAGATGCCAACTGCTCCGGACAAGCCAAAATAATTAAAAAAGCGGTAAACAATTACAAAGTAAATTTTGCAAATATTTTACTATTTTTGATTGCATTTTAAATGTTACAGCATGACTTAAGTATTATAAAGTGGAGAATGATATAAGCCTACGAATTATTTAGAAATAGTGATTAATAAAAATCTACTAAATTGAATTTATTAAACCAAGAATCACAATTGATAAACTACCACTTTAAAATATGTATTTGCTGTCCGGAGCAAGTTGGCATCTCTGCAATTAAGTCTACATTAGCTCTATTTTTCCCTGTCATAATGCTGCTTACGTTAGAGTTATGCAAAATCTGCTACTAGGTGCGTTTAAAAAACTTAGAGACAATAATTTCTACAAATTAATATTGTAATTTGCACTCAGTAAGAACTGGAAATTAAGGCTAGGTTTTGAAAATAAATGATTGTGTTAAAAAAGCATTTGAGAAGTTTTGTTTAGAATGTTTTTTAGTAAATTTTAAACAAGACAAATAAATTGGAATATTCTCAGAACAAAATACGAATAATATAAATTAAAACTGACTTATGATCTCAACCATTTTGCTAAAAAATAAAGATATCTTTACTTTAAAGTTTTAACAAAAATACAATAAAAATATTTCTAACATGATCAAGCGAATTTCTTCCAATATTTCTGACTAGATTTGTTTCTCAGACACAAACACAAGAAACATCACACTTCGAATTGTGCTAGTGTAAGAATATCTGGCTGATGCGAGAATATTTTTGGATGAAAGAGATGACAAAATGTTTAATACCAATCAAACATGCTTCAGAAATTACACATCTTTGATATTACAGAAATGGAATCTTTAATATTTTGAAAGTCTGTTAAGAATTCAATTAAATCAACTTCAACAAACCGTTATTTTAATTAAACTGACAAGGTGTATTTCACTTGCAAAGTATCATCGGAACATATCTGCAAAGTTTTACGCTCTTCAGAGGAGCTTTCACATAGTGGTAATAAAATGACATTTGTGTGTATATGAATTGCCACTATAAGCAGACTTTTAATTTGTACTTAGTCTAGTCTTTGAAGAATATAACGATGTAAGAACGTAGATATTCGATTTGTACGCTTAAATTATTTAAAAATAATGATAGTCAGATTCATTCTAAGATATGTTTATTAAATCAAAAATCAAGTTTGCATAAAAGTGACTGCCAGATAAATTTTAGAAATAAAGTTTTCCTGAAAAGCTCGCAGGTATGGTAGCATTTATTGAGACTTACTACTGAGAAGTAATTAAAATATATAATAAATATTACAATATCAACCACTTACACTGTTAAAAAAATTATAATATATAGATATATTATTTTTAACAGTGGTTGATATTGTAATATTTATTTTCTTTAAAAGTTGGTAAAAGGATGACATGCAAGTAATAAATTATTAATACAAATGTTAGAGTAATGATATACAACTAATAAAGGATTAATACAAATTTCAAAATAATGATTAGTACAGATGACATTTTAATTATTTTTTTCCCTTTGCAGTCAGATTTCTCCTCTGACTGGACATCAAAAGTCATTATTCTAAAATGTAAAATTTTTTTCTTAATTCTGAGTAACAACATACTTTTATTATTGTTTTTTAATACTTAAAAATACTATTTGGTGTATTTTTAATGACTTAGTGCTTACATTAATTCAAATAACATTTTAAAATACTTAAAATGAAAAGGGTCAAAGCTATATTATCTACGAAAATGAATTGGTATTAACTACCCAATGGCTGTCTTTTTTGCGCTTTACATTTAATATTCGTTGTAGTTGTAACTATATAACATGTGTAATTACTTCTTTAAATAGGGGTTACTCCATCATTAAACATTATCACGCCTAGGTGACCCACCAGTGGGTCACACTAGATTGTCTCATCTTGGCAGCGCACCGGAGTAAAAACTGGTAACAATATATTTAATTTCATTTTTTAGTTTTTTTCGGGGAATAATAAAAATCCATAACTACCAATTGTTTTTAACGGATGCAATTTTTATATTGAATTGCTTCTTCGCCGTGATAAATTTCCTTACAGTGAATTGTTATTGTTGGGAATAGATTAACTCCTGCCGAATATTATTTACCATTGAAATAGTTCTTCTACCAGTATTTTCATTTTTCCCGGCTTGAACGTGTTAAGAGAACAAAAAAGTCTACCTTTATGCATGGGTGAAAGCCCTTATATAGCAAGACGGAAAAGAGAAAAACCTGGTACGTAAAACATTTCATTCCAGCATTTTTTTCGAAAAAAATGAAATATCTGTAACTATCAAGATTTCTTTTATAATTCTGGCATATATATAAAACTGCTTCTTTTCCAAGATAAAGTAGATATTGTTGAAAAATTTAAAAAAAGAATAAGTAAACTCCTCCCCAAAACTAGCTATAACTGAAATGGTTTTACTACCAGCCTTTCCTCTTTTCCGTCTCGCTTTCACCCCTGCCTTTATGATCCATTTCTGCCCAGTGCAGGTATGCTACAGACTACTAAATTTATAAGAATTGGTAGATACTATCAATTAGTTTATGTTTATTCAATCTAATAATTTATTCAATTGAAACTACCATTATGACTTACAATAAAAATTATTTCATTTAAAACAAAAGCACTCGTTTGAAAGAAATATCATAGCTGCCAACTCTTCCGGTTTTCCCGGAAGATTTTAATTTCGTATTTAAAGTGGTACCGAAACTCATGTCATGCCATTAAACTTTTGAATTAGAATAATAATTATAAATTTGACCACCACTACATATAAATAATTACAACGAATATATTAAATCATACTAATCTTTATGATAGCGGAATTTAACCGAGTCAAAATATAAAAATATTTTTTTTGAGTAAGATTGTTTTTCGGTGATTGCTTGACTACCACTTGTAAAATCCCTTCTCAGAAAGAGTAAAAGTTGGCAGGTATGAAATATGCTACGCATGACTGAAAGCCCTTATATAGCAAGACGGAAAAGTGCAAAAACTGGTATGAAAGACATTTCATTTTAACATTTTTCTGGAGAAAAATAAAATATCTGTAACTATCAAGATTTCTTTTATAATTTTAGTCTATATATAAAACTGCTTATTTTCCATGGATAAAGTAGATATTGTTGAATAGTTTTAAAAAGAATAAGTTAACTCCTCCTGAAAACTAGTTATAACTGAAATGGTTTTACTATCAGACTTTCCTCTTTTCCGTCTCGCTCTCACCCCTGGAAATATGCTAGAAGAAGTTTCCAATTTTATCTCTTATAATATACTTTTTGCTATTTATTAGCCACTACTTTTTACATTTTTAGTCTTCCGTGGTATCCTTGTGCTTTCTTAATAGATAATTACGAGACCAAATACAAGGCACTTTATTTAAATTTAAGTGTAAAGTATCCGAAAAATATCCACTTGGTATAAACAAGTTTGTACTAATACCTTTTTCATATTGTTTTTTTTTTCACGTCCAGACCACTCGTTTTGTGACGAATTTTTAAGCTGTTATTATTCTCAAAAAAAAAATACTTTTTACTTACAAAATTTGATTTTTGGTTAGAGCAAAACTAATTAAACTTCAAAGAAAAAACAGGGGTTTTCCATTCTTTATCTTACAGAACACATGTTTTTAAATGTAGAGCATTTTATTATCTTATTTGTTTTTGTGTAATGTGTAACAAGCTGTAAAGAGGTAAAATAAAATTTCTGTTTATTTATATTTTCAGGAGAAAAAAATGATTTTTATTTGAAGCAAAACCAATATTATAAAATAATTACCCAGTATGCAGTGAAACAAACTATCATTTTTGAATATCCAATATTTAAAACGAAATTTAAATAGTTTTCGTTCAATGTGAAAAAAATACACACGAAGGAATGAAATTTTTTTTCACCATTCCTATTAAAAATACTTATATTGCTTAAAAACCTAACAAATATTCTTTATGAAAGAAAAGCTTATAATATATGAAAAATTTCTTTATTTTATTGCAAGTGTTTTCTGTCCCTTAAATAATGTCGAATGCCTAAAATATTTTGTTTCTTTTTTTTTATAAAAATATAGTTTAACTTGCTGCCTTTAAGGGTTTACTTGAAAGGATGCATCACCAAAAATGTTTCAAATGATTTTCACTATTATTCACTATTATTATCACTATTCTTTAATAATTTTCACTATGAGTCAATGTCTAAATATAATAAAACTCCTATGTAAGCATATTTTTGCTGGTTGTTAGTAGTTTAATACCTTATTACTTTACGAATTCAAGATGACAATCAAAATGCTTTACAGCTATCATTAAATTTTAAGGTATATAGCTCTTTGCTATAAAATAATGCTAAACTTTTCTTTTACGTAGCATTAAGTTTCCAATTTAGAAATAGGTTAGAAAGATAATAAAACTCACCAGCTCTCTCGTGGAAAATTCAATTGATTATTTCACTGCATGGTATACCTCTTTCAAATAATTTGTGGCATATATGGGCAAGATCATGTATATATTCAAGGTTATTAACTTTCGTTGCTTTTCTTCTAAATTTTTTTTGGTTGTAGGAATGTTTATGTTTTAATGCATGTTTCGTTTTTAGGATATTCGTTTTGAAGTTTCTCCCCTACCACTACAGGTTAATGATTTAAAAATTAAAATAAAACGTTCCCTTTACTTTTTTTGCGAGACTTTTAATATATTGACAAAATTAACCCAAGTTCTGGAAACATATGATTGTCAATTTGCCTACCATACTGCAAAATGTTTTCAATTAGCGTAATAGTATGCCACTCTGTATGCATGATTACCATGGGCGAATAAATATGTTGCCTTAATCTCTTTGACCCATTGCTTTTGAACACATCAGCCCTGAAATATCACGGGCACTATAAATAGAAGACAAGACAAAACTTTTTTTAAGTAGATCAGTTGCATAATTCAATAGCCATATGAAACTTTTACCGCCTACAGACCTACTCGGTGTAATGGTTAAGATTTGGGCATCTGGGCCATCACCTCCTACATCAGAAAGCCTCCACACGGTTTTTTATAAGTTGTCAGTTGCAGACTATTTAAAAAGTGAACCCTTTTTCTATTTTTATTTTTATCAAAAGAAATTTATCATATATATCACATATATGATATTGAGAATTGAATCTGTAGTGGTTGACAAGTAAATAAGACAAACCAATAATTCATAAATTAAACAAATTTTTAGACATATATTTGCTATCATAATTTTTACTAGATGTTCTACTTAATGGCTCTTTCGTAAACTGGTTTACCTTCATAGCGGTCTGATCGGACTACCTATAAAAAACCATGTGGAGGCTTTCCATGTGGTAGAAAGTGGATCCGTTGGCATCCCTGGCCTAGACCCATCATTTAAAAATGCGTTGTTTTATTTATCTGCAATTTTAATTCGTGTACAAATACATTACAAAATTTACTTATTTCAGGTTGACACACAATGCAAGCAGAGTTTTTTTTACAAATACTTAAATAAAAGAATTCCCATATCTCCTTCATATTTTAATATTGCTTAATATTACTAAACATCCACCCTAAAATCAATTTTAATACAAGCTAAAAAAAACTTTGAAAATTTTTTAAACTTATAGAAAATTTGCAGCACTACTTATTTTAATTCTCACAGTTCATGTGTATGTCTGAAAATTTATTTTACCATTACAAACAAACATTCCCGTAATTTTAACTGAAATATATCCATTGAAGGAGACGAGACGTAAGCTCAACTGTCTAGTTGCTAAACAGCAGGGGAAGAAAAAGATAAAAGAACACAACATAAAACTGCCACCTTTTGGCAAAATGCCAACAATCGGCAAAGAAAATAAAAGATGCTTAGAGTATCAATAACGGTGTTGGGACTTCGATTCAGAAAAAAAAAATTTTTACAAGCAAAGACACTAAAGAAATTCAGTTAGTATAATTTGAGGAACACTCCTTATATTGTCTTCTGTTTTTTTCTCCTTAATATGTTAAGTAGGTTTGTGGATTGAGTATTTGTGATTAAATTGATTTGTCTGTTCTCATATTTAATGGTAAATTGATAAATGCGCAATTGCTATTTCTTTATAATTTTTAAATACTATTAGTAATAATTTTACTACGCATGATTTGAACATTATTTAGTTCTCGTGAAACTCTCTTTAGTTTTTGTTTGTTTAATATGATTTGAATAGTATTTAGTTTACTTGCCAATGTTTAAATGATATTATATAAATATTTAAATTCAGTTAGTATAATTTGAGGAATACTCCTTACATTTTCTTCAGTTTTTTCTCCTTAATATGTTAAGTAGGTTTGTGGATTGAGTATCTGTAATTAAATTGATTTGTCTGTACTCATATTTAAAGGTAAATTGATAAATGAGCAATTGCTATTTCTTAATAATTTTTAAATTCTATTAGTAATAATTTTATTAAGCATGATTTGCACATTATTTAGTTTTTGTAAAATTCTCTTTAGTTTTTGTTTATGTTTAATATGATCTGAATAGTATTTAGTTTGCAAATGTTTAAATGATGTTAAACTTTATTTTTGATTCTTTATAAAAATGCAGTAATACCATATGGTAATTATAAACTTAGGTTTAAACCTTAAATAAAATTAAAACTCTAGTTTAAGGTTTGGGTATCCCACGCATAAAATTTTTACAAAAATTGAAAAATCATTTTTTGTGATTTTTGATTCTTAAAGTATAGAACGAGTTCAGCTTATGTTGCAGGATATGAATTTTCAAAAGTAATTAGCATCAGCACATTAAAAAGTACAGACTTTAGTCACTATTTCAACAAAATAAAATTTCATTTTCTCGCCATGTCCAGTTCTCAAAAAATATTCATTTATGTTTTTATGTATTTCACAAGTTTGAATGCCGAAATAAAATTCTCGACAATGTCATGTAGGATTTTTTTCATATTTCTACTTTCATTTTTGGAAGCAAGATATTGTTTCTTTAACTTTTATCATTTTATGCGTTTAAAAAATTAAAAGTAAAATATTTACTTTTAAACTTAAATTTTCCTACATTTAAGTTGAGTTTTGAAACATTTTGCAGTATTTTAAACGATGAGAAAAAGAAATAGCGGTATTTTTATGAGCGAAAAAACTGTTCCTGCTCTGGAAGCCATAGGCTATGAAACAATTTTAGCATAGATGCATACAAATATTTTGTTATATAACATGAAAGAACATTGAGCTTCTGCTGCATTATTTGTACACAAATTCAAATAAAGCGCTTTGTTTGCGTTTAAGATTTCTGGGAGTCGTTCTGTAGATATAAATTTGCAAATATTTTATGACTCATATTCTTGACGATGTTTCAGAAGTTCATAGATTAATAAAAACAGTTAAGAAGACTAAAACAGTTGTTAAATTAGTTTTTTTCTTTTGCTTATTTAACTTGCAAAGTAGTAAATAAAGTTTTACTGTTCTTAGAAAACTTCAAACGTAGAAATAACTTAAAAGTAATGCTTACCTCCTCTTACCTAACTAATCAAATTTTTTCAGAGTACCTATCCATGTATGGATATCTGCTCTTTCATCTAAATTGGATAATATGTGGTGGAAGGGAAGGGAGGTGCTGCGTTAACATTAAGTTAAATCTCAGAATGAACAATAATTGATAAAATCAAGTCTGAGTCATACNGTAAAATATTTACTTTTAAACTTAAATTTTCCTACATTTAAGTTGAGTTTTGAAACATTTTGCAGTATTTTAAACGATGAGAAAAAGAAATAGCGGTATTTTTATGAGCGAAAAAACTGTTCCTGCTCTGGAAGCCATAGGCTATGAAACAATTTTAGCATAGATGCATACAAATATTTTGTTATATAACATGAAAGAACATTGAGCTTCTGCTGCATTATTTGTACACAAATTCAAATAAAGCGCTTTGTTTGCGTTTAAGATTTCTGGGAGTCGTTCTGTAGATATAAATTTGCAAATATTTTATGACTCATATTCTTGACGATGTTTCAGAAGTTCATAGATTAATAAAAACAGTTAAGAAGACTAAAACAGTTGTTAAATTAGTTTTTTTCTTTTGCTTATTTAACTTGCAAAGTAGTAAATAAAGTTTTACTGTTCTTAGAAAACTTCAAACGTAGAAATAACTTAAAAGTAATGCTTACCTCCTCTTACCTAAAAAAATCTTTCTCGGGTAGTCTTATACGGGAAAGGAAAAACAACTGGTAGTAAACCATTTTACTTCTAGCTTTTCAACTCATTATTTATCTCGCAAAGTAGTAAAAAAGTTTTTCCTGTTCTTAGAAAACTCTAAAAGTATTAATAACTTAACAGTAATGTCCTTTACTTACCTGCTCTTACATAAAAAATATTCTCTTACGTAATCTTATCCAGGGCAGAGAAAGGAACTGGTAGTAAAATCATTTTACCTCTATCTTGCTTTTTTTTCATCCTTAATTATTTTACAAAGTAGGAAACAAAATTTTTACTGTTCTTAGAGAACTCCAAAAATATTTATAAATTAACAGTAAAGCTGTAAACTTACCTGCTCTTATCTGAAAAACGCTCTTTCACGTAGAGTTATCCAGGACAGGGAAAATAACTGGTAGTAAAACCATTTTATTATTAGCTTTTTGGAAAGGTAGGGGGGGGAGAGAAAAATACTCATAACTATCGTAACTTACCGGGCTGTATTAACCCCGAGAAAGCGAAAAAAATGGTAGCAAACTAGCTTGTTTAAGAAAAATGGATGGGAAAATTTTCATGGCTACTTTAACTTATCAAGGTTGTTTGAACCCTGGTTAAGGAAAAAAAACGTAGTTAAAACATTTCATTTTTAATATTTTTTAAAAGTAAAGTTAAGCATTTTACTAGTTTTATATTCAATTATCAATCACTGTTAATAAGTATTGATAATCAGTGATACCTCACTTCTCCCGAAAATATCAAATCTAAATGTGCTACCAATTTTTAAATTAGAAAAAAATTAATAAAAAGACAAGGAATTCAAACTAAACTCCGTATCTGGAATATTAACACATGAGTCGTGAGCATAATCTTTCCGATTATGGCCAATGCACTTTAAAGACAGAAGATATGATGAGTAGTAGTTTCAACTGTTTTTATTACATAGTTGGTATTTTTAAGAGCTTCTGGTTAAGATTCTTTGTAATAGAAGGGCGTTATAGCAATTGATACTATAACAGTAAGCAGGTTATATATAACCATTCAACATTTTATAGAATATTGTTTGAACTTGAATGTGTTTATTTAAATAATGTAAGCATAGTGGATAGCAAAATTTTTATAATCAACGTTGATGAATTCTTTTTCAAAGAGCGGTATTATTGGTTCCGTTTTTGGAAAAAAACAACCATTGGCTTGAAAGTAGAAAAAGTAAAATTCACAGAATACTAATTAATTTTGCCAACTCTTTAAAAGGCTCACAACAATGCGAAAGTTACAAGTTTTGCACTTAGTACGAACTTTTGAGTTATTTAGATATAGAGGTAGGATAATTAACGTTAAATTAAATTTACCAAATCAAGAATTCTACATTAAAACAGGAATTTCGCTACTACTTGAAAAATATCGCTCAGATAGCTCAGAAAATTGGTACCTCAGTAGATTAAGTGACCGGACTATGTCTGTTCAGAACGCTGTATCGGTAGGTGTGCAAGGATTATAAGGATGCGGTAATAACAATTATCCCGTGAATGCCACGCTAATTTTACATGGCTTGCCCGTCTGGCCAAACGGTAGATAACTACAAACTAAATATGCAAATATTAGACAGAATTTGCTAGTTTTTGAAGAAGTTTAGCATGACGCATCGAAAGCTGGATATTTGTGATAGTATTTATGTATTTGGTTCTTATATATATTTGGCGCGAAGCACCATCACCCGATTCGTCTATTTTGTACCAAAACACTTGTACAGAAAAGAATGGTAAATTATATAAGCCTACGAATGTTTACAAATCGTGGTGAATAAAATTCTACTAAATTGAATTTATTAAACCAAAAATCACAATTAATAAACTACCACTTGAAAATATTTATTCGCTGTTCGGAGCAAGTTGGCCTCTCTGTGTATATAAAAAAAAACTATTGTTGTGTGTTCATTATTGCATTAATTTCTTCAAACCATTTTAGTAACGATAATAATATAAAAAAAATTAAAAGCATTAAAAATTTACTAGAATTATAATAATTATAATAATATAAAAGAAAATTAAAAGCATTAAAAATTTACTAGAATTATATGTTTCGAATAATCTTGTCTTCGCCGGTCACCGCTGCCCCCCGTGGCTTTACGAACAAACTCAGTGTCGGTCACCGGTGCCTTCCATGGCACTTAAAGTATTAAAAGTGTATATGAAGAAGGTAGGCAACACATGTTGGTTTATTATAAAATTCAGATTTCAAAATTATTATAATAAACTCTGATGAATTATTTTTCTAAAAACAGTGACATCGTCTCAGCTCTTAGAGAGAGAAAAAAGTCTTTATCCAGAAATGCCAACTGCTCCGGACACGCCAAAATAATTAAAAAAAACGGTAAATAACTACAAAGAAATTTTGCAAATATTTGATTATTTTTTCTTGCTTTTTAAAAGGCATGGCACGATATAAGTACTATAAAGTGGTGAATTATATAAGCCTACGAATTATTTAGAAATAGTGGTGGATAAAAATCTACTAATTTGAATTTATTAAACCAAGAATCACTATTGATAAACTACCACTTTAAAATATATATTTGTTGTCCGGAGCAAGTTGGCATCTCTGTTTATCATTGAGCGAAATCAGTTCACTTGAAACTTTCCGAATACTAATTAATTTTGCTACCTCCTTATAAGCAGAGATGCCAACTGCTCCGGACACACCAAATTAATTTAAAAAACGGTAAATAATTACAAACTAAATTTTTCAAATACTTGACTAATTTTGCCTGCTTTTTAAACAGTTTAGGGTGACATATCTAGAAAAAAGTGGTGAATCATATGAACCTACGAATAATTTAGAAATAGTGGTAGATCAAAATCTAATAAATTGAATTTATTTAACCAAGAATTACAATCAATAAACTACCACTTAAAAATATTTTTTCGCTGTCCGGAGCAAGTTGGCATCTCTGTATAAGGTTCGCTACAAAGCGAAAGATACAAAGTAGCGTTTAATATGAACTTTAGAATTACTTAGATATTGAGGTAGGATAATTCACGTTAAATCAAACATAATAAATCAAAAACTCTACATTAAAACATGAATTTTGAAGGTACTCGAAAAATATCGCTGTATAGAAAATTGGCACTTCTGTAGATGAACCAGAACCAATCCGTTCATAACGCTGTATCGGTAAGTATCGCGATTGTAAAGATGCGGAAAAAGAAAAAAAAATGCTTTCAAGAAGATTGGCAATACAAGTAGGTTTAACATAGTATTCATGTCTTTCTGGTGCTTACCTTTAAGATTGGAAAAACCTCCCCGCGTCTTCGTCAAAATTTATCTGGGAGTTTGAGATCTCTGTCTTGTCTTGAATTGAGCACTGGGCACCTCGGCAGCGCAGTGGCCCCTATCCCATCTATCATGTATTTTTTTATTTCGAATTGGTTCTTTGTGGTCAGGGGCGTTTGAGACCGTTCAAGACCTATTCCTCATCCATCTTGAAGTTTTAACTTTAAGGTGGTGCTTTTTGGAAACTGGAATGCAAATTGCATACCTGCCAACTTTTAATCTTTTCCATTATAATTTTTCCCAGTGGTATTAAAATGGAATTAAAACTTCAATTTTAAGCAAACAAACACGTTGTATTTGAGAAAACTTAAGTTGACAACCATGACAGTAACGCATATTAATATATGTGCTTAATTTTTGTAAGAATAGTGGTGATCAAAATCATTTAAAAATTAAAATCATAAAAGAGAAAATAGTATATATTTACTACCACTTTAAATATGAAAATAAAATCTTCCGGAAAATCCGGAAGAGTTGGCAGGTATGAAATTGAAGTGACTGCTTCTTCGTTTGTTCGCTGTAGTGGCGCTGGGCGTCTGTGGCCTTACGGCTCTTTTCCCATTCATCCTGAAATTAGACTAAGAAACATACATGACAAAAAAAAATTTTGGGGCTCAAAATTGGAGTTCGTGGGCGAAAAAAAACTTAACTTTTCCATTATTAGGTAATAACAAAATTACAAGTAATAAAGAAGTACATGAAAAAAGGTAAAACTAAAGTACAATGAGAAAATAAACACAAATGAATATTTACAGTATGGGAATATATAAAAAAGTGTGGGGCGAGTTATAGGAATGTGAGGATCTGTGTATATGTGCAAGTGTGGTTCTGTTGAAGTAGAGACCCAGCAGTCCTGGTCATTACCACTCGTGCCGGGTTGCTCTCTACACATAAGTTACAGGGATTATTTAGATATTGAGGTAGGATAATTCCCGCTAAATCAAACTTACCAAATCAAAAACTCTACATTAAAACATGAATTTTGAAGGTACTCGAAAACCCTGCTAGCTTACCCCTGATCTGACCCCGAGGGGTTAGCTTCCTCGTTTACTTACTTACTTTATTTATAAAAAAATTGGGCACCTGGGCCACGCAGCGGCCCCTATCCCATACATCTAGAAATATACATAAGTTTAAAGTGATAACATTTTGAATTTAGCAGTCGATGTGGTAGCTAATACAAAATTNCGATGAGCGAATGACAATCCATGACCCAAACTCGGATCAACATCCTTCCTCGTTTGGACTTCAGATCCAAACATAAATTAGTACATTATTAATTTAGCATGGTAGATAAAATACTAATATTGACACATTTGAGCAACTAATTTTCTCGTTTTTCGAAGAAAAAAAAATTCCATGCCATGTACGCGATAATTTTTTTTTTCAATTACGCAACTTATAAAAAATTGAAACATGTATAAAAGTCTAATTGTGAGTCTCAGAGAGAAAGAAGGGAAAAAAATAAGAATGTAAGATTTATTAAGTTTTATTATTTTCCAACGTATAAAAAGTAGAAAGTAATCTTTTCACTTGATTTCTTTCTATGATTGCAACTCTGGTTTTATCGATAAGAAAATCCTTTTATATCCATATAATTTTTTTTCTACAATCTGTTTTATTCCACATTGCTCGCAGATTAAAACTGCACATTGTTCTTTAAAATTAAACATTGCAATTTATTCCAATTATTTCAAAAACCAGATCTAATATTCTATTTGATTTGAAATATTTTCTTGTTCCAAATTACTTTATTTTAAACTAAAAAGAATTTATCCCCATTATTATTTTTATGACATTGCATGGAGGTTTGTATAGTTCATTGATTTTACGACATAGTTTGAGAGTTTGCGGATTTCGAAAGAAAATAAAATTAATTAAAGTTTCAATACCCAAGAATCAAGGTTTTTTGTTCACATTGGAAGAAAAGGAAAATAAAAGTTTTACGAGAATCGATTCAATAAGGGTCACTTGGAAGTGTAAATAAATCGTAAAAAAAATCCTAAGTAAGAAAATGAAGTAATAAATTGTAATATTTTGAAAATGGGTTTTGTTTTTTTAGCAGTTGTTACATTCCCGTTAAGAAATTCACTAATTTTAAATCAAATATTTTTCTTCAAGAATTAAAAGTAAAACAAAGTTTTGAAATATATTCTTAAAAATACAGAAATCTATTTTATATAATTCTGAAGTATTTTATCAATTTTTATTCTTCTGAAATATAGCACAGGCTCATAATAATGTCTCTGTGATTTTATTGCGGAAACATAATGCTTTTTGTATACGTTCCTAGAAATGTTTCATGTTGGTTATGAATATATTGTTTTTTTTTTACTTTTCAAAAAATAATCTGTAAAGAATCATTCATAAAAACTATTGAAAACTATACATTATTGTATTTCATAATTTGTAAAAATTTTAAAAATATAATAAAATGATGAAAATACATTAATAACATTATGAGCTTAATTTTTTAGTTAAACAAAATGTATTCATGATTTTCTTTTAAATTTATATAGTTTATATGTATTTTGTTTTAGTCTGTACACTAATAAACTAGTTTGCTCTCTAATTTGTAGATGGCAGCACCATTTTCACATTGAAAATATTTGAAATGTTCTCTCAATGTTAATGAGAATTTTTTCGAAACTGTAATAGACGTTTTAATGATGTTAAAGAAACACGACCGATTTAGTGTTTTAGGAAGTATATAAAAATATTACGGAATCGTGAAGGATAATTATAATGCATAATTTATAATTGTTAATTTCGTTTTATCTCTCTTGTGTTCTTCCTGACCACACAATCGCGCCGATCCGCAAAACGTTCGATAATTTGATGATAGTGGGCTCGAATCACACCGTAACCTTGGAAGCATTGATTTAATGCAGAAACTGTGCTTTTTAAACGGTATGTGCAAGTATTGCTATCTATTTCATACCTGCCAACTTTTACGCATTTGGCGTGAAATTTTATTTTTACATTTAAAGTGGTAGTAAATATGTACTATTATTTCTTTTATAAACTTATTTTTAAATGATTTTGATCACCACTATTCTTAAAAAAATTAATCATATATAATAATATGTGCTACTGTCATGGTTTACAGCTTAAGCTTTTTCAAATACATCATATTTTTATGCTTAAAATCGAAATTTTAATTCCATTTTAATACCACTGGGAAAAATAATAATGGAAGGGATAAAAAGTTGGCAGGTATGGTATTTACCACTTGACACGGAATCATGAACCGTTGTTTAGTAACGGGCAGAATGAATTACATACCTGCCAACTTTTAATCCCTTCCGTTATGATTTTTCCCAGTGGTATAAAAATGTAATAAAAATTTCAATCTTAAGCAAAAAAATACGCTGTATTTGAAAGAGCTTAAGCGGCCTTCCAGGTTACTTCCAGGTCCTTCTAACACATATTAATATATATGCTTAATTTTTTTAAGATTAGTGGTGATCAAAATCGTTTATAAAAGAAAAAAAAGTATATATTTACTACCACTTTAAATATAAAAATAAAACTTTGCGCCAAATGCGTAAAAGTTTGCAGGTATGGAATTATGAGTAGTTAAACCTGCATATATATAAGTGACAATTAAGTGACAAAACAACGACGCATTTCATTTGTTTAACGTTCCAATGATTTTGTTAAAATGATTAATTAAAAAGTGGGTTTTATTATATCAATAAATGAAATACTAAATTTAGCAAAACAAAAAAATTTAGTTCGAGAATAAAAACTAAAAATATCTAATCAAAATTATTAAACTAAATACTTTTTGAACGATTGTAATGGAATTAAGAAACAAAATGAAAAAATTAGTAAAAAACTTATAAAATTACTCATGAAAGAGTAAATTAGTCTTATCTTGACAAGTGGTAATTGCTTTTAAAATAGTTACATCTTGAAAAGAATAATTTTATAATCGAAATACCTGTGTATTATAGTTTTAATCAAAATGATCTTAGGAAGTCAAATTGCGGAAATTACTATGCGCTCTGAATTAAAATAAAATTAATTAATGTTTTAAGTTTTACTTTACGTACTTAAAGATTCAAAAAGAAAACTATTATGTAGTCTCTTATCAAACTAAAACAGAAATACAATCAAGACTTAATAAATTACTATTTTAAAATTCTCTTAATAAGCCAAATCTTTGTTTAGCATCAAATTATGAATGCAGTTATATACTACAACTCATTCAGTTTTTTTCTACACAAAATAAATACACAAATTGAAGGTTAATAGATTTTTTCAAGCCAGCATAAATTTATAATATAAATAACTATAATTTAAATAAATTAATGTATTTTTTAAAAAAATTATCGATCAAGTAAATTTGAAATTTGGGAAAAATTCCTGATGCGGTTATTATGTTAGATAAGTTTCTGAATTATGCATTTCAATGGAACTAAATTTCATTTCGTAATTTTCAAACAAATATAGATCAAATATTCAGAAAAATATAGATTTTTGCATCGAAATAGGCTTGAAATTAAAATATTTGTATTGATATTTTCAAATGAACGACCGTTTATACGTTATGAGTTAGTTTGCTATAAATTGGAATAATTGCCAATTCTTACTACCTCCTTATTTACGCCAGCAAACAAACAGGTTTAGTATTTTTTAAATCATCGTTTTTTTCTCATGAAACAACAGTATTTTATGACGTTTTTTTAATTTGCTTAAGTATTAATTTGCAGCCCTAAAATTATATTTTTTACTCCATTTTTGTCAGGGGTTCTTATAATATAAATTAAAGGGACAATGATTGGAATCACCCTGTATATTAGACATAAAAATCCACTTATGCTTTCTAGCACTTAATGTTTTCTTAATTATTTTAGTTACATAAGAGTAATATTGTTAAAATATCTAGTACTAAAAGACATTTATTAGTTCAATGTAAATTCCGACTGAAAATAGGCAAGTTAACTAAAAATACCGAACTGTAGATAAAGAATTTAGAAATTGTATGTTTTAATAGCTCTTTACTGTTTTGCAGAGAAAATGTAAATGGAATTTTCCCAACATTTTCTTAAATTACTTTGTGAGTGCTTAAATGCAAAAACGAGAGCATTTTTGTAAGGTATTATTTAATTAAAAGTTCTACACTTCGTTTAAAATAAAATGAAACATAAACAATAAACTGATGTTAAATTTTAAATGTAATACACGATTCTCAACATGAAGCTTTTTCAATTATAAAATGGGAACCTAAGAATTTTTTTTTATTTTTTTAAGAAATGGTGAACAAAAATCCTTTGAATTTCGTTTACTTCTCAGGAATAATATTTTCATTTAAATATGCTTGCTACTAGATGCTTGCTACTTTATTTAAACATGCTTCCTTTTTGCACTAATGGTGAAATGATATTAACACATGAAACTAATTACCCGTAAAATTAATTGCAAATAAAGCATGCTCATACCATTCTAAAATGTCTTAAAATCATATAGCTGTAGATATTTAATTTAAATTCCAACTATTACATGAAACATACATAGGCTGTAAAAAAATTCAGAAACTCTGGAAGAGTAGCAAAAATCTCTCTTCAATTACGCATATAAACATGTTCAAACGCATTTAAACAAGTTCAAATGTATTTAAACAAGTTCAAACGCATTTAAACAAGTTCAAACGCATTTAAACAAGTTCAAACGCATTTAAACAAGCTCAAAAGCATCTAAACAAGCTCCTCGATATCAGATTTCGAAAAGACTGGTTTTTCCCTATGTATTTATCTTTCTTTTAAATATTTTATGTATTGTTATTTATTTCAGGTTTCCATCCATTCGATATAATAAGGACCTCGATACCAAAGTTTATTTAATTTTATAACCAGTGTAGAGCAGCTGACCCTTTTTTGAACTAACGACTTCCAATGCCTTGTAATTTTGAACCCAACCCAGAAGATTCATGGATCAAGCATTGGGACAAACCAGCTATATGAAACTAACCAGCATTCACGTCGCATGGTGATGAAAACAACGAAAACTTTCTACGGTTAGCTCGACAGCAAGGGAATTCTAACCCATAATCTGTCTACTACGGAGGATATTTTAAGTCAGCACTGTGGTCGGGCGAGCCATATCGAAAAGCCATCTTCGACAAACTTCAACCCAAACATCTTGAGATTCGAACCTGGGTTGCCCCGTTAGGACACGAGCACTCTATCCCCTTATCACCGTGACACTTAGAAGCAGGATACGAAAAATACTGATTTTATGAATGCATCAATCTTTCTTTAATATATCATAATATATTATTCTTTTTTTCATGATTAAATATCCGATCAATCTTTGTCGTTCTCAGAATTTTTCAAACTTTAAAATCTAATCTAGTGCTCTGTGTTAACTGTGGCTTAACTTATATGCTTCTTGCTTGACTTATTAAATAACAACTTCTCATGAGGTCTAAACCAGAAAAGAGAGAAAAAAACTGCATATCATATCTAGATTGTTTTCGGGAGGGGTGAAATATTCCCGCCTAAGAAGACTATTTTTGCAATTATATCATCTATGTAAAATTGTTTATCATACGTGAAAAATAAATAATGGTAAACAGTTTATAATAAAGAATTTTTAAAACTTTCCCTTTACTTTTAATATAAACATGAAATAAAGTGGTTTCAATACCATTTTTTTTATAATTTCAGGCGAACAAACAACATTTTCACAGAAAATTTAAGTTTATAATATTCTATAAATTTACATCGAACTCCTGATAAATGATTTCCAGTAGACGCTAGCATACTTATAATGGTTTCTTTCACTGCAAAGAATAACTGCAAATTCTACAGAAAAAAAACAAATATATTTTCACTGAAAAAAGAACTGTTTTTAAAGATAAATATAATTTTTTTTTGTTTTTAATCGTTACCCGCCCCCCACGCTAAAAAAATTCTAATTTTTTTTACAGGTTTTCTCCGTATATTTGTCCACTTAAAGCTGTTTTGTAAAAAAACAGTTTTTCTCTAATTTCATTCTCATAATAAACGGATTAAAACTGCCACTTCAAATTCTAGTTTTTACCATGTAATTTTGCTGACCGTTAGATAACCTTATTTTCTTTCAAATCATTTTACAATTATTTTCTATACATGCTCTTGTTTTTTAGAAATGATTTTATGGTTTTGAACATCGCTGCGACAAAATAAAGAACAATAAAATTGCGATTCAACTACCCTCTTTAAGCATGATTTTTAGGTAAGTTAAATTGCCACAGGTTTTAAGAAGGTTAGACAACTATAGTTTTAAACGTTTTTACACTTAAATATGATTTCAATAATCAAGACATTAAAAATTACGATTTTTCTTTACAGCCAAACATTGGAGCTGACACAGCTCAGGTGTCAGAATACTTTCCGCTCAATGATGCGACCCGGGGTCGAATCCGGGCGTCATCATGTGAATTTCAGACAGATCATGTGACAGTTCATGTGAATTTCGCTCTCAGCTAACACGAAGCACAATGCTGACATTTTTAGAATTTCATTCATTAAAATAACAGAGTTTGTCAAAATAGCAGTTCTTAACTGCTTAAAAAGTGCCTGTTTTCAAATAACAATATTTTTCTATAAAATAAACGGTTTTATACTAATGCATCAACTGATAGTCTTTTCCTGAAAATGTAACATTTATTTTTTACAGTTTACATTTTTTATTCATTTACAAAACTTCTATTTATTAAGAAACATCTTTATGCCAATATGCTTTACATTTTTTTTTCTTTTTAAATTCTACATTGCCCTTTAAAAACCATTTCCTTTCAAAATAATAAGAGCTAAGAATACTTCGATTAAAAATATTGGTTAAAAAAGAAAGAGGCCAAATCTTATCGAATTACGCAATTGGCATGCATTGGCTGATTTGCGAAAACTCAAATTACAATAAACTTTTGAAGTTTGAATGTGCTGAATACTTATGTCAACAATGCCATTCCATTTATTGGAAAAATTTTCTAAATTACATAACCTTTAGATTAAGCATTGGGAGATTAATGTGACTAATTACTGAAATATTCTTCGTGCAGTATTCAGTAGCAGAAAACATGCACTATTTATAGAGCTACTCTCGACTACAGCTCTTGAATTTGATTATTGATCCTGGTGAAGCGCAGACTAATTTACGGTTTATGGCAAGATTCTACATCAAGATCCTAAATACCACCTTCAAATATTTCGTTTTAACTAATAACACCAACGTGTTCTTAATTTGTTGAATAACTTTGAAGATAAAGTGAAAGTCATTTAATAAAACATGACTAAATTACAAATTCCGTTAAGCATTTCTGAGAATATTTATAAATGTTTATTACTAAGAAAAAAAAACGATATGTATATGTATCATGCATAAACTATGAATGAATCCTATTTTGCCTCGACACTATGTGAAATTAAAAAAAGGATATATATTTTATTGTCTTAGTTAAAATAAATTTAAATTATAAAAATTAATGTAAAGTGAATTTAATAAACATGAACGTTTACTTCAAAATGAATCACTTCAAATAGAAATTAATAGATTGATATTACATTTTAGTTTAAACATTTTCTTCAAAAACTAGTAATAAATTGACACTGTTATAAAATAAAAAGATACCAGTAAATATAAATTTTGAACAAAATGAACCCTGATTAAATTGACAAATTTTGATAAAAAGTACATTCAATATAAATGAGTGTTTTATGCAAAATAAATTATTAAAAATAGAAATTAATAAATTAGTATTTCAGTTATGATTAAGCATTTTCTTCAAAAACTAATAGCAATATACTATTAAAAAGCTATATGGTATGGCTATTAGATATTAATTTTGTGCAAAATAATGCATGATGAAATAGGAAAAACATAAATATTAATAAAATTTATAATATAGATGAGCGTTCAATTAAAAAAATACTACAAATAGAAATTAATAAATAAGTATTATATTTTTGTTTAAATGCTTTCTTTAAAAACTAAGTATTTTATTATACTGTCTTAAAATAAAATTATATGGCCAAATATCAATTTTGAACAAAATAGTCTTTGATGAAGAGGGAAAAATAAAAATATTAAGGAAAAGTAAGTTTAATATAGATGAGCGTTTGCTGTTAAATAAATTTCTACGTATAGGAAATAATAAATTAGTAATACATTATGTTAACCATGTAAACTTATAGTTAAAAGATATGGCTAGATAACAATTTTGAACAAAATTATCACTCATGAGGTAGAAATAATATAAATATTAATGAAAATTAAATCGAATATAAAAGAGCGTTTACTGCAAAATAAATAACGCCGAATGAAAACTGATAAATATGTATCACATTTATGTTTAAACATTTTATTTTAAACATAGTAAAATGATAATGTTATAAAGTGAAATTATATTGCTGCTATCAATTTTGAACAAAATAATCCATGATGAAATAGAAAAAATAAAAAAATTTATGAAAAATAAATTCAATACAGGTGAGCACTTTCCTTCTTGAAAAATAAATTACCACAAATAGGAATTAAGTAATTAGTATTACTTTTATGTCTAAACATTTTCTTCAAAAACTATTCTTCATAAACTATTATTAGTTTCTTTAAAAATTGTTTCTTTAAAAACTATCTAAAATACAATTTTTAAGATTATGAAATAGAATGATATGGCTATTAGATATTAATTTTGAACAAAATAATCCATGATGAAGTAGGAGAAATATAAATATTGATGAAAAGTAAATTTAATATAGTTGAGCATTTACTGCTAAATCAATTACTATAAATAGAAATTAATGTATTAGTTTTGCACATTTATGCTTGAACATTTTCTTAACTAATAGTAAAGTGATACTTTTAAATGATATAACTAGATGTGAGTATAGAATAAAATATTTGCAGTGATAAAATATAATACAAGATAAACTTCACAAATAATTTATATAACAAACACAGCCAATTTTTTTGTACCGTTATTGGTTGCAGGACACATAATTAAAAGAAATACTACGGAACCAATTGAAATACATGACATAAAGGAAAAACCGACAAATTAATTGACCGACACCATTTCCTAATTTGCCCATTTTTCCAGAATTAGGTTGAAGAAATAACATGATTGATTCTGTAATACTTATTTTTCTAATACCCGCCCGATTGATACTAGTAATTCTGGTACTGGTTGGGCAGAATTGCTGGCCACTCATTCAGGGGCACCATAGTAGGTGGAAAGGAGAAAGGGGTAGATCAGAAATTAAACTCTAAAAGATGAATTAATTCTTTCAAAACTCTCTCGGAATATAGGCTCATTGAATGCCAATTTTTTTAGTAAAGTGGAAAAATGTGACAAGACAAAATTTATATCATCAGCAAAGAATTCATAAATGAAAATATTACGTAGCCTATTGTCAGCAATTTACTTATCGGAAGGTGTACTATCCAAGAAATATAGAAAGTAGTGTAAATATTGTACATAGTCTTTTTCTCCATTTCATTACCATTCATATATATCAGACTAGTGTAACAGGGGAGCAGCCATAGCCACCGAGAAATAAGGTCGTTTAGATCACCAAGATCTTTTAGTGACGTCACAAACAGTGGTTTATAGCTGATAAGCGATTAACCGCCAATTTCAAATATTTGTCATTCATTGAACAACAGTCCCGTTTGTCCGTCGGATATGTCGCTATAAACCTTTATCAAAATTACATATAGCATTATTTTACAACTTTTAACTATACCATATGCATGTGTAACTCCAAAATGTCAAGAGAATTACAAAAATGGGCCTAAAGTACCAGGTTTTACGTTTCCGAAATGTGTGAAAATGAGACGAAAATGGATTAATGCATAACGAGACAGTTATCAAATAATTGTTAAAAGTCGAGTAAGTGTTATTTATCTTTTATATTTTAATATTCGTTTTCGCGAACTTTATAATAAGCTTTTTAATTACATAATGAAAGAAGTTCTATTTAAGAATTACAATGTTTTAGGTATTGTTAGGNTGATCCTGGTGAAGCGCAGACTAATTTACGGTTTATGGCAAGATTCTACATCAAGATCCTAAATACCACCTTCAAATATTTCGTTTTAACTAATAACACCAACGTGTTCTTAATTTGTTGAATAACTTTGAAGATAAAGTGAAAGTCATTTAATAAAACATGACTAAATTACAAATTCCGTTAAGCATTTCTCAGAATATTTATAAATGTTTATTACTAAGATAAAAAAAAAACGATATGTATATGTATCCTGTATAAACAATGAATGAATCCTATTTTACCATGACACTTTGTAAATGTAAAAAAAAGGATATGTATTCTATTGTCTTAGTTAAAATAAATTAAAGTTATAAAAATTAATGTAAAGTAAGTTTAATATACATGAACGTTTACTTCAAAATAAATCACTTCAAATAGAAATTAATAAATTGGTATTACATTTTAGTTTAAAATTTTTTTTCAAAAACTAATAATAAAGTGACATAATAATCTATGATGAAATAGACAAAGTACAAATTTTGATAAAAAGTACATTTGATATAGATGAGTGTTTTATGCAAAATAAATTACTACAAATAGAAATTAACAAATTAGTATTTCAGTTATGTTTAAGCATTTTCTTCAAAAACTAATAGAAATATACTATTATAAAGCTATATGATATGACTATTAGGTATCAATTTTAAGCAAAATAATACATGATGAAATAGAAAAAATATAAATATTAATAAAAAATTACATTTAATAAAGATGAGCGTTTAATTAAAAAAATACTACAAATGGAAATTAATAAATTAATATTTCATTTATGTTTAAGCATTTTCTTCAAAACTAATAAAATTGCATTATTATAAAGCTATATGATATGGCAATTTTGAGCAAAATAATACATGATGAAATAGAAAAAAGATTAATATTTATAAAAAATTTAAACTTAATATACGAGATGAGCGTTTAATTAAAAAATACTACAAATCAAAATTAATAAATAAGTATTATATTTATGTTTAAATACTTTTTTCAAAAATTTAGGGTAAAATTATACTGTTATAAAATAAATTTATATGGCTGGACATCAATTTTGGACAAAATAGATGAAGAGGGAAGGAAAAAGGGGTAGGTTAGAAGTTGAACTTTAAGAGATGAGGTGTCATTCTTTCAAAACTCTCTCAGTATATTGCCTCATTGAATGCCAATTTTTTTAGTAAAGCTAAAAAATGTAACCAGACACAATTTATAGCATCTTCAGCAAAGAATTCATGAATGAAAATATTACATGCCCCATTGTCAGCCATTTTCTTATCGGAAGGTATACTATCCAAGAAATATAGAAAGTGGTGTAAATATTGTACATAGTCTTTTTCCCCATTTCTTTACCATTTATATATATCAGGCTAGTGTAACCGGGGAGCAACCATGGCCACCGAGAAATAAGGCAGTTGAGATCACAGTCTTTTAGTGACATCACAAACAGTGGCTCATAGCTGGTAAGCGATTAACCGATAATTTCAAATATTTGTCATTCATTAAACAATAGTCCCGTTTGTCCGTCGGGTATGTCGTTATAAACCTCTATCAAAATTGCATATAGCATTATTTTGCAACTTTTAATCATGCCATATGCATGTGTAGTTCCAAAATGTCAAGGGAATTACACAAATGGGCCTAAAGTTCCAGTTTTTACGTTTCAGAAAAGTGTGGAAATGAGACGAAAATGGATTAATGGATAACGAGACAGTTATCAAATAACTGTTAATAGTCGAGTAAGTGTTATTTATCTTTTATATTTTAACATTCTTTTTTGCAGACTTTATAATAAGCTTTTTAATTACGTAATGAAATAAGTTGTATTTAAGAATTACAATGTTTTAGGTACTGCTTATTGTAAGCGAATATTAGAATATAAAACTAGCAAAGCATTCGTACTTTTGCAAAACTTTTAGACATGAAATAAAGCAAATTTAAACATCATTTGACTTGTTTAAATGTAAATATATATATATATATATATATATATATATATACGTAAATTTTAAATATATAAACAAATATCAGATGTCATTAAAGAGTTAAAATTTTTATTATTAAAAAACTAGTAAAAATGCTTTAGTTACATTTTATATTTTTAAAAGAAAGAAAAATTAATAACAATGTTGATTGGCACTTGAAACTTAGCTTACGATGAGTAAAATTTCATAAACATTCATAATTGGAAGCAAAAAAACTCAGATGCCTTAAATCATATTAATAAAAAAGGAATTTAATTCATTGTTAGCCATTTTAATTTTTGTACGTAAAAATTTTAAATGAATATTAATGAAACTCTTCTTTATCTTCACATGGTATGAATAAATTTTGAATTTGCTCCAGGTTAAATGAGCTATTCTCATTTTATTCCCTTTTTTATGTTTATCTTATATTTCTGGAAGAGTTTATGTAAACAAGCTCTAAAACAATAATACATAAGTTTATACATATGTATGCATATTAAGTCAAATGTATTTTTTATAAAATATATTAATTAATGAGATCTATCTTTCGAGTAATAGGAAAAATGATTTTAATAAATGTTTTTATAATTTTTCTATCTTAATTTAAGAAGAAAATCAAATGTAGTTAATAAAAAATAATGTTGTTAATAAAAATGTTTTCTTGTCTTTTTCAGTGAGTAATTTTTTAATTATTGAAAAATTTCTGCTTCAAAATATTATACTAATAATTTTCTAGAGTAATCTCCATTTTGGGATATTTTTTAACAAATCTTATAAGAAAGATTGTCATCAATAAATTTATATGTAAGAAAAATACTTAACATTTCAAAATACACTTTACATTCTTATAATAATCAACAAAAATGAATAAGAAGTATATTTATTTTTGAAAATAATAAATATTATTTTTAAGTTTTACAATCCTAAGGATCGAAATACTTTGATAAATTACTTATATTATTTTGTCCTATTTCAATATTATACGGTCCTTTATTTGTAAATAATAGCAGTATTTATATTTAGATTATTTCCATTGAAATTTAAGTGTATACGATTACGAAAGAAACTCTTTAGAACGAACCTATTATAAAATAAAACTTTTATGAATGTGCCAATAAAATTTTAATTTCCTTATTTGTCTCTTTTCTGCCATGATATAACATATTTGTATTTGTCTCGTATCCGTTTCCTTATTCAAATGCATTATTTCTTATTTTCAAATATATAATTAAATCTAATATATGATTACATATTGGAAAATAATAAATAATACACTTAAATAAGGTTTATTTTGATATTAAAAATAGTTATGATGAGCCAAGATTTTAAAACGAACGAAAATAAAAAATCTTAATTAATCATTTTCTATAATGAAATACACATAATATTGCTTCATGAAAAGCATCAAACAGCCCTACACGTTCATTTTATTGAGTTATAACGTGATAAATAACATTGATTTATCCTCATGTAAAGCTATTAAATTAGCTAAAGCACAAATATTTTACGTTGCTCAAAAGTTTGAGCTATTTAATATAGTTTTCTCTTAACACATTGCTGACCGGCAACTTTTCTGAAAATAACCCCCATGTGCCCGGCTATTGTTTAGAAAGCCGATGAGGAAGTAAAACAATATAAATAAACTTTACAAATTTTTAATGCCGTATGATAGAGAGTATAACAATCACCTAAGTGTAATGGTGCACCATAAGTTTTGCAAATATATCATGTTTCGTAAAGTTATAATAAATTGGTATAGAATTAAATAGTAAAACTTGAAAGTAAGGAAAATTACGCCCACTTTTTAAAATAGTCACCACGAGATCACTCCTAACGAAAACACGAGTTAACTCGTGGCCGGTCAGCAGTGTGTTAATACACAAATCTGAATACCGCGTTATCTTATAGTTCGCTAACACTTCAGAGGATGACTTCACAAATCTGCTGAGAGGCCTTGACTCTTGGTGGCTATGGAGCAACCCACCAGAGTCTGCGCATAGCCACTGGGAGGCACCTATATTACCATTATTTATTTTTTTTGACCATAATGTTTGTGCCTTCCAAATACTAGGCTAGCCTTGTCATTATCGCATCTTTTTTTAGTCAAATAAAATCTGATGGATCAGTGAAGGAACACCAGGGCTCGCACTGAGTAACCAGAAAAATTCTAAGTCTTAAGTTTAAGACACAGTGTATTTGCTAAGCAGTAGTTAACAGAAAGATACATTCAATGAGGAACAGAAAAAACACTGCTATTATTTAATTTACACAAGAGTTTTTCGTATAAAGACCATAGGCAATAATGGGTTAAAATCCGCCGTGCTATACATTCATTTCAACCCAGGAACAGAAAAACATGTTCTGCTTTGTGAAAATATATATTCTAGAGGTAACAAACTTTTAGTTATTTTTAGTTTATTTTTAATTTTAAGTAATTTTTCCACCACTACATATGCAAACTGCACATTCCGAAAAAGTTTTAATAAATTGGTAGCAAATAAAAGCGTAAAAGGCGTGGGATAAGGATAATTACGTCCACTCTTTAAAACTTTCACCACGAGATAATTGCAATAAAGTTGCACTTCATATGATACTTTGAATATTTGATATGCAGTGATGGAAAATTTACTGAAGTGAAAAATACTAAATTAAAAATAGCTTTAATTTTCATTACTGCTAGAAAATATTTTTTGACAAAGTGGAGCAAGTTGGCATTTCTGCAATTGCAATCCAATTATTACTCCACTTCTATTTGAGAAATACTTCTTCAAAAGGAATAAAAGTTGACAAGTCTGCAAAGGTATATAATCTTTCTTCGTAATTAGAGCACAACCCCATTACTGTCATATTCCAGCCACCCAAGGGCATCACCACGTACGAAAGAGTCAATTGTCCGCTTCGCGGACAGGCACTATGAATGCTACTTCAGTCCAATTCCAAGCCATGTAGTTGAATTAGTAAATTAATAAAAATAAAGTTAAAAGTTTTATATTGCTAACCACATTGTTCAGCTAAGATTTTTTTATCTGTATTAAAAACTAAGAATGAAATAAGGGAGGAATCAGTTTTTTTGAAAGAAAAAAAAAGGAACTGTTATCTTGCCTAGTGTCTGTAATTTATTGGTACAATCTGTTGCACTGTATAGTATATTCTAATACAGTTAAAAACAAATTAATGAGTTACAGTTTACAGCATTTTAAACAAAATGCTGTTTGATCATCGTAATTTTATGATTAAATTTGAAATTTATATTCAAATAATAGTTTTTTTTTTGTATGTGACATTTTGAAATGTTTCTTTTAGAGGTCACTCATCAATTTCTGCAAAGAAGAGAAATAAAAAAGCCATCAATCAGCAAAAAATCATTAAGTAAGCACTCAACAAAACATTACAAACTTAAAATTAATAAATTAATAAAAACAGTAAATTAATAAAAAGCTATTTCACAAAAACAATAAATTAATAAAAGAAGTTAATTAATAAATATATTAGATTAGCAAAAATAGTCAATTAATAAAAATAGTTAATTAACAAAAATGGTTAATTAATAAAAATAGTTAATTAATAAAAATAACTTTAAATGCTTCTTATTACTAACTACATTGTATAGGAAAGATTTATTTTTAACTACATTAAAAGATAAGAATGAAATAAGTGGGAAACCAGTTTTTATGTTTTTGAAAAGATAAGAAAAGAACAGTCAAATTTTTTTGTCAAGCGAATGATATCTGTTGATACAATCTGTTGAACTTAATTGCATATTCCAAAATAGTTCATAACAATTTGATGAGTTACAATTTCTATTTTAAACAAAATACTTTTTGATCATTTCAAACTTATTTAATTTTAAACTTATATTTATATAATAATTTCGAATATTTCCTTTGCAAATCACTCATCAATTTCCGTAACGAAAAGAAATAAAGAATCTATCTATCAGCAAAGTTTCCTTAAGTAAGCACTCAACAAAGCTTTAGAAACTGCAGTTACAGTTAAGGAATGGGTCGGTGAGTCTAGTTTCCTTTGAGAGAGCTTACAATAGGAAAGAAATGCTTTCAAGAGTAGAAGAAATTCAAGAAACGGTGAAGGAGCAATCTAAGAGCATCAATGAGAAAAACTGTCACAAAGTGCAGAATAAGTTACATAGATTTGAGTCAAATGCCAATGGAATCTTTGGGTAAAACCCTAAAAGTCTTAAATTGATCAGAAATATCTATGTAAGAATAAATGATTGTAAAAAAGAACAGCTGAATTACCATCACGTAGAAAATGGAAAAAGAGAGGAAGATTGAAGAAGATATATTGATGGTAAATTCGTAACAACTCAAAAGACGTACTGTTAGCAAAAGGATGTGCATATAGCATTCAAAATATACCTTCCTAGAATACATTCAAAATTGAAAATATACGTTTGAAAAAGTTTATATTTAAATTAAATTTATCGCATAAGAAGGAGTATTAATAATATACCCGATTTTTTTTTATTGGACAAAATATAATATAAAAATAAATAAAAAACTGTCGAAAATAAATGATTGTAAAAGAGAACAGCTGAATTACCATCATGAAGAAAATGGAAAAAGGAAGGAAGCAGGAAGAAAATATACACATAAGAAGAAATAGATGAAAAGAAAATATAGTTAACGAATTGTTTCAGATTTAATTTTAAAAACAATAAAAAATATATCCTAATGAAATTTCTTTTTGTTTTATTGTAAAAAATATAATATAAAAGTAAATGAAAATATAATAAATAAATGATCGTGAATAGAACAGCTGAATTACCATCACGTAGAAAATGGAAAAAGAGAAGAAGATGGAAGAAGATATATTGATGGTAAATTCGTAACAACGTAAAAGACGTGCTGCAAGCAAAGTGATGTGTATATAGAACTCAAAATAAACCTTTCTAAGATTGTATTCAAAACTGAAGATATACGTGTGAAAAAGACTATACTTGGAAAAAATTCAATGGTTAAGAATAATATTCAAAAATAGAAAATATATAAAAATGAATAAAAAAAATATAATAAATAAATGATCGCAAAAGAGCACAGCTGAATTACCATCACGTGGAATAAATATATAATGAAATAAATAAATAAATAAATATAATGAATAAATGATCGTAAAAGAGAACAGCTGAATTACCATCACGTATAAAATGGGGAAAGAAAAAAGGATGGAAAAAGATGTACGCGTCAGAAAAAATAAATTAAAAAAATAAGATTAATGAATTTTTTCTGATTTAATTTTAAAAATGTTAAAAAAAAATATATACGAACAGATGTTTTTTTGTTTCATTGAAAAAAAATAATATGAAAATAAATTAAAAAAATATAATGAATAAATGATCATAACAGAGAACAGTTGAATTAGCAGCACATAAAATAAATATATAGCATAAAATAAATAAAAAAAAGATTTAAAAATGAACTATCACAATAGAGAACCATCACGTAGAAAATGGAAAAAGAGAGGAAGCTGGAAGAAGATATATTAACACGTTCACGCCGGGGTGACCTACCGGTGGGTCACGCTAGATTGTCTCATCTATCTTGGCAGCGCGCCGGAGTAAAAACTGGTAACAATAAATTTCATTTTTTAATTTCTTTCCGGGAATAACAAAAATCCATAACTACTAATTGTTTTTAACGGATGCAATTTTTATATTGAATTGCTTCTTCGCCGTGATAAATTTCCTTACAGTGAATTGTTATTGATGAGAANAATAAATTTCATTTTTTAATTTTTTTCCGGGAATACCAAAAATCCATAACTACTAATTGTTTTTAACGGATGCAATTTTTATATTGAATTGCTTCTTCGCCGTGATAAATTTCCTTACAGTGAATTGTTATTGTTGAGAATAGATTAACTCCTCCCGAATATTATCTAATATTAAAATAGTTCTTCTACCAGTATTTTCTCTTTTCTTGTACCAGTATTTTCACTTTTCTTGGCGTGAACGAGTTAATAGTAAATTCGTAACAACGCAAAAAACATGCTGTAAGCAAAATGATGTGTATATAGCATTCAAAATAAACCCTGGGATCTATTCACAATTGAGGATATTCACGTGAAAAAGTCTATATTTAAAATAATCTTAACGCGTTGAATGCCATGGGGGTCACCGGTGAGCGGCACTGAGTTTGGTCGCCGCGTCTGTGGTCACCGGTGACCGGTGAGGCCTAGATTATTAGAAACACATAATTCGAATAAATTTTGAATTTTTTTTATATTATTATTGTTAGTAAAATGGTTTGAAGAAAGTAATGCTTTATAGTGCACTCAAAAATAGCTTTATTTATTTTCACAGAGATGCCAACTTGCTCGGGACAGCGAATAATTATTTTCAAGTGGTAGTTTATTAATTGTGATTATTGGTTTAATAAATTCAATTTAGTAGATTTTTATCCATCACTATTTCTAAACAATTCGTATGCTTATATAATTCGCCCCTTTTTTCAGATATGTTATGCTAAACCTTTTAAAAAGCTAGCAAAATCTATCAATATTTGAAAGTTTAGTTTCTAGTTATTTACCGTTGTGGCCAGACGGGCAAGCCATGTAAAATTAGCGTGGCATTCAGCGTGTTAACGGCGTAAGGCAAAATAGATTAAAAGAAAATATTATGAACGAATTTTTTCTGATTTTAAATATTTAGTTTAACGATATATTTTTGCAAAAAAGACTTTTTGTTTCCGTTTTGTTTTAATGCATAAGTTGAAATTCTTCAATGTTTAAGTAACTGTAATGAATGTTGTGAAATATACTGAGACCATCAGAATAGACTTTTTTTTGTTTCATTGAAAAAAAAATATTATGATAAATAAATAAAAGTATATAATAAATAAATGATCGTAAAATAGAGCTGTTGAATTACCATCACATAGAAAATGAGAAATGAGTAGATGGAAGAAGATATATTGATGGTAAATTCGTAACAAACTAGAAAACGTACTGTAAGCAAAATGATGTGTATAGCATTCAGAATGAACCTTCTTATGATCTATTCAAAATTGAAGATATACTTGTGAAAAAGTATACATTTGGAATTGAGCCGTGGGGGATCAGGTGATAAAGCTCTCGCCTCCCACTGAGGTGTCCTGGGTTCGAATCCCAGAGATAGCTGGATGATATGAATTCCGCAACCGGCTAGAATCGACTACAGTGCTGACGAAAAATATTCTCAGTAGTAGTTAGATCATGGGTAAGAGCAACGCCTCCTATAACTGAAAGCCTCCACAAGGGTTTTTACAGGTAGTCCGATCTGACCACTGTGAAGGATATCCACTTACCGAAAGAGACATTCAATACAGAATATAGTTAAAATAAGAAAGTGGTAGCAAATATATGACTAAAAATTTATTTTATTTATGAATATTATTGGTTTGCCTTATTCATTTGTCCACCACTACAGATTCAATTCTCAAATATATAAGATAAATTTCTCTCAATTACTTTTATGAAAGGTTTTGGGTTCATGCGCAAAACTGGTTCACTTTTTAAAAAGTCTGCGCTGATTACTTATAAAATACCGTGTGGAGGCTTCTTGATGTAGGAGGTAATGGTAAGAGTCCCGTGGTTTGCCTCACTATTTAAAGCAAAAGCGGGTTATTTCATCAAAAAGTTCTCCACTAAGGTAAATTTCTCCAAATATTTGATCCATTAGTTCTCTTGTCTTCTGGATTGAGTTCAAAATTACAAGGCTAAGGAGTTGAACATTTGTAGTTTTAAACTCAAAATTGCATCGACTGTTCAACGACGCTAAAAAATATAAAATCTATACGGAATAAATTTAACACATATGAAAAAATAAATGAAAAGAAAATATGATTGACGATTTTTTTTTCAGATTTAAAATATTTAGTTTCGTAATATATTTTTGCTACCAAGATCTTTCGTTTCCACTAAATACGATGTATAAGGTGGAACTGTGTTAATTCAAGGTGGTGTTAGTTTCAGTAATTATAATAAATGTTGGGAAGTAAGACAATCCGATTAGAAAACTTTTAGTTTTACCGAGGAAAAAAACTAAAAATTCTCCAAATTAGCCAACGTAATGAAGATTAAATAATATAATGATCTGAAATATTGGGATACTCAAAAAAAAAGTATTCTTACAATTCTATTCACTAGAATGTCTAAACATTTTAACTTCGTTCTTAATTAATTTCTTAGCATTTTAACAAACAAACTTAACAATGACAGACTTCTTGAGAATGTCTTCGGTTACAACTATTTCATTTCAAGTAGTATAAGTAGAAGTATTTCTTTGTTCCTTAGCTTTGCTCAGTACAAACAAATATAAACAAAAAAAAACATTTTTTTTTTAAATTTTCAAAGTAAAAACAGAACATCAAATAAATCTATTCAAATGAAGATTTTTCTGTAAAACTTATGAAAATAATTAAATTAAAAATTTTAATCTTAATGATCAAATTCTTTGTTTATCGGAAATTGTTTAATACCATCCAAATTATCTTTTAAACAATAACATGTTTGTTACGGTCGACTGAAAAAGCAAAAGATGTTGATTAAAAATTTTAAAATGCAATTAAAAGAGATTAAATATAGCAACTTTTCGTAGCATATTTTTTTCAGCTTACTACTGAAAGTGCTAGCAAAGAAAGTTTTTACTTTGAATATGAATAATTTGAAATGTTAGTCATAGTGGTAGTTATGATTGATTGATTAAAGATATAATGTTGTTGTCGGCCGTTAAAGCAGAGGGGGTGCAATTGTTCTTGTTTTCCATGCCACCATCAGTGTCTAAGAATTTGATTTCTGCCACACATATGCCACACCCGTTTATAGGGTGGACCCATTCATACATCCATACATTCAGCCACAGATAGCGGATAGATTTTGACCGGAACCAGAGAACGATCAATCTCTATTTAGAACCCCTAGAGGTATAATTTGCTTTGGGAGCATGGAGGACATTGCGACCCGACAGATTTAACGAGCACCTGCTACCATTTACTACAAGTGGAGTCTTCGGCCGACTGGATTCCAACTCCCGTTCTCTGGAACGGGAGTCCAGTGTCCTTCCAACCAAGCTATCCCGGCCCATTAAAGAGAAAATAAATGAATAAAATTAAACTGGATTTCTACCACTTTTTACATTTTTAGTCACTCGTGGCATCTACGTATAAAAATAATTTCCTATAAAATTATTTTTTACTTTTAATATTTTTTTATAATAATGAAATTTTCATTTTATGTCTTTTTAGAAAAATCTGTAAATAATGACTCAAATTTAAAAATAAGCTATATTGACGTAACTCTGCAGAATTTTAGTCAAATTTAAGTAGTCGAATAGAAAGTCAGAAAATTGAATATAAATTCACAGAAAGGATAGCTGGATCAGGATTCGTGGAAGAGATTTATGCGTGTTTCTTTTTAAAAGAGAAAGATGAAAAAAAAAAAAAAAGANCAAGAAAATAATCACTTTGAAAGATGAAAAAAAAAAAA
The DNA here is from genome assembly GCF_043381705.1 of Parasteatoda tepidariorum. NCBI lineage: Eukaryota > Metazoa > Arthropoda > Arachnida > Araneae > Theridiidae > Parasteatoda > Parasteatoda tepidariorum. The sequence goes on from NC_092215.1 coordinate 40,127,912, forward strand.
AAAAGATGAGCTCAACTGAAATTCTAGAGAATGTGGCTACATGTACTATTCATCTTTATAGAATAATTCTTAACCCTTTCGCACCGACTGTCACAAATACGTGCCAGCATAAAACCGTATCAATCAGGGTAAAACGATTAAACTGGTAATCAAAGTATTTCTTTAGCAGTTTATTTGTGGGCGGAGTTATATTACTTTGTTCAAAATAAAACTATTTAGTTATACTTTTAATTAACATTGATTATAAATATGATTAAAGTAACAATAATTAAAGTAAAAGCAAAGTAAGTCTGTCAAATTAGCAACGTCTACATTTAAGTTCCCGTTTTTTATTTAAATACAACTTGATTCTGATTTTGTACGAATACTTTTCTGAATCCCCCGCCCCCAAGGGGTTAAATGATGACCTAAATTTACAAATAAGCAATCTAAACATAACTGCAGAATTTTTCTAAAATTTGGATAATTGCGCAGAAAGACAAAAAATCGACTAATAATTCCCAGCAAGAGAAGCTGGATATAGATTCTCGGAAGAGATTTTTGCGTGCGCATTTCTAAAAAGGAAAAATAAAATTAAAGGAAAGAAAGACGAGTTTAACTGAAATGTTAGTGAATACAGCAACAAATAAATTCACTAACGAAGTATAGTTTCTCTACTTCAGTCAAAGTGAATAGCTATAATGAAGCTCAATTGATGAACTATTAAGTTTCAAGATCATCACAAAGTAGAAAACTAATTCAGAAAACTGATTCTTTGTTGTAACTTACGCTTTTTTTCCCTTTTTATGGGTTTTTTGGAAGTAAAATCTGTTTTGAAAGCACTTGATTGTTTCATGCATTCAAGCCGAAAAGGTTCACCCTGGCATGTGGGTGGGACACACGGTCAACATTGAATACCCATCCAATACGATCATTAGGGTGTTCTTCATTGTGCTTTGAATGAAAGCTTAATAAGAAGAAATGTTCTTATTTTTCTCGATCATACATTAAAACTTATTTCGAAGAACCTCCTCTTTGCCTTCTTTCAAAGAACTTGTTTCAAGGAACCACAATTAACTTCCACATTATCGTAGAAAGATCATTATACAAAAGCGAAAGCCTGAGAATGTAAACTCCAGTGCACTTCGAAAAGTGGATTAATTAACATAATGCAATTCAAAATATTGCAAATGATAGTGCAGTAATGCAGCATTAATACAACTTATTCTCCGTCAAAATTCGTTTTGAAGAATCACCTCTCCACGATAACATTCACATTACAGTAGAAAGATCATTGTTTAAAACTGAAAGATGGAAAATGTAAACGCCAATGCACTTTAACTAGAGGATTATTGAACATATTGCAATACCAAATATTGCAAATGATGGTGCAGTAATACAGCATTGCGTTATACAAGTTATTCTCCGTTAAAATTCGTTTCGAAGAATCACCTCTCCACAATAACATTCACATTACAGAAGAAAGATCATTGTTTAAAACTGAACAATGGAGAATGTAAACGCCAGTGCATTTTAAATCTAGGATTATTTAAATATTACAATACAAAATATTGTAAATGATGGTGCAGTATTAGAGCAAGTGATTCTGAGTTAAAACTTGTTTTAAAGAATATCTGTTCCCCACAATAGCGTCCAAATGACGGAAGAAAGATCATTGTGTAAAACTAAAAGATTGAAAATGTAAAAGCAAGTGCATTTATTTGTGAAATATTTAACATGTTATAATGCAAAATATTACCAATGATGATGGAGTATTATAGCATTTAAATTACCAGGAGAACTGCAAGGGAACTCACACCATATTTATACACCATGCGTACAATTACTGATGTCATAGAAAAGCATTGTTCATACACAGTTGAAATAAAATAAGTAAAAAACGTTTGGAATAAAGTTCAGAAAATGATGACTTGACAAATAGACAATTGGGGGCAAAACTTTCCGTTTTCAAGTTGTTTCTTAACTACACTGTAAATAAATATATTTAAAAAAAGCCCGACTACCTATACAACTACCCTATTACTTGGAAAACTCTGTTTTTAAAAGCGTTAAAGTTGGCAAATATGTGATAGAATCTTGTTTTAAGTACCATTTTAATTTTCAAAAGTCAAAGAAAATTTAGGCGTGAACATACATGCATTTTTTAAAAATTAATTGCTGTAAGCAAAATTCTGATTTTCATCGTCTGTTCATTAAATAACTTAATTTAGAACAAGAGAGACGCGACAGCTCAGGGTATAGAGCGTTCGCATGAGGTGACTCATGTTCGAATCCCAGTGGTGGCTGTTTGATACGAGTTCTGCTCCCGGCTCGAACCAACCACAATGATAGCGTGAAATATCCTCAATGGTAGAAGGATCATGGGGATTACAATCCCCTTGCCTTCGGGCTAACTGTGAGAGGTTTTCGTAAATTCTCTCTCCATGTATAGCAAATAAGAGTAAGTTTCATAAAAAGGCCTCCGCGAAGTCTACTTTGTCACAATGCTTGACCCAGAAGTTACCTTATCTGCTGGGTTGGGTTCAAACTCATAATGCAACATTGGTAGTCGTGAACTTTGAATTATGTCGACTGTTCAACGCCAGTAATAAAATAAAATAAAATTAACACATTGCTGACCGGTCACGAGTTAACTCGTGTTTTCGTGGCCAAGCGTTGTTGACCGGTCACGAGTCATAGCAATCATATTAGCAGTGATCTCGTGGTGACTGTTTTAAAAAGTGGGCGTAATTTTCGTTACTTTTCTAGTTTTACTATTTAATTCTCTACCAATTTATTGCAACTTTACGAAACCCGATAAATTTGCAAAACTTGTGGTGTACCAGAGATGCCAACTTGATCCGGACAGCAAATATATATTTTAAAGTGGTAGTTTATCAATTGTGATTCTTGGTTTAATAAATTCAATTCAGTAGATTTTTATCCACCACAATTTCTAAATAATTCGTAGGCTTATATAATTCACCACTATATAGTGCTCACGTCATGCTATGCCTATTAAAAAGCAAGCAAAAATAGTCAAATATTTGCAAAATTTACTTCGTAGTTATTTACCGTTTTTTTAATTATTTTGACGTGTCCGGTGCAGTTGGCATCTCTGGTGTACCATTACACGTAGGTGATTGTTATACTTTTTATCATACGAAAAAGAAATATTAAGAGTTGAATGATAAGAAATTTTTTTTAAAGTTTATATTGTTTTACTTCCACATCCGTTCCACAGAGAAGTTGAAATTTTGTTACATTTTTAAAAGTACTCATGAAAATAAGAAACAAAATCAGAACTTTGATCATCTGTTACATAATAAAGTTTTCTCAATCTTTCATCAACTGTGAAACATATTCATATTTTTTCAATTAAATGTATCTTATATTTGCTAGTTTATTGCTAAAACATGAAACATTCCGTAACCGAGAGACTCAAAAAATGTCGGAAATAAAATATTTAAGCAGAATAGATTGAAGGAAAAAGCAATTTAATATTATTAGGGATGAAATAAAAGCCACCCTTCGCACTGAGTCTTTCTTATCTGCTGAAGTAATATCGCCTCTCTATTTTCTTCTATCAAGTCTACCAATAAATAAATTGTCCCTTTTACTAACTGTGACGTTTCTCGCCACAGCAGTCACGCTCAAAAAGAAAAATTTCCTCGACAGAATGAAATACAGGATTAATCACCCAATAGGTATTAACACCCAAGATCCCGTATATTTAACACAGAGATAACATAAGAGAATTAAATAAATCGGTGGATTAAAAACAGTAGTTATAGGTTACATTTAATAAACGTAACTTTGCGTTAAATGGTTTATGTTTTATATATAATTCCTTAAAAAAAATGTTTGAAACTTGGTTTTTGTAAATGATCGAGATAGACTTGTCTAAATAAATAATGTGATTGATTTCCGTGTATTTGGAAGCAACTTGTTTTTGAAATATGACGCAAAATAATAATAATTCTAATAATAATAACAATAATAACAGAATATTAGTTGCGCACAATTCACCTGATATAAGAATAATCAGCCAGTTTGTATTGACTCCAAATTCTCGTATATTTAAATCAGAGATAAGGAAAAAGAGTAAAGCACACTGTGAAAAAGGATTTCTCGAAATTGAGCCAGTTTCTTCGGAGGCGTGGGTTCGAATCCCACCGCTGCCAAGCACTTATTTTGAGCCGCGATAGCTATGGGGATGGAGTATTCGCCTTCCAATGAGGCTGGTTCGAATCCCAGTCGATACCAATTCTGCATTCGGCTTGCACCGACCACAGTGCTGACGTGAAATATCCTCAGTGGTATACGGGTCATGGGTTAGAGTCTCCTTGCCGTCAGGCTAACCATAGGAGGTTCTCGTGGTCTTCCTCTCCATGTAACGTAAATGCGGGTTAGCTTCATCGAAAAGTTCTCCACGAAGGCAAATTTCTCCCAATACTCGATCCAGGAGTTCCCTTGTCTTCTGGATTGGGTTCAAAATTACAAGGCTACGGAGTTGAACATTAGTAGTCGTAAATCCATAAGATTGGGTCGGCTTTTCAACGACGGTTATAATATAAAATAAAATTGAACAATTCATTCTTAAGATTAATTAGCAATTATTTTTGTTACTTGAAATTTTTTTAAAAATAGCTCCGAAACAAATAATACTCTTCAAAACCCTTTGTTTTTAAAACAGAAACAGCATATACTAATTTTCGAGCTATAGCTACAGCCCGTTGTGTGACAGGGGGTTATGGAGTTTAAGTTTCCACAAATTGTGAGAAACGGTATGGTAGTGGTAATGTGCATTGCTTTCTCAGAAAAGTTGGTACCTATCAATCTGCAGCCTAGCGGGCTTCAAGCCGCCGCTGGTGATCGAAACCCAGTTCTTTACTATGACAGTTCAGTGTCGTAACCACTGAACCAAAACTATTGCAGTACATAATTTTAAAGGCATACAGAGAAATAATTAATTTCAAATTAATATTTAAAATGTGATACGGTTGTTTCCAAAATGGTAAAAAAAAATAAGTTGAAATTCAAACTAGTTTGAAAAAATAAAATCCATATTTAAAATTATGTAGAGGGAGCAGTCGGTATTAAAATACCGTGGTAGCCAAGGGTTTCGAAACTTGGACTCCGGTCAGGAGGGGTCGGGATTTGATCTTTAACTTCGCTAAGACCCACCAAGTACTTGCGATATATGTGCTCATAAGATATGTGAAATCAAAAGTCTTGTGGTCGATCGCTGAGTAATACCATGGGTAGAGAGATCTGGAGAAAATTTCCTTCCACTTCAGATTTACGTCTAAATTGAGGAAGTGGCCTTACAAAATTGAGATTTCATGTCTTCGGATCATATTCAGGGATGCAACATCGGATAAAACTTCCTTAAGATTTTGTTATTAAACTGCTTAAATCATAAGTTATTATTGCTGTAAATATTTTATTAGTATTGGGATTTTTAATTTCTTAAAAAAATCAAAATGAATTCTAATGAAATTTGAATAAAGATTAACGATGCGTAAGAAACGTAAGCTTTATGCAATTATATAAATTACAGGATGACCAGTGTTTTTTTTTTAATATTTTATTTTATAGCCGACGTTGACCAGCCAATCCATTCTAAGTTTATGACTATCACTATTGAGCCCCGTAGTCTTTTAATTTTTAACCCAACCCAGAAGACAAGGGATATCCTGGATAAAGCATTGGAGTGAACTAGCTTTCGTGGAGAGAGTTTTGATGGAACGAACGGCATTAGTGTTACCGGATGAGAAAAGTCACAAAACCTTCTGCGGTTAGTCCGATGGCAAGGGGATTCTAACCCATGATCCATCTACCATTCAGGATATTTTACATCAATAATGTGGTCTGTGCAAGCTGGGAGCAGAATTTGTATCGTTCAGCCATGGTTGGGACTCGAACCAAGGTCACCTCATTGTAATTATTAAATTTATTTAATGTTTATCTAAAAGAAAATATCAATTTAATGAATCAAATGCAGAAAAAGCGTTATGCTGTAATTTGGTTGAAAATTTATAGATTTATAGATTTATAGATTTTATTGCTTGCGGAACTAGTAAATTTCTATTGCTTTCCTGATACCACTTTAATACTACTGCACTTAATGATACACTTTAATGATACCACTTTGATACAACTGAATGCCTCGAAACTAATCATTGTTTAATTTATCACCATTGCCCGATTCCGAAAATTTTTAGCATTGTTCGCAAATTTAGTCACCACAATCTTAACACTTTCCGATGCACTGCAGCAAGTCTGGCAACACTAATTTTATAAATGATACAAATCACTAGAAATGGGCGTGGTCTCAGGGGATAAAACGCTCGCCTAGCAATGAGATGAACTGGGTTTTAATCCAAGCGATGGCTGGTTGATACGAATTCCGTACTCGGCTCTCACCGATCGCAGTGCTGACGTAAAATATCATATGTGATAGATCATAGGTAAGAGTCCCCTTACCATCAGGCTAACCGTGAAGGGTTTTCGTGGTTTTCCTCCCCATGCAATGTAAATGCGGGTGAGTTCCCTCAAAAAGTACCTCACGATGGTAAATTTCTCACAGTACTTGATCCAGGAGTTCTTTTTTCCTCTGGTTTGGGTTCAAAATTACAATGCGACGGTGATGAACATTTTTAGTCGTAAACTCAAAATGTGGCTGTTCAACGACAGTTATAAAAAAAGAAAACCATTAGAGATGTTAAACTAATTGATTTTAAACATTCAGTTAACTATTCTTTAAACAAGAAAGATATAAAACATATCGTTTCGCTTATAATGTATTCACAATTGCTGATGCCCTGCTCGAGTAAAATGTTCAATTGAAATTCGCTGTTTCGGAAAGATTTGAAAAAGTAAATTTTTTCTCCGCTAACTGTTCTGAAAACTTTTCACGAAATACAGGACTGCTAACTTTCTGCGCAATTTGTAAAACTTTATTCTAGTGGTTACTAAGTTCATGTTCTAGTGTATTATTTTTTATTCACTTAAACTATTTTCTGCGTAACTACATTTACATGATATAAAAGTTCATTTGCAACAACACTTTGTCACAGTTTTTTCGTGGGAGGACATGTAAAATGTTGGAAAAATTAACAAAATTTCTGAAAGCCTTGGTTTTTAAATCTCTACCATTCTAAAACTTATTTTGCTAAAACCGTAGTAGTGGGAAGGAGTGCAAGCGAGACGGAAAAGAGGAAAGGCTGGTAGTAAAATGATTTCAGTCATGGCTAGTTTTCGGGAGGAGTTTACTAATTCTTTTTTTTTTTCAAACTATTTTAAAATAACTACATTATCTAGGAAAAGAAGCAGTTTTATCTATACTCAGAAATTATAAGAGAATATCTTGATAGTTACAGATATTTTATTATTCTCAAAAAAAAATTTCTAGACTGAAATATCTTTCTTACCAGTTTTTGCTCTTTTCCGTCTTGCTATATAAAGGCTTTCACCAATGAGTTTGCGTTCATGTTAAACAGATAATGCTGTATAAAACCATTTCGTAACTAGTTTGTTATGAAATGAAATAAATAGCAATAGATAATAAGGCTTATTAAATGTTATCGTTTTTGGTTTACTAGCTCTTAATACGTCATGGTCAGGCATGCCAACACACGTTTTTTTGTGTTTTTAGCTTCTTGATTTATTGTACCAGAGAGGCCGAATGCTCCACTTACTGAAAAAGTTTAAATATATTGGCAGCGAATTAATGACAAAAATTGTAGAATAAGGACAATTACGCCCACTCTTTAAAAATGTCACCACGAGATAACTGCAGAAATGGCAATTTGCTCCACTGTGTAAAAAGTATTTTACTTTTCTAGTGGTAGCGGGATTTAAGTTATTTTTAGTTTAGTATTATTAATTTTAAGTTTTTCCACCACTTCATAAATAAAAAATCAAAGTTTCACAAGAAATGCAACTTTATTGCAGTTATCTCGCAGTGTCACTTTAAACAATAGGTTTACGGACGTTTCTTATATACCTATCTCTACGAATACGCGTCAATTTGATGCATGAATGAAAACATATAACAGCACTTACAGAGATGCCAACTTGCTCCGGACAGCAAATATATATTTTAAAGTGGTAGTTTATTAATTGTGACTTTAATAAATTCAATTTAGTAGATTTTTACCACCACTATTTCTAAATAATTCGTAGGCTTATATAATTCACCACCTTATATTTGCAAAATTTACATAGTAGTTATTTACCGTTTTCCTAATTATTTTGGCGTGTCCGGAGCAGCTGGCATCTCTCTACTTAGAAAGCAATGTTATTGTGTACTATAAGAAAAAAATGAAAATATGAGATATATAATTATGAAATATTCTAGTATTTTATTTTTCAATACTCGAACTTAGCACCTGAAAGCTTCAAAATCTGACACACTCACATCAATTGACATTCTGCGTTTATTCTTTCTATTATTGCTTATCTACATCAGTTGTTTATCGCTTGTTTCATTTGAGATAACGATATCGGATAACGGATCGAAGTATTGTCAGTACATTCCTATTTATTATAGATGTGATATTTGCATGTTTACTCGAAATTTTGTCTAAATTACGATCGCGTCAAATTGACGCATATCCGTAGAGATAGATATACCACAAACAGAATTTCAATATTTCAACGCTTTTGAAGAAAATAGACTTCAATATATATTTATCTCGATCAATGGAAAAAGGTCATTACAAGAGATGAAGTAAAAATGCAAACGGGTTTTGTAATTTTCAGTATAAAACTCGAAATGCGTCAAAATGACGCGTCCCGTAAACCTAGTGTTAGCGAATGAGTGTAATTGTCCTAGCTGTACAAGATTTTTAAAACTTATGCAGAAAACGGAGTAGTATTTAGAACCAACGCCTCATACAACTGAAAGCCTCCACATGGTTTCTTATAGGAAGTACGGTCACTATAAAAGTAAACTAGTTTAAGAAAGAGCCATTTATAAGAATATATAATAAATAAGAAATTGAAATTTTTAGTTTTTTTAAAAAAAAATTCAATCTATTTTTTTTTTTTTTAATTTATGAATATAATTAGTTTGCCTTACTTACTTGTCTACCACCAAAGATTCAATTCTCAAATATACATACTAACTTTCTCTGGACAACATTTAGAATTTTAGAAATGTATCAACTTGCGATTTATTTTTATGTATGACCCAGACTTGATTTTATCAATTATTGTTCATTCTGAGATTTAACTTAATGTTAACGCAGCACCTCCCTTCCCTTCCACCACATATTCTTCAATTTAGATGAAAGAGCAAATATCCATTCATGGATAGGTACTCTGAAAAACTTGAATAGTTAGTTACTTTTAGAATAGAATTTGGGTTCACCTTTGAAACAGACTGCGAAAAGTACTTATAAAAAAACTGCTTGGAGATTTTCTGATGTAGGAGGAGATATTAGAACCTAGTATCGCTATAAAGTTGCATTTCATATAATAGTTTGAATTTTTGATAGATAGTGGTGGAAAAATTACTAAAAACAAAATGTGCTAAATAAAAAATTACTTAAATTTGGCTACCACTGGAAAATATTTTACATACAACGCGTAGCAAGCTGGAATCGCAGTTATACTTCCGTATCTCTTTTTTTTAAACTTACTTAGTACATTTAAATAAATTTAATTTAATTTTGAATTGAAATTAACTTAATGTCAATATTTTAATAATAATGTTTAATAATAATATTCTTAAAAGCTGCAAAATTCTTCAACAAACAGCAATGCTGCAAACATTTTTCCGGATTCTCTTCGAACTATTCAAATGGAAAAATAGGTTTACCTTTCATCATGGAGAAAAGCAAAAAATCATAGATTGGATTACATCAAAAATTCTTTTTGAAGATCAAATACAGAAAGCAGCATTATTCACTATACGAACTAGACAGTTCAATCGCATTTAATATAATTCAGATTCCTCTAGAAAATATTTTATTTTCATTTTGTTGAGTTTACTTTTACAGATAAATATTTATTGTATTTTATAAACGTTTGGAAAAAATTACCATCAGTCCTAGTTATTGAATTATTTTCACTCCCTAGTTTATATTTTCTGGAATAGTTTAGAAAAATATTTTGAATTCAAATAAACAGGTTAAGATTAAATTGTACCTGTCAGTTGCATTATTACCAACCGTATCAAAATTCTGAAAGATTTTTTTTTGTACTTTTTGTCGCAGCATTTTAAGTCTTATTATATTTAGACTTACTAGAAGCTGTGAAATAAATTACACTTGTGAAAATGAAATAGCCTAGATATATGTTTTATACATAACCTCCAATATTGAAGTTACCTTTTATTTTTGGCAAACTAAGATTTTGTTTGTTATATTCTTGTTAAGAATAGACTTTAATGAATTTAAAAATGTTTAAAAATGATTAACTAATAAATTTCCGAGAGAGTATAAAAGTTTCGCAGTAAGTTCTAAAATCCATATATCTTTTATCAAATTCCTAAAAGTTTTCAAAAAATGCTACATCTTTCACGGCTTTCCATTATTGCTTTTTTGCTTACCTTTATTGCCCCACGTTCATGTTAACAATGCCCTTTATTGAAATTTTCTTTTGAATATTTTGAAGTTAAACAGATGGAGGCAGAAACATAAGTAGAAAAATTGCTTTCTATGGACATATGATTGAATGAAATTGGTAAAAATTATATTTGTTGTTGTTGTCATAGGCAAGGGGTGCAATTGTTATTTTTCCAATAGCGCCATCTATAGCCATGAATTCAACTTCCGCCACTCCCATACGTCATACCCATTCATAGGGCAGACCCATTCATACATCTATTCATTCTTCCTCAGATCATAATTTTGGCCTGAACCAGAGAACGACCAGTCTCCAATTCAGTACCCACAGACGTATAATTTGTTATGAGAATATTAAGGACTTTGTGACCCGACGGATTTAACGTGCACCAGTAACAATTTACTACACGGGGAGTCTTCGGGTCGCTGGATTCGATCACCCGTTCTCACGAAAGTGAGTCCAGAGCTCTTTCAACCAGGCTACTTCAGCCCCATAAATATACTTGGTCTTAAAAAGGGTTAATATAGTGCTGCTGGCATAACTATCTTATTTCTGAAAAATAGAGTTCTACTAATGAAATTCTTGGGTTAATTTTTTTTTCGTTTGAAAAAAATATCCTTTTTAAATGCACAAATGAGTTAAAAACATATAATTTTTATGCACAAATGAGTTAAAAATATATGCTTTTTATGCACAAATGAGTTAAAACATATGATTTTTATGTACAAATGAGTTAAAAAGATATGAAAAGACGTGTTAATCATACAAGATATATATTGAAAAAACCTTTGCAAACATTTATTGCTTTTCTTTTTTACTATTTTTCGAACATGCACAGGGGAAGGGGTAGTATATAAGATATTTTTCCAGAAAAGATCTTCAAACTATTGTAACAAAAATATTTTTTATTAAAACATTCTAGTTCGTAAAATAATGGAAGAAGCAAGAGGTAATCTCTTATAATAATGGAAAAAAGAAATAAAAACTAAAAAAAAGCTCAAATACTTTATATCAGTTTCACAAAACGATTACAATTGCTCTGGATAAAATGGATAGATATTAGCTTCACTACGTGCTTTGAAATATGAAATAAGAAGATAATAAACTTATCTATTTTTCTCAGAGATGCCGAGAAATATCTGCTCAACTATTCAAATTATTACTTTTTTGACTTTATGGCTGATTATTTTTACAATTTTTGCCAAAAAATGAAAACAACACTCAACGTAACATTTGATTTCTGGTAAAATAATTAGATGAGCAGAAAATGTGGCCAATTTACCTCTTTACGTCAAATATATTCTAATATGTAAATCTGTAATCCAATTTTTATCATTAAATCTAATTTATCTTTTTTTACCAACCATATTTAATTTCCAATGCCAAAAAGAAAACTCTAGAGAGTCATCAGAGACTTATAAAGTTAGAACGATTTAAATACTATGCAGTGCATAAATTTTCATGGTTTTAAAAATAATTCCATTCTTTTTTGACAAAATACATATTGCTAATTACTCATTTAACTTATTTAAAATATATATTCCGACGCAATTTTGCTTGAAATTAATGCTAATTTGTCTTACAAAATGCATACTACTAATTATTTATTATTATTTATTTTTTACTTTATTTGAAATATATATTGGAACACGATTTCACATTATTTAAGTTATGAAACAGTAGTTTTATTTTTATTGTTAAACACGTAGAAGCTTATTTTCATAGGAAAAATAGTGATTTTCAGCAGCAGCTGAAGCAAATATGCACCATTCTATTTGCAAAACTCAAATGGGTTTAAATGTATAAAAATACAATCATGCGTATCTGACCTAAAAGTGAAATTGGAGAAATAACTATTATTATTAATTTTCAAATTTGAAAATTTTAACTTTTTCGAACATGATTCATCCAACTAGTATTCATACTTGGCAACTTTTGTTCTTTCCAGGAAGATTTTCTCGAGGCTATGGCATCACCTCCTACATCAAAAAGCCTCCACAATGTCTTTTATAAGTAGTCCGCGCAGACTACTTAAAAAGTGAACCAGTTGTGCGCATGAATCCAAAACCTTTTTTAAATGTAATTGAGAGAAATTCATCATATATATTTGAGAATTGAATCTGTAGCGGTTGACAAGTGAATAAGGCAAACCAAGAATATTCATAAATAAAACAAATTTTTAGTCATATATTTGCTACCAATTTATTATTTTAACTAGATTTTGTATTAAGTGACTAGTTCGGGAAGTGAATATCCTTCACAGTGGTCTGATAGGACTACCTATTAAAAACCGTGTGGAGGCTTTCAGTTACAGGAGGCGTTGGCTATGGTAGTTCAGTAGTTAGAGAATCGGATGGAAGGTCACGGTACTTGATCTTTGACTCCACTATGACCCACCGAGTATATATGATATATATGCTCGTGAAATCCGTTGAATAAAAAAACCTGTAATCGATCACAAATCCATACCAAGGGTAAGGGGATTTAGAGAAAATTTCCTTCCCATCGAGATCTATGTCTAAATTGAGGAAGAGGCCTCATTAATATGGTGCTGCCATCTATCCGGGGGTTAAGAGCCTAGACGTGCGTTCACCTTTGCGGTGCTCTCTGGTCAAACGAAAAGGGCACCTTCTCGACATGGTTCATAAACGGCCAATGGCTGACAAACTTCACGTGTCCAAAAGCAAATAGAAGCAACAACATTATGGTTTTCAGTAATCTGATAATGGGTTTCAATGGTAATGAGTTGAGAATTGAAAAATAAATTGTAGGTAAAGATATTTTAATGTTTTTCCTGTCTTCAACCCGCTTACCTAGGATAACTATTTATTTATTAACATGCCTATCTAAATGTAATGGTGGTTAAAATAATCATTAATTCCAGTTGCTATCACTCTAAACATAAAAATAAATTCTTTCGGAAAATGCTAACGGATTGGCTGCAATGGAACAGAAATGTAAAACTGCATTTTTAAATTGCTTATACACTTTCGGGTAAAGTATATATACAGTACACTCTCGATTATCCGTGCATGGATTATCCGGTTTGCGGATTATCCGTGCTCATTCCGGAGTCACACAAAAAATATAAATAGAAGCATTTTCAAGATTAAAAATATTTGATTCATGAAGTTATAACACTACCAAAATTTTAGAAGCAATATTCGTTATTGGATTGCAGTATATGGAATATCAGCAGCATGGTCAAAGGTAAAATCGTCTACGTTATCACGATCTTGGAGAAAGATCATACCGCTTGATGAACAATCCTCTTCAGATGTTCAAGAAAAATATGATAACAGTATTCTCGAACAAGCAAAAGAAATCTAAGGTTTCGAAATTCTTGATGAAGAAAATTTAGAAGATTGGTTTCAAAGTGATGCATGTGAGCCTGGCTTCCAGTATTTGACTGATGAAGACATCGTTATGTTGT
>NC_092215.1:40142739-40205827 GCF_043381705.1 Parasteatoda tepidariorum
GAAAATCTAAATATATAGATATATATAGGACACCATTTCTAACAGCTTCAATCTTCATCTTTCAATGTGCCATAAGCTTCTCCACGTTTCGTTCCAGAAACGTTTGCTGCTTCCAGCCGTTTGCTTCGCCTTCCAGAACGTTTGCCGCTAAAGGAAATTTTTTTTTCCATATTGTTAGTAAGAAGTATTTCAATGATTTTATCTAACCCTTGTGCTTGAAAATAAACCAAGAACCAATCACATAACTGTAAATAAAAGTTGCATCAACACTATGACATTATTCTAAGCAAATGCAGCAAAGAATATCACGGTAACCAGAAATGGGACTCCAAAAAAAAAGAGCATAATAATTAACTCTAAATCGAGGGGTTTCTTATAGGTAGTCCGATCAGACCACTATGAAGGTAAACCAGTTTACGAAAGAGCCATTTAATAGAACATTTAGTAAAAATAAGAAAGTGGTAGTTTTAAAAAATTTTTAAAGTGTGAATATGATTGGTTTGTCTCACTTACTCGTCAACCACTACAGATTCTTTTCTCAAATATATATGATAAATTTATCTCAATTATTTTTAAAAAAGGTTTTGGGTTCATACGCACAATTGGTTAACTTGGTTTGAGCACAAGTAGTTAACTTTTTAAATAGTTAAGTTTGCTCAGAATACTTATAAAATACCGTGTGGAGCTTTTCTGATGTAGGAGGTGATGCTCCGATTATGTTTGTGTTTAAATTACGTTATATGTAATTTCGAAATTTTCTTTCAAATCTCCTTATAAAAAATTAATACGTAACATGTGCTACCACTAGAAAATATATTTCTGAATTCTCGAAAATTCTGAGATAGTTTGAGAGTATTGAAATGCTCTGTAGAGAGTAAATAGCATGTTATACAGTGTATGAACAGAACGTATACGCTGCAAAGTATACCCTACAGAGAGTATACCTGTATGTATGCGAGTATTATTTATGATATCCTTCCTTAACTTGTGATATTTGTACCTCAGTTTAGCTAAAGTGTTATAAACCATACCTTGCTTACTTTGTTGCGAGGACACGAACTTACATGCTTGTGTAACAATGCATATGTAATGTGTATGTGTAACGTTGCACAAATAAAGAGCGTTGTACAAAGTGAGTATCGCTAGACATTTACTGAATCATATTGCTTTACATATCAGAAGTTAAAATAAATTTTAAAATTTTTTTTATAAAAATTGTATCTTGTTTCATTTTAAAAATTAGTGCTTGGAGTGAAACTTAAACTGCACAGTTTTCTTAGTTAATCTTTCAAAGAAACACCATTTTCTACAAAAATGCTGCTAGACTTTCTAACCCCTAAATATATATTCTAGCAGATAAATCTATAATCCAAATGCTTTTTCTGCCAAGATGTGTCGTGAGCATTTTGTACGAAGATCGATTTCTACGTTTCGTGTTTTGCGTATTTTGCTAGTGAGACTTCTGAATATTCAATAGGCAGCTTGCGAGTGCCTTTTTTCAAATATCCAGAAGCAGATAGAAATCTTTGGAGCTGTCAAAATCGTAAAAATTCTGCTGTGTAAAGTGCTTTGAACCACATTCCTTATTTTTCATATATATAGCTGATATATAAAATTTTTCAGCTTTTTTGATCTTGACATTCAGTCGTCTGACTATGTTTCATGCATGAATGGTTGAATGAAAAATATAATTGAAGAAATATTTTTTTAACTGACATGAAACTGAATAAGGAAAACCAATTTTGGATTGTTTTTATTTTCCCTAGAGTCATAACAAAAATTTCAGCTTTTGTGATATTGGCATTTAGTTGTCGAAATATATTTCATGCGTGATTGATTGAATGAAAAATATAATTAAGCAAATCCTTTTCTTAATTATTATGAAACTGAATGCAGAAATCCAACTGTGATTATTTATATTTTTATATAATTATAACTCATACATAGTACTTTTCAGTTTTTTGATATCAACTTAACTTTCAGTTAGTTAGTCTGACTACATTTCCATGCAGGAATGGCTGCATGGAAAGCATAATTTAATTAATATTTTGCTTAATTAATATAAAACAGAACAAAGAAAAAGAATTGTAATTGTTTATATATTTCCTATTAGCATAAAAATTTTCTACTTTTCTGATATTAAAATTCAGTTGTCTGACTGTTTTATGCAAGATTGCTTGATTGGAAAATATAATAGAACAATTTCTTTACTTAATTTGTATGAAACTGAAAAAAAAAATGTGATAGTTAACCCTTTAATGAACCATTTATTTTTAGTAAAGGTAAATTAAAGTATTTTTTAATTGAAGTTATTTTAAGAATAGTAATTGATATATGAAAAAAAAACTAATTTAGTTTATAAAATGCCATTTTCTTGGTGCTAAAAATATTTAACAAGATCTATTAGGAACTTATTGACTTTTATTTTTCTTTATTTATAAAACAAATTTTATAAATGATACAAACTTCAAAAGGAATTAAGTATTTTATAACTTTTATACGTTTTTTTAAACTAGCAAATGGTTACCAATTTTATTTAAACGCACTTCAAGAAAGCTGAAGTTGTTAACAAATGGAAACCTAAATTAAAAGTGCTAAAACAGTAGTGGTAAGAATACTTCCCTCGGCCTTCGAATGGGTTAATATTTTTCCTACAATCTTAACTAAAACATAAAAATCTTCAGTCTATTTTATATTGACATTCTGCTGTTTATGTTTCTTGCATGAATGGTTCAATGAAAAAAAGTAAATGAACAAAGCCTTTTATCAATTACTATAAAACATAATAACGGAATAGAGATTTTTTATATTTTTCATATGATCATTAATACACAAAAATTTTCAACTTTTCTCATATTGGCATTTAGACTTCTGACAATATTTCATACATGAATGGTTAAATGTAAAATATAATTGAACAAAATCTTTTTCTTAATTAGTATGGTGAAAAATTGTGATTGTTTATAGTTTTTCTAAAATTCTAAGTGATGTACCGAACTGTTCAGCTTTATGATATTGGAATTCAGTCACTTGTGTTTCATGCATGAATAGTTGAATGGAAAATCTAAGGGATTAAATCTTTTTCTCAATTAGTATAAGACTGAATAAAGAAAAATAATTGTTATTGTTTTTATTTTTCCTATAATCATAACTGTGGATCTAAAGAATTTTTATTTTGAATCTTCTTTTATATTTCATCGAAAAAGAACACTGATATGAAACAACTGACTTATTATAGGTTATACAATGCAAGAAAAAAAGAAATAAGGATTTAAAAAAATTAGGGGAAAAAAACATCAAGGATCAAAAATATGTTTAACACGTTGAGCACCACGCTAATTTTACATGACTTGCCCTTCTGGTCACGGTAAATAACTACAAACTAAAATTGCCAATATTAACCGGATTTTGCTATTCTTTTAGATGGTTTATCATGACGTATCTGATTAGTTGGTTATTGCAATTACATACATTTTCAGGCTTGTGTGCTCAAAATAGGCTTATAAACCTTCGTCAAGTAGAAGAGGACAGATAGCACAATAGGAGAGACAGCCAAAAAATTGAGTGCTTCATTCTACATATCTGACAAAAGCGGTGAATTATATAAGCCTACGAATTGTTTAAAAATAATGGTGGATAAAAATCTACAAAATTGAATTTATTAAACCAAGAATCACAATAATTAAACACATTTTGTATACATTTTCTGCAATTCCATAAAAGAGCGTAAATTTTTATAGTTCTATATCATGTTATGCTCTGTCAACCAGCTGTTTTTCGTGGCCTATGTGAAAGGTCAGTGTCAGCAAGCGGTGGCAGAAGCAGCCTAAATGTAATTTCAGTGTCAGCCACTGGTGGCAGACGCAGCCTAAATGTAATTTTAGTGTCAGTCACCGATGGCTGACGCGGTACTCAACGTGTTATATATAGTCAATACATACCCATTTCCTGTACCATTTTAATTTGGAAAAAAAAATATCAATAGATTATCAAGCCTAAATTATATATTTTTTAATATTATATATATTTTCGAAAGATAACATTTAATTGCCTGTTTACTTCATGCGCAAAAGTTTGAACTGCTAAAATAATTAAACAAATTTTTATATTAGTAAGAAACTAAAAAAAAATAAAACATGTTTTTTTTTAAAATTTTCATTTTAATTAAAATTAATGATCTAGAGTATTTTTATAATAAATAATATGTCTTGTTTTAATAAATAAAAACACTAATTGGAAAAGACGGTCATATTGCATTATAAACAACGTACGAAATAAAAGCACTAGTAGAATAAAAGGAAATTAAAAAAGTAAAAATAGACATATTTACCTGCAAAATCTGCTTAAATTCAGTGTATAGTTTACTGTTTTATATACAATTTTACTTTAACAAATCATATCATAAGAATATCCAACCTAACCTAAAATCTAATGCTATACTTCATTAAGCCTAACGCTATACTTCATGCTCATGAACCTAAATGCAATATTTCATTAAATTCAACCTTTATTTAAAATGGCATTCTTGACGTTAAAGTTTATCGTTATATATAATTAAAATAAATAAAGCGTCGTTTATCAATGTCTCCCACTATAAACACTTGAAACATTAAAATTAAATTCTAAATGATTGAAATATTTCTCATCAGAAGAGTTTAATTATCTCAGATTTCTTGATGTCTAATGAAAATTAAAGTGTCAAAGTGCCTTTTAATTTGATTACAATTTATTTATATAATAAAATTTTAAATTATTCATATTTTGATGACAAATGCTTGAAAATAAGAGCCTATGCATGTTGTTTTTAAATCGTATGTATGTTATAAATACAATTCAGTCGTAAAAGATTAAATTCATTACAATTCATTCATTCTGAAAATTCGCATTACGCCTGAGCAATAAATATGACACAGAGTTTCTTTCGATTCTTTTCGAAAAGACAAATTTTATATATATATATACCGAAGAGACATTACATTATGACCACCCTCCATCTATAACAATGGACTCACAAAGGTTTTCATGGTTTCTTGCTCAGGAACAATGTTTTCATGGGGCACATTAGGACTCATAATCCTCATAGAACAATCCCTGACTGAACTTACTTGAACATAGTTGCCCCCCTGAAGTTACTTGAACATAATTGCAGACCAGGTTCACCCAATCATGGCAACAGTTATTCCTGCGGGGGATGGTGTTTACTTACAAGATAATGCACCATGTCATAAGGGTCGAATCGTCGAGGAACATTCCAGTGACTTTCAAGTCATGTCTTGGCTCTTGGTTCCCAAATTCACCTGACCTTAATTCAATAGAGCATTTCTGGTCCTACTTGGAAAACCAAATTCGTGCTGCCACGCTACCCCCTCGCAATGTAATGGAATTGCAGGACCAGTTGGTGAGCGCTTGGTACCAGATACCTCCGACTACCTATCAGCTCCTTGTGAAAACAATGCCACGGCTGGTGGTAGCAGTCTCGAGGGCTAAAGGTGGTCCTACATGTTATTAGCAGGGTGGTCATAATTTAATGGCTCTTCGGTGTATATATATTTAGCTTTTGTAAAATTGNTATATATATATATAACACAACTTCAATGTTCAATTTTCAATAATTCCAACAAAAAAAAAACTGCAAGCAAAATTTATTTCTTTTATAAAATTTTTTTGAAAGAACCGAGATTTTTGAACTCAACGTAGCACTTCCACATTTATGTTTGGGAGCAAGCTAAACCTAATGTAATTTTGCATGATATGCCCGCCTGGTCAAACGGTAAATAACTACAAAGTAAATCTTTCAAATTTGACAGTTTTTGCAAGTTTATTAAAAGGTTTAGCACGACATATCTGAAAAAAGTGGTGAATTATATAAACCTACGAATTGTTTAGAAATAGTGGTGGATAAAAATCTACTAAATTGAATTTATGAAATCAAGAATCACAATTAATAAACTACCACTTGAAAATATTTATTCGCTGTCCGGAGCATATCTTAATATAAATAAAACTATTTGTGCGTGTTCTATATAGCATTAATTTCTTCAAACAATTTTAGTAACTACTATAATATAAAAAAATTAAAAATGCACTTGAATTAGGTGTTTCTTATAACCTTGGCTTCGCCGATCACCGGCGACCCCCGTGGCGCTACTAACAAACTCAGTGCCGGTCACCGGTGTATCTGAAAGTTCAGTTTCAGCAAGCAGTGGCAGACGCAGTTTGAATGTAATTTCCGTTTCAGCCACCGGTGGTTGACGCGACCTAAATGGAAATTCCAGTGTCAGCCACCGATGACTGACGCGGCGCTCAACGTGTTAAGTAGAAAATCTGGTAAAAATGAGAAAGTGGTGGCAAATATATTTCTTAAAATTTTTTTTATTCATGTGTATGATTGGTTTGTCTTATTTACGTGTCTACCACTACAGATTCAATTTTCAAATATATATGATTAATTTCAAGCGCACAGCTGGTTCACTTTTTAAATAGCTTGCGCTGTCTACTTATAAACAAACCGTGTGGAGGCTTTATGATGTAGGATGTGGTGTCTAATATCCTCATGTGTTTGTTTCAAAGGGAAAAAATTCAATTCTTTCATTTTTAACATATATCTTGCAGGAACGAAACACCCACCGTAATTTATACCGCATAGACTGCCGACTGCTCTGGACACGCCAAAATAATAATAAAAAAAAAGGTAAATAACTACAAGTAAATGTTGCAACTATATGACTATGTTTGCTTGCTGTTTAAAAGGTTAACGTAAGTACTATAAATGGGTGAATTATGTAAGCCTGCGAATTATTTAGAAATAGTGGTGGATGAAAATCCACTAAATTGAATTTATTAAACCAAGAATCGTAATTGATAAACTACCGCTTTAGAATATATATTTGCTGTCCGGAGCAAGTTGGCATCTCTGATACAGTTATTTTAAATTTCATCGAATATGACATTTTATATAAGCCTACGAATTATTTAGAAATAACGGTGGATGAAACTCCACTAAATTGAATTTATTAAACCAAGAATCGTAATTGATAAACTACCGCTTTAAAAAATATATATTTGCTGTCCGGAGCAAGTTGGCATCTCTGATACCCTTATTTTGAATTTCATCAAATGTGACATTTTAAAACTTAAGTGGCAGTGGTCAGTGAAATATTTTCTATTTTTTTCTAAACGTTTCCTACCACGTAATTATCGTCAAGGTACTTCTTACGCCGCTACAAAATGTTGCGTTTTCGCATAAGTAGTATATAAAGCGTTATTAGATTTCTATGCGACAGTATTGTTTAAAATCAAAGAGAATATAATTTAATTTAAAAAATTGACATGAGAATTAGAAATATATTTTCAAAACAGGAACATATGCCTCAACTGAAAAACGATCCGATTCTGAATAATCATAGTAATCTACAAGAATGTTAATATTTTTAATTTAATTTAAATATAAAATTTGTAAAATATTATTTCTTTTCAAACTTAGCTAACTATCTGCAATCGAAAGGACCCAAAAATATTTAGTGAAAAATACAATAGAAATTAATCAAATAATTATGCAATCTTTTTTCATTGAACCATATATTGATTTATAAATTTGAACGTATAAAAAATGCTTTGGATTTTTTAAATATAATGCAAAGTAAAAACAAAAAGTAAAAGCGTATTATATAATTCCAAAGCATGTTTTGTTATACAGATGCCAGATGCATTTATATAAAAAATAAACATATTTAAATTAAAATAAATAATGTCGATAGCTGAAAGAGAGTTCATGTAAATTGTTTCTTCATAATCATCACACCATAAGAAAAGTTTCTACTTACACAGAAAAACTTTTAAAAAATGCATGCATATTCTTGCCCTGAGCTAGTTTTGAATAAATGAAACTAATAATGCTAAAAGAATGTTTGACTTATAGGAAGAGGTGTTGAAAGGTGAAATAAATGATCTTTTCCTAAGTAAGGGTAAAAATGTTTTAATGATATCTTTTTTTTAATGTTTGGGCAAACAAACTAGTAAATAACTTATATAAATGTAAAGATAAAATGATGCTACGTTTCTTTGAACTATTATACAGTTCAACATTTCATTTCTTTAGAATTAAAACTTAGTATATTGCTTAAGGATATAAACCATCGAGTTCGGAAAAAGGAGGCATTATTATCTTAAAAAGTCATTTTTGATCAATGATTGTAATTGTTAAAAAAATTCATGATGGAGATATCTGTTTGCAGCTTAGTTATTAGTGGTATTAATATGTGTATATCTATCTATCTATCTATCTATCTATCTATCTATCTATCTATCTATATATATATCTATNGTTTTACAGCTTACGAAGAAAAAAAATTCAGGGAAAGTGTCCTTCAGAATGCAAGCTAACAAAAGAATAAAAATAAAATTATGAATTTTTATTTTTTATTTATTTTAGGTAATTAAAATATACCAATATGTCATTCCCTCACTTGTCCCCACTGCTGATTTAAAACCGATTCGTCGTATTCTAGTATATGAAGTCTAGTCTAGTCTAAGAGACATAAAATAAAACATGAAGACATATGGATCTCTCATAAAACTTTTATCAGAACTTAAGAATCTAGCCATATGGCTTGCACTTTTATTAGTAATAGTGGACAAGTTACGCTAAAATTAATTTTTTTTAAATATTGAGACATTAATTTTGCTACCGTCTGAAAAGAAGATTTCTGAAACTACGGAAATTCCGTAGCAGTTGGAGGGTATGTATATGTATATGTATGTATGAGCGTGTGTAATGTAGAATGTCTCATACGAGTCTTTTTATATCAAATCATAATTTATTTTAAGATTATGATTTAATCTAGAAAGACTGAGACATTCTATATTACATTGATCAAAAAAGGAGTTTAACACGTTCACGCCGGGGTGACCCACCGGTGGGTCACGCTAGACTGCCTCATCTTGGCAGCGCACCGGAATAAAAACTGGTAACAATAAATTTCATTTTTTAGTTTTTTTCCGGAAATAATAAAAATCCATAACTACCAATTGTTTTTAACGGATGCAATTTTTATATTGAATTGCTTCTTTGCCTTGGTAAATTTCCTTACAGTGAATTGTTATTGTTGAGAATAGATTAACTCCTCCCGAATATTATCTAATATTTAAATAGTTCTTCTACCAGTATTTTCTCTTTTCCTGTACCAGTATTTTCACTTTTCCCGGCGTGAACGTGTTAAGCTTATGCAGAGATGCCAACTTGCTCCGGACAGCAAATAAATATTTCAAATTGGTAGTTTATCATTTGTGATTCTTGGTTTAATAAATTTAATTTAGTAGATTTTTATTCACCACTCTTTCTAAATAATTCGTAGGCTTATATATTTCACCATTTTATAGTACTTACGTCATGCTATACCTTTTAAACGGCAAGCAAAAATAGTCAAATAATTGCTAAACTTAGTTTGTAGTTATCTACCGTTTTTTTAATTATTTTGGTGTGTCCGGAGCAGTTGGCATCTCTGCTTATGATTTATTATAAAAAGACTGAGACATTCTAAATTACATTGATCAAAAAAGGAGTTTAAGATAATCGATACAGCTCGAGAGACATGTTTAAGAAAATGAACGTAGCTCGAAATTTCGTGTTCAATAAAATAACACAGCTCGAAATTTCGCGTTCAATAAAATAATACAGCTCGAAATTTCACGTTCAATAAAATAACACAGCGTGAAATGCGTGTTTAAGAAAATGAACACAGCTATTTAAGATAATGGTGATAACATTTGATTCCGTTTTTCAAGCTTCTCTCATTAAACTCTTTCCTCTTTTAAACAATAAACTATTGAAGTTTAATAAATTCGAAATGTGAAGTCGTACTATTGCTTGAACCAGTTTTAATCAGTTGCCAAAATCAATATATTATATAATAATCTTCATTTAAAAGTTTTTAAAATTCGACAGCTGATTTTGCAAGGTTGTAACAGATCCCATAAATTTTTAATAATTGTATTAAATTAACATTGTTCAAGTTTAGACTTTTAAAAATTACTTTAGTGTTTAGTGTTCTAAATAAGAGCAGACCTTCTTAAGAGATAAATCTGTAATATAGCTATCCACTCAGACTTCAAGTCTGCGACTTCACCCCGTAATGCTTATGCTTAGTGATTGAAAAATGTAACGAATTTAAGTACAAAATTCCTCGTAGGTTGCTAATATTTGGCTTGAAAATTGAAATGGTGAATTTTTCTCTCTGATAAATTTTCAATTACGCGCTTTAAGCTGCGCTTATTTCTTAAACATAAGTTTTGAGCAATGTCTGTTTTCTTAAACACTTGTTGCGAGCTGTATTCATTTTTCTATATATCATATATATATAGGGGAGAGTGGGGTCAATTGTAACAGGGTACGATTGTAACAGAGCAAAAATTTCGAGTGTCGGGTTATAGATTTGGTTCCTAGGTGGCGCACAAGGTGTATTTAATAAATCTACATGTACACCCCTGATGGCAACCATTTTTATGTACTTTTGAAAGAGTTACATCACAAAAGATATTTTCACGCCACGCAAGTACTTTTTTTGGTATTAGAATATTATATTGTAACAAAGTANNNATATATATATATATACAAACTACGGCACAAACAAAAAAATCGAAAAAGGAAATTTCTAAAAAATTCTTTAGTTATCTTTAAGGAAAACGATAATAACACGATATATCTCCTTAGTAAATAGTGGAATATAAAGAAAGAAACAATATATATTTTGTTGTTTTCACATACTTTATTGTAAAGTTAAAATATATTTGATTTCAAGAAATTTTTTGTCAAAAGGAAAACTTTTATAAAACTAAGAGAAATAATAATACAAGAATGGTAAAAAATTAAAAATTAAAAATCATTTTATCCTAATATTGAAATTTTTAACACTATATTCTTGTTACATATAACTAAATATTTAAAATCGTGTATTTAGTATTAAATATTTTACTTGCTTATAAAAAAATAACAAAAGCAGCGGGAATCATAATTTTTAAGGGATTAATATTATATTCGTAGAACACGCTACAATTTTAACATTTCATTCTACATGGAGTTAAAGAAGCAAATTAAACACAATGCAATTAAAAACTCTTACGAATTTCATCTATTTGTTCCAGAATACTTATAATTAAAAACTTAGATTAAGAATTAAATTTAATTAGAAAACCAGCGCTACTTATAATGAAAAATTAATTTGCTTTACATTTTCTCCCTTTTATTAAAAAAAAAGAAATAATGTTAATTGAGTCTTTGAATGGAGCAATCCGCAAAGTTGATTTTTATCGAATAAAACTGTGGATAATTCGCCAACGAAACATGAAAATAATCACGATTAATCTTCTATGGATTAATTATCTTTCATTCACAATTTTCGTTAAATATTTGTGGTGTCCAAACTTTAGAAAATTCATTTACTTTTTATTTCAAAGATAATACAATAACTTCGATCGAGTTTGGGAGAAGCGGCGTGTGTTTGGAAATAAATTATTACACCGCTGTAAGCGCAAATGTTTGTCTCAAATTTAAAATGAATGTTTATTTAAAATGAAAGATTTATGATCAGTTTGTACAAGCTGTATTAGACAACGGACGGCCAAAGTTTCGTGCTTAATTTTTAAATGGTAATTGACTATTTTCTTCCTTATTATCTTTTCAGAAAAAAAAACATAGGAATAAATAAATAACTATTACTATTTCGAAAAAAAAAATTCTTAAAGTGTGTTAGAATATGACTTGAAATTATATTCTATGCTAAAATATCTCAATTTAAAGTTATTAAAATTTATATGGCTAGATTTTTTTCATATTGATAGCTGCAAAATGGTATTTTTTGAGACATTTTATTTTTGTATTTAACTCATTGCATGAGGGCAACTTTTCCAAAAAAATATATTACAGCTGTTAGAGATTAAAATTTTAAAAAAAGTGGTAGGCAAGATTTCGTAAAAACACTATAGCTGCAACTTTAATTTTAAAAAAAAATATGACGAGCGGTTGTAGTATTAATTATATATTGTATAGTGAATCATTTATCTATATGATAATCACGAATGGATATTTTCAAATAGAGTGGAAACAAAGTAGTTTTGCTACCACTTTTTAACCTTTTGTATAGATAATATAGGCCAAATGCTCCGGTTTCAACAAAATATTAATAACCGGTATAGAGCCACAAACTAAAATTTAGAGTTTTGGTTAATTTTACGAACTTAATGTTCCAACTTAACTAAAAGCTTTTGGGGAATAAATTGAATTGAATTTAAAAATTGAATTGAATTTACCCTCTAAATTGAATTTACTAAACCAAGAATCAAACTTTTAAAGACTACAACTCGAAATGTTTTATTGTAGTGCGCAAATATAGAGGTAAATGTTTTATTGTTTTAGTACAAATGTGGAGGTAAATGTTTTATTGTAGTAGTACAAATGTAGAGGTAAATGTTTTATTGTAGTAGTGCAAATGTAGAGGTAAATGCTTTATTGTAGTAGTTCAAATGTAGAGGTAATGTTTTATTGTAGAAGTACAAATGTAGAGGTCCAAACTTCAATTTGGGTCAAAAAGGATCCAACGAACATTTTAGGGTAAAATTTGAAAATTCTAAAGCTAATTTCATAAAGGCATATTTTTTACTAATGCAAAATATGAATATGTTAAGTACGTATTTAATGGAAGAATTATCTGCTTACATAGTATAAAATCAGGAAAAAAATAACCTTTACTAAATATATTCTGAATAACCTATACATACCTTCCACTGCTATATAATGGTAATATTTGATATTAAGTATAAATTTCTAAATTTAAACTATGCAATAGTTTCTAGATAAATAAACCAGTGTGAGGAAGTAGTTTCCTTTAGCAATTGTCTTAGAAGAGAAATGTCTAGGCATCATTTTAAAATCGTTGAATCAGGAAGGAATTTAAAATAGTGCTCATTACTTAGACTTTGAGGTCTGACTTCTTCCTTCCTGGCATGTCTATTCCAAAAACCAACTCTGTACTGTCTTTGCACATGTTACCTTTCACATAAGCTAATAAATCTCCAATTACTGTCCGAATAGTTTGGAAACAAAGTTTGAAGATTTTGAAACAAGTATCCATTGTTATAAATGTTCCTGTATATATAAATGTCACAGTTACGGTTTTGGGTGTCTTGTAAATTGATATAATACCAAAAATTGAATGTTGATATTAAAAATTTTGTTCTGTTTTCCATTTTGAAACTGGGAGAAGCTATTATCAGATGTAATGTAAAACATAGTAAGAACTTAAGTTAATTTTTGTAATTTAATTTTTCTTTATTTAATCTATTTAATCACTTAGTCTCTACTATCACCATAACTTACATTACAAACTATATAAATCTAAAACAAAAATATTCCTTGCATTCACTTTGTTGGAAAAGTAGCTAATTTTAATATCCTTCTACAGATTCTTGCTTTTTATCAGACAACTTTTTTTTTTACAATTTCAGGCTCATGAGGGATTTCTTTACATTCTTATACATGCCCTACAACTACTAGGGAATTTCTGTAGTTTCTAAAAATATTTGTTTTAGTGGTATAAAAGGTAATGCATGAATATTTTAATAAATTAAAATTTTTCCCCCTCTGTACTGAGGAATAACCCTGAGGAAACATTTTTGCTGCATTTATACAAGCACATGATCTTATCTATTTCGGGTGAGGAGATTTCATGCCTGAAATTAGTTTTGTTTGGAAAGCTAAACAATTTTTTCAGAATGACATTTTTAGATATATGATATTACACTGTTTCTTTTTCTTTTTACCTGAGTTTATAAAGAAATTATATGCTTATGTACATGCATATACCCTTGTTTGATCATTTCAAAATAACACATAATCCTTTGCACTCCGAGTAAATTGAAATGCTGTTTGAACTAATTAAAGCACTAAATGATTTAAAATAAATAAAGCATTTTTACAAAAATCCAAAATTCTTAAGTTTGGTTATCAATCATTAAAATAGTAAAATTTTAAATTTTTGAGTGGTAAATGTTGATGGCGCTCCAGGCGGTTTTTTATAAGTAGTCGACGCAAACTATGTAAAAAGTGAATCAGTTGTGAGCATGAACCCAAATTCTATTTTAAAAGTAATTAAGAGAAATTTATCAAATATTTTTGAGAATTGAATCTGTAGCGGTGGACAAGTAAATAAGATAAACCAATCATATTCATAAATAAAACAAATTTTTCAGACATATATTTGCTACCACTTTCTTATTTATACTAGATTTTCTGTTAAATGGCACTTTTGTAAACTGTTTTACCTTCATAGTGGTCAGATCGGAGAACTTATAAGAAACCGTGTGGAGGCTTTGCCTCAAGTGCCCACATCGGAGTGTGAAGGGTTAAAACAAAGAATGATGGCACCAATTACAGATATGCCAACTGCTCCGGCTACGCCGAAATAATTTAAAAAACGGTAAATAACTATGAACTAAAATGTGCAGTTATTTGGGTAATTTTGCTTACTTTTCAAAAGGTCTAACATGATCAACTATAATTAAGTGGCGAATAACTTAAGCCTTCGATTTATTCAGAAATAGTGGTGGATATAAACCTAATAAATCGAATTTATTAAGCCAAGAATTACACATTACAAAACTACCACTCGAAAATATTTATCCGCTATCCGGAGCAAGTTGGCTTCAGATGGCTCTCAGTCACTTTTAAAATAGAATTTGTGATCCTGCGTACATCCGAATCACTTTTTTAATAATCTGCGCAGACTGCTTATAAAAAACCGTGGGGAGATCTTCTGATGTAGGAGGTGATGGCAGTATCGCATAGCTGCCAACTTTTACGCACTTGGCGTGAAATTTTATTTCTATATTTAAAGTGGTAGTAAAATGTATGTTTTCTATATATTACTTGCATTTATAAACTTAATTTAAAATCTTTTTGACCACCACTATTTTTATAAAAATGAAGCATACATATTAATATGCAATATTTTTGTAGTAGCATGCCCATACCCTCCAACTTATGAGGATTTTGAAAATAATTCTTTCTAGTGGTAGCGAACCAAAGTAGAAATTTTTAAAGCAAATGGATCTCTCATAAAACTTTTATCAGAACTTAAGAATCTAGCCATATGGCCTGCACTTTTATAAGTAATAGTAGACAAGTTACGCTAAAATTAATTTTTTTTAAATATTAAAACATTAATTTTGCTACCGTCTGAAACGAAGATTTCTGAAACTACGGAAATTCCGTAGCAGTTGGAGGGTATGCATGCCTGCCAACTCTTCCGGATTTTCCGGAAGATTTTATTTTCATATTTAAAGTGGTAGCAATACTCAGGTTATTCCAATTAACTTTTAGAATTATAATGATAATTATAAATGAGTTTGGCCACCACTACATATAAATAATTATAATTAATATATCAAAGCATAATAATCCTTGCGCAACCGAATTTCAACGGGATCAAAATATAACTATATTTTTGAGTCAGATTGTTTTTCGTTTATTGTTTTACAACCACTCTGAAAATCCATTCTCGGAAAGAGTGAAAGTTGGCAGGTATGTAGTAGTCCTTCAGCCCGATAACCGCTTTTTTCTTAACCGACTGTGTTCTCTCTAAGCATTTCGGATAATCATGACTATCCCCACTGCCCTAGACAAACTGTGCACTCTGCACCAATGAAGCCCGGCTACCGGGGGAGGCCAGGGAGTCTTCCCCCTTTTGTAAATAGTGTAAATATTTTTTTTTATCTTTATCTTCAATTTGCTCCCTTTATTATAGTATCAACTTGCGATTTATCTTTATGTAAAACCCAGACTTGATTTTTTGATTTTCAATTATTGTTCATTGTGAGATTTAACTTAATGTTAACGCAGCATCTCCCTTCCCTTCCACCACATATTCTTCAATTTAGATGAAAGAACAGATATCCATTCATGGATAGGCAGAGATGCCAACTGCTCCGGACACGCCAAAATAACTAAAAAAACGATAAATAACTACAAAGTCAATTTTGCAAACATTTGACTATTTTTACTTGCTTTTTAAAAGATCTAGCATGACTCATGTACTACAAAGTGGTGAATTATATATGTCGACGAGTTATTTAGAAATAGTGGTGTATAAAAATCTATTAAATTTAATTTAGTAAATCATGAATCAAAATTGATAAACTACCACTTTAAAATATATATTTGCTCTCCGGAGCAAGTTGGCATCTCTGGATAGGTACTCTGAAAAACTTGATTAGTTAGTTAGTGTAGTAGTCCGCATAAGGTTATTTAAAAATACAGCTATGTTTCAGCATAAAATCGTAATTTAAATTCAATTTTACAACCACTGGGGAAAATCATCTTCGAAAGGATTAAAAGTTGGCAGGTATGGTATAATCATCACCTGTATCACAGAGATGCCAACTTGCTCCGGACAACAAATATATATTTTAAAGCGGTAGTTTATCAATTGTGATTCTTGGTTTAATAAATTCAATTTAGTAGATTTTTATCCACCACTATTTCTAAATAATTCGTAGGCTTATATAATTCGCCACTGTACAGCACTTATGTCATGCTATGCATTTTAAAAAGCAAACAAAAATAGTCAAATATTTGCAAAATTTACATTGTAGTTAGTTACTGTTCTTTCAGTTATTTTGGCGTGTCCGGAGCAGTTGGCATCTCTGGTATCAGAAAGCCTATACACGGTTTTTAATAAGTAGTCTGCGCAAACTATTTAAAAAGTGAACCAGCTGCACGCATGAACCCAGATTCCATTTTAAAAGTATTTGAAAGAAATTTATGATATATATTTCAGATTGGAATCTGTGGTGGTTGACAAACAAGAGAAACATATTCATAAATAA
This sequence comes from Parasteatoda tepidariorum, assembly GCF_043381705.1. NCBI lineage: Eukaryota > Metazoa > Arthropoda > Arachnida > Araneae > Theridiidae > Parasteatoda > Parasteatoda tepidariorum. The sequence continues at coordinate 40,159,615 of NC_092215.1, forward strand.
AAAAAAATTATTAGACATACATTTGCAACCACTTTCCTATTTTTACTAGATTTTCTATTAAATGGCTCCTTTGTAATCTGGTTTGCTTTCATAGTGGACTATGAAATGCGGATCGGACTACCCATAAGAAACCGTTTGGAAACTTTCAGCATTCTTTCCGCAAGAGTAGAGGTTATCGAAACGAAACAGAGCAATGCTATAATTGGATCTTATTGTTTGGTAAAATTTTGAATCTTTAGTAAGCGTATAATACGTAGTACTAAAAACAAGTTTTGTAACTGTAACATAGATGTCAACTGCTCCGGACACTTCAAAATAATGAAAAAAACGGTAACTAACTACAAACAGAGATGCCAACTGCTCCGGACACGCCAAAAAAATTAATAAAACGGTAAAGAACTACAAAGTAAATTTTGAAAATATTTGACAATTTTTGCTTGATTCTTAAAGCGTATATCTTAAAATAAGAATTCGAAGTGGGGAATTATATAAGCCTGCGAATTATTTAGAAATAGTGGTGGATAAAAATCTACTAAATTGAATTTTTTAAACCAAAAATCACAATTGATAAACTACCACTTTAAAATATCTATAAACTGTCCGGAGCAAGTTGGCATCTCTGTACAAAGTAAATTTTGCAAATATTTTACTATTGTTGCTTTCTTTTTACAAGGTATAGCATGACATAAGTACTATAAAATGGTGAATTATATAAGCCTACGAATTTTTTAGAAATAGTGGTGGATAAAAATCTACTAAATAGAATTTATTAAACAGAGAATCACAGTTGATAAACTACCACTTTAAAATATATATTTGCTGTCCGGAGAAAGTTGGCATCTCTGCTGTAATAACCAATAAATTAGTCTGGTTTAAAAGCAGAAGAAAATTAAAAATATGACATAGAAAAAAATATTTACTTAGACGCTGTGAATAAATAAACAACAACGCATCAGTATGGTTCGTCTTGACTAGGAAAGTGTAATTCTGAGTTAGTCGATAGAAAACAGAACCAATTTCGGCACAATCAAGGTACCCGGTCTTATTTCTCTACCCGCTTTTACCTCACTCTCTTCTTTATTGATTTATATTTTAACACTTTCCTGAGGACGGTCTGTAATGCTCAAAAAAAGTTTAAAGTGGCTCAATTTTCTAGCAGACGATGAATAAGAACCACCTTGCCACAATTTCTCTGATAGTTTTTAGTTTTTTGTTAGCATCTTTATGCTAGATAAAAATGATTTTGTTTCAGTTTTTATAATATTTTTGAAAGAAAAAAGATCTAAGAAAAGCGACAGAATTATTTTTTCTGATGCTTATGTTGAGTAAACATAGAAGAGCTTAAAAACTCTTTGATATAATTGATTTTTTTTAAATTTTATTTATCGCTTTAAGTTATTTTTCAAACTTGAGATATTTTTTCTAACAAGGCGTATAATTTTCTTTTTCTTCAAACGGAAAACATTTTAAATCTCAACTTTGAAATAAATATAAAAAATGTTTTAATAACCGAAAATTAGTTTTTTTTTAAGATGAAAGGTAAACAAAATAAAAACATATGATGCATTTTACAAAGCAAAATTGTAGAGTTTGAAATAAGATTTTATAAACATAAAGACTGAAAAATGAGTGTCTTGTCATCATTATTTATAATATTGTGCGAATTAGCATTACAATTTTACTTATTTTTTGTGTTTCAAAACTAGATTAAATGTGATCAAAGAAGGGACACGCAAAAGTAATGAAAGTAGTAAGAAAATTCAGACCATAAAATTATCGTTTTTCTATTGAATTCATCGAAAAACGGTAAATCACAAAAATGTAAGTCAAATACCAAAACAAAATTTACTGTGTGCTACAGATTAAATACTGCTATATGAATGAAATGGATAATTTTTCTATTACCTACCACTTTGCCTTCAAAAACTGAGCTGCGCGTTAACTACAGATTAAAGCTAAATTACTGAAATTATTAATAGATTATGGTAGGCAGAACTATCTGATTCTACAAAATGAACTGAACCACTTAAATCTGAACCACTTATGCTACCAATTTTTACTTTCTTCTAAAAAGGAACATTCTTTCTCAAAGAATGCTAAGTTCACATGGGTAAACTAGAGTTGCTACTGAATCAAGGACATTCCCACAAGCATTGATGATTAGTATTCCCTGGGATATTTTTGTCTGACCCTTGTGTGTTAACCCGTTTTAGACTATGGTTGCAAAAATGTTATACTTCATGATTTTGTTAATGGTAGCTTCATGAAAAAAAGTGGTAGAGCATTTATGCCTCCAAAGATAGAGATTTTTGCTAAATATTTTTTCGGTGGTAAAGAAACAAGGTAAAAATGAGGATTTTAATGAAATAAAACCAAATATAGAGATTCCAATTACTACGGATTCTCCGTAGTTTCAAAAAGAATTTTTTCGCTAAAGGTAACAAGGGTATTGTTATATATTTTAATAAATAAGAATCCAGAGAATTGCTTCCACCACTCAGTAACAGTAATTTAGACCGACACATATAAAACCATATGGACGAATGCTTTGGTTGTTTATTTGCCATCATAATGATGCATAGCACAAAATATTTTCATACACTGTATAGTATTTTATGATGCATGGGTTAGGGGCCGCTGCGCGCCCCAGGCACCTAGTTTGTTTTAAATAAAGAAAGATAAAAGTAAGGCTCCTATACTATCAGAGCTGACCTATCAAGCAATATTGGTGCAAACGAGTTCGCAAGTTAACGCTATTTTAGTATTCGTTATGTTATAACAGAGATGCCAACTGCTGCGGACACGCCGAAACAATTTAAAGAACGGTAAATAACTAGAAAGTAAATTTTGCAAATAGTTGACAATATTTGCTTGCATTTAAAAATGTAAGGCATGTTATAAGTACTATAAAGTGGTGAATTATATAAGCATATGCTTTGTTTAGAAATAGTGGTGGATTAAAATCTACTAAATCGAACTTATGAAACCAAGAATTACAATTAATAAACTACCACTTGAAAAAATTTATTCGCTGTGCTTATGTTAGCTCTTTGCTCCAACAATAAATGATAAGTCGACCTGTCTAATTCAGGGGCTCTAGATAAAAGCTTTGGTTGTAAGTTCTAACATACATATTATACATAATTTTTATTTGTTTCAAAAAATTCTACTTTAGATCACGACCACTGAAAAAAATAAATCAAAACTACGGATTACCTGTAGTAGTTTTCGGAGTTTCAGTAAATGTTTTTAGATAACTTTTTATATGTGGTAGATAAATTTTTAAATTCTAGTACGTACAATATTAATTCATTATTTTTATTACCGTTAATAAAATATTTTCTAAAACTACGGAAATTTCGATTTAGATGTAAGATTTAGCATACCTGCCATTTTTTATACTCTTCAAAGAGGCTTTTATCCATCACCTCCTACATCAGAAAGCCTCCACACGGTTTCTTGTAAGTAGTCTGCTCAGATCATTTAAAAAGCGAACCACTTGTGCGCATGAACCCAAATTCTATTTTAAAAGTACTAGAGAGAAATTTATCATATATATCTGAGAATTGAATCTGTAGTGGTTGACAAGTAAATAAACAAACCAATTATATACATAAATTAAACAAATTTTTAGACATATATTTGCTACCACTTTCTAATTTTTTATAGATATCATATTAAATGGTTCTTTCACTACTTGGTTTAAATTCATAGTGGTCTGATCGGACTACATGCAAAAATCCGTGTGGAGGTTTCCAGTTATAGGAGGCGTTGTTTTATCTCATGCCAGTGAATTTAAATTTGCAATGACAGTGCAAACGAACTTTTCATTTATTATTAGCCCACTCATCGAAACACGTAGCGGTGTTCGTTCGTTCGTTCGCTTTTGTAGAACTGGGCATCTGAGGCCTAAATGGCCCTTAACCATCAGCTACTACATAAAAAGCCTCCACACGGTCTTTTACACTGAAGAGCCAAAAAAACTGGTACAGCCATGAGTATGCAAATAAAGGGATATGAAGCCAATCAAAGTTCAGCGCTGCGATCGGCAACGCGTATATAAGACAACGAGTGTCTAGCACAGTTCATTAATCCAATACAATCAAATAGATTGTATATCTGGGAATTTGTTTCCTATATTAATTTACTAATACCAATTATTTAAATTCAATGTTATTTAATCTTTTAAATTAACTTAACTTAAATTTAAATTATTCTGTTTCAAGAACTTTAATTAATTATGTTAACTTTTTAATTCAGCTCAGATAGGAGGTACTGTATCCAATACAAGGCACTCCGTATGTTTATGTTCAAGTCAAGTAGCACAGTTCTTAGAACGGTTACTGCTGCTACAATGCCAGGTTATGCAGATTTAAGTGAGTTTGAACGTGGTGTATAGTCGGCGCACGGGAGATGGGACATAGCATCTCCGAGATAGCAATGCAATTTGGATTTTCACGTACGACCATTTCACGAGTATACCGTGAGTATCGGAAATCCACCAAAACCCCCAGACATGAACATTATTGAACATATTTGAGATGCCTTGCAACGTGATGTTCAGAAGATATCCCCACCCCCTCTTACTCCCACTGGTTTATGGACAGCCCTGCAGGATTCATGGTGTCAGTTATCTCCAGCACTACTTCACACATTGATCGAATCCATGCCACGTCGTGTTGCGGCACTTCTGCGTGCTCGCGGGGGTCCTACACGATATTAGGCAGGTATACCAGTTTTTTTGGCTCTTTAGTGTAGAAGTAGTCCCCGCAGACTGCTTAAGAAATGAACCGATTGCGCGTATGAACCCAAAACCTTTTTTAAATGTAATTGAGAGAAATATATCATATATATTTGAAAATTGAATCTGTAGTGGTTGTCAAGTGAATGAGGCAAACCAATAATATTCATAAATAAAACAAATTTTCAGTCATATATTAACTAACTAAATTTTGTATTAAACGACTCGTTCGGAAAGTGGATATCCTTTACAGTGGTCTGATCGGACTACATAAAAAAAAATCGTGTGGAGGCTTTCAGTTATACGAGGCGTTGCCTTAAAACGTAGCGATGAGTAGTAGATCTTCACTATGTATGTTTAAATTATTTAAAAGTAACGGTAGTCAAACTCATTTTTAATCATATTTATTAAAACAAGAATGAAGTTTGAATGCATAAATGGATTGTTGCATCTGTGGATTGTTGCAACTCTATTTTCAAAGTGTCACAATTTCATAATTTAAATTCTTAGGAAAATTAATTTCAAAAAATATTTATTTGATTAAACAGTTTACATATGAATGAAATAAATTTTATGGATGCGTTGGCTTTTAAAAAAATCATGACAGTTCTGTGGCTGTAATTATCTTGTTTTTATTTTCTACCAAATAATGAAGTTTAATAATTTATCTGTCTTTTCAAAGGCATAAATGTATTTTACCCAATTACGATGATCCATAAAAATTGGAATATGATTTAATACCGATGGTTTGGTAACATATTTGCTTATACTAAATGAGTCTTTCTTTTCTTTTATTTATCACTTTAGATTTAAAATAATTATGCCATGACATCAGAACACAATATAAATGTTTATAAGATAGATATGTCATACTTATACAGAATTATCTGATTTCTGCAAATTAAAACCTATTTATGAAACATTTTTATTACCACTTTTCAAACAAAGAAAGTATCACCCTTTTAACCCATTATAATGCAGTATAGCTAATTTGTCATCAACTAATTCAACAAATGTTACGAACCACTAGAAAAATGAAACTAACTGCTTTTAAACATTCAGTAACCACGACTATGTAAACAACTAAGAGCTAAAGTGTATTACTTCACACAGAACGTTGTTTAAGATCGCACTTGCTAATGTCTTGCCTGACAAAAATTTTTAATCGAAAGTTTCTGTCCCAGAAAAAGTTAACCTTTAGTCTTGGACGCCTCTTATCTGGCAACTTAAATAACATATCACTCTGAATGTTAAAATTTTGACACTTTAAATTATCGTAACATCTTTAATCAATAGCACTCAGGCAGAGAAGGCAACTTGATTCTCTTTGTGAAAAAATATTTGACAGTGGTAACGAAACCTAAGTTCTGTTCAGTTTAGTACTTTTTTTTGAAGTAATTTTTTCACCACTTCATATCAAAATTTAATATGAAATGCAAATTTTTTAGCAGTAATCTCGTGGTGACACTTAATGAGTGGGAGTAATTATCCTTATTCTGTAAGTTTTACTATTTAATCCTCTATCAATTTATTAAAACCTTTACCGAAAGCGGAGCAGTTGGCATCCCTGCCTCTAAGCGTTATCTAGTAAACGCACAAACTGTGGGTTTCATCTTGAAAATTCATCGTTGCTGCAACGGTTTTTTTTTTCTTTTTTCTTTTTAAATGTCAAAAGAACCTGGAAGGCAAAGGATAAAAGAGAACTAGACGCAATTGGGTTAAACAGTGTAAATATAAGTTGCTATTGACTAAAATTAATATTTGACGTTTTTTTTCTAATTTAATTTCCTTATAAATCATGGATGGTTATAATGAACGACATGTGTTATTTCCTTTTTTTACAAAGAAAATAATTATTGCGACATTAAATTTTTATGCAATTCAAGCTGCATGTGTTACGCTTTGTCATTTGCCAGTTAGTAAGCTTTTGAAAGTTTCAATCTAGTTCCTTTTTCTTTTAAAACTTAAATAGCTTAAGTGAGATTTATTTCTCATTAATTAGATTTTGTTTTAATTAATAATTTTTAGGATTTAACAGCCCCTTCTTTTCATAAGAAACATCATATGGCATTTTAAACTTTAAATTTTCTTTTAATTTAATTTAATTATTACTGAGCAATTCCGCGTCACGCATACTCAGGAATTGTAATTTTATAAATGGATTTTTTTATTATCATAAATACTAATATTGTGTGTTTTAACATTTGCTATAAATGTAATTTAGGATTAGATATATTTTAACACATTGCTGACAGCTCACGAGTTAACTCGTGTTTTCGGAACCAAGCGTTGGTGACCGGTCACGAGTCATAGCAATCATATTAGCGGTGATCTCGTGTTGACTATTTTAAAAAGTGGGCGTAATTTTCCTCACTTTTCAAGCTTTACTATTTAATTCTCTACCAATTTATTTTACGTTTACCTTTACGAAACCCGATATATTTGCAAAACTTGTGGTGTACCATTACACGTAATTGATTGTTATACTTTTTATCATACGAGAAAGAAATATTAACGCGTTCACGCCGGGGTTCATTCTAGATTATCTCATCTTGGCGGAGCACCGGAGTATAAACTGGTAACAAATAAATTTCATTTTTTAGTTTTTTTCCGGGAATAGTAAAAATCCATAACTACCAATCGTTTTTAACGGATGCAATTTTTATATTGAATTGCTTTTTTGCCGTGATAAATTTCCTTACAGTGAATTGTTATTGTTGAGAATAGATTAACTCCTCCCGAATATTATCTAATATTGAAATAGCTCTTCTACCAGTATTTTCTCTTTTCCCGTACCAGTATTTGCACTTTTCCCGGAGTGAACGTGATAAGAGTTGAAAAGAATTTAAGTTTTCTTATATTGTTTTGCTTCCACATCCGTTCCACAGAAAAGTTGCCGGTCAGCTGACTAAAATAATTATTATTTGCAATCGCCATCTGCAGGATAAATTGGGGCAATTTTCCTGTACATGGTATTTACATTTCACAAAAACTCAGTGAAATTGCTAACTAAACCAAATTTTTTATTCTCTTCAACCCTTTGGGGAATAGCAAATTTCGATTGAAAATTTTTTTCAGGCAAATGCAACTGTACAATGCAAATGAAGCGGGACACTCTAGTCCTTTGTTGTTTAAATAATAATGGTTGCTAAATGCTTAAAAACAATTAATTTTACATTTCCAGTGGTTTGTAACATTTGTTGAATTAGTGTTGCCAGACTACCGGAAAGAGTTAATAAGATAAAACATACATTTAAGCTTTATAAATAATTCCTAAAAAAAACAATGCCGCACGTTTCCTATAAAACATGAAAGTCATGTTTTTCTCATTGTTAAAATATACTGATTTGCATCATAGTAGTCCTATATTTTAGAATCGTAAGTATTTATTTAGCAATTCAAGTGACATTAATGATAATACTAAAAACGCAATTCAGTAAGTATCGAGACTCAGATTTTATATCGATTTTCAAGTAACTCATACATTCAAGAATGTTAGTAGTAGTTTCAAAATAACTCATATTAATCAATAAGATGAGTAAGAAAATCAATTGTTAGCCAGAATCACCTTCGCAATTTTATAGCACCATTTAATATTTATTTATGTGATGGAAATTCTATTCAGAATGCTTCGTACTTCATATCACGGTAGATAAATTCCCCCATGAAATTTCTAAGACACGTTATTCTAGATGATCCTAACAAATCTCTTTTCCTTGCATGTAATTAGATCACCTTCATGATGAATAGATATTTCTGTTGTAATTACTTACAAAATTTATGTAGAATATTCACTTGTTGTTGCATAATCGTAGGCAAAGTTTTATGCATTTCAAATGTGATGATAATTCTTATATTGTACATCGAGTAATTTTTTCAACGGTTTAGATATTTGTATAAAAATGCATGGTAAGCTTAGTTATATTATTGCCGTGTATTCAACTCATTTTTGTTTTAAAGCTTTGTAATTCATAGGATAAATAAATTCAGTCATGAAATTTCAAGAACTCTTTATTCTAGATTATCCCAGCAAATCTCTTTTCCTTGCATGTAATTAGATCACCTTCATTATGAATAGATAATCCTGTTGTATAATCCTGCTGTATCCTTTGTTCCTACTTACAAAGTTTATGCAGTATATTCACTTGTTGTTGCATAATCAAAGGCAAAGTTTTATGCATTTCAATTATGATGATAATTCGAAATGATGTACAATTATGATGTACATCGATTGATCTTTTTCAACGGTTTTGATAATTGTATAAGCTTCGTTATATTATTGACGTGTATTCAACTCTTTTTTGTTTTAATATTTTATAATTCATAGGATGGTGGATTCATAGGATAGCATATCTGCCAACTCTTCCGGATTTTCCGGAAGATTTTATTTTCATATTTAAAGTGGTAGTAAATATATACTATTTTTTCCTTTATAAATTTAATTTTTAAATGATTTTGATCACCACTATTCTTACAAACATTAAGCACATATATCAATATGCGTTACTATCATGGTTGTCAACTTAAGTTTTCTCAAATACAACGTATTTGTTTGCCTAAAATTGAAGTTTTAATTCCGTTTTAATACCACTGGGAAAAATTATAATTTAAAGGATTAAAAGTTGGCAGGTATGAGATAGTTCATAGGATATATTATGATTCATAGGAAGTGGTAGCAAGAAATTACACTATAAAATATATTTTTTATTCTTAACACTAGGTTTACGGACGTTTCTTATATACCTATCTCTACGAACACGCGTCAATTTGACGTATGAAAGAATACATACAATTGTGATTCTTAATTTAATAAATTCAATTTAGTAAATTTTCATCCACCACTAATTCTAAATAATTCGTAGGCTTATATTATATAAGCCACTTTATATTTTCAAAATTTAGCTTGGTGCAACATCTCCACATCACTCCTTAAAAAACTCAAAATATGCCAGAATAAAATCCTCAGGAAAATAACAAAAGAAAGATGGTTTATCCACAATAAAAACATACATCGCGACCTCAACATAGATTTTTTAGATCATCATATTGCAAAGTTAAATTTCAGATTTTTCGAAAAGACCATAAATTGTGACACCGCAGNTGGTATTAAAATGAAACTAAAACTTCAATTTTAAGCAAACAAATACGTTGCATAAGAAAAAACTTAAGTTGCCAACCATGATAGTAACGCATATTAATATATGTGTTTAAGTTTTGTAAGAATAGTGGTGATCAAAAGCATTTAAAAAATTAAGTTTATAAAAAGAAAAATAGTATATATTTACTACCACTTTAAATATGAAAATAAAATCTTCCGGAAAATCCGGAAGAGTTGGCAGGTATGTCATGGTTGTCAACTTAAGTTTTCTCAAATACAACGTATTTGGTTTCCTAAAATTGAAGTTTTAATTCCGTTTTAATACCACTGTGAAAAATTATAATGGAAAGGATTAAAAGTTAGCAGGTATGGGATATTTCATAGGATATATTATGATTCATAGGAAGTGGTAGCAAGAAATTACACTATAAAATATATTTTTTAATCTTAGCACTAGGTTTACGGACGTTTCTTATATACCTATCTCTACGAACACGCGTCAATTTGACGTATGAAAGAATACATACAATTGCATACCTGCCAACTCTTCCGGATTTTCCGGAAGATTTTATTTTCATATTTAAAGTGGTAGTAATTATATACTATTTTTTCTTTTATAATCTTAATTTTTAAATGATATTGATCACCACTATTCTTACAAAAATTAAGCACACATATTAATATGCGTTACTGTCATGGTTGTCAACTTAAGTTTTCTCAAATACAACGTATTTGTTTGCTTAAAATTGAAGTTTTAATTCCCTTTTAATACCACTGGGAAAAATAATAATGGAAGGGATTAAAAGTTGGCAGGTATGCAATTGTGATTCTTAATTTATTAACTTCAATTTAGTAAATTTTCATCCACCACTAATTCTAAATAATTCGTAGGCTTATATTATATAAGCCACTTTATATTTTCAAAATTTAGCTTGGTGCAACATCTCCACATCACTCCTTAAAAAACTCAAAATATGCCAGAATAAAATCCTCAGGAAAATAACAAAAGAAAGATGGTTTATCCGCAATAAAAACATACATCGCGACCTCAACATAGATTTTTTAGATCATCATATTGCAAAGTTAAATTTCAGATTTTTCGAAAAGACCATAAATTGTGACACCGCAGGATTCAACGAAATTTTTACTTTTGAAAACTTAAGAGAAGACATAAACCTCAGACCGATGGCAGCTCATTTTTGTAGTGACGTAATTTTAACTAAAATGCATAATATTTAATTTCCTTTTATTCCAATTGCATTCCAATTACCAGAATGAACCACCTTAAGGACCACAATACAAGACGAATGGGAAAAAGGCCGCTAAGTGCCCCAGGTGCCCAGATATATTTCGATGATGATGATGATATTTTCAAAATTTACTTAGTTGTTATTTACCATTTTTTAAAATTATTTTGACGTGTCCGGAGCTGTTGGCATCTCTGCACTTCGAAAGCAATGTAATTGTAAACTATAAGAAAAAAAATGAAGGTATGAGGTATATATATATGAAATGTTCTAGTATTTTATTTTTCAATACTCAACCTAAGTAAGTGAAACCTTTAAAATCTGCCACTTTGACATCAATTGACATTCTGCGTTTGTTCTTTCCATTATTGCTTATCGGCAACAGTTGTTTATCGCTTGTTTTATTTGAGATAACGATATTGGATAATGGATCGAAGTATTGTCGGTACAGTCCTATTTATTATTGATGTGATAATTGCTTTCTTACTCAAAATTTTGTCTATATTACGATCGCGTCAAATTGACGCATATCCGTAGAGATAGGTATACCACAAAGAGAATTTCAATATTTCAGCACTTTTGAAGAAAATAACCTTCAATATATATACCTCTATCAATGGTTAAAAGTCATTACAAGATATAAAATAAAAATTCAAACAGAACTCGAAATGGGTCAAAATTACGCGTCCCGTAAACCTAGTGTTAAAAATGGATAATTAAATTTTCTTAATCGTCACGCAGAAGTGGAAATTTATTTCGTACATAAAGGTATGATACTTTTCCGCTTAATATTATATAAATTAAAAAGGTTGCAAAATTAAAAGTTTAAAAAGCTGCTAGCTTCTTTGATAAATAGTTTGCTACCACTTGAGTTGCTTCGTGAATCAAACATCTGCACGAATTTTCCTGACGACCCAATATTAACTGAAAACAAAATTTTTATAATTATAGTTAATATAATTTCATTATTAACACGTTCACGACGGGTGTTGCGCATGAAAGCGAGCCGAAAAAGAGAAAATACTGGCAGAAGAACTATTTCAATATTAGATAATATTCGGGAGGAGTTAATCTATTCTCAACTATTATTTGTTACCAGTTTTTACTCCGGTGCTCCTCCCGATGAGACAATCTAGCGTGACCCACCGGTGGGTCACCCCGGCTTGAACGTATTAAATCAATATAAGCATATATTTTTCCTCGTGTAATGCTTTTTTCTATTGTTGCCACAAAATGTATCCAAGTTTTAAATTAATGAAATTTAAGTTAAGGAAAGAGAAGAAATAAAAAAAGGTTTAATTACTTAATCCTCATTAACTAATATGACCAATATAAGAGCTTCTTGATACGATTAATTTATTCAAAAACATTTCTCGAGCGTCTGTCTTAAAAAAACGCATCAAATTTTTAGATTAATAAAATCTAAGTTACGCAAAGAGAAAAAAAAAATAAGTGTTGGGTTTAATTACTTAATCCTCATTCACTAATATGAGTAAGAGCTTCTTTATACGATTTAATAATCAAAAACATTTCTTAAGTGCGGCTTCTTTGTAAAAGTGTTTGAGTTGCAAAGTTTTAACCCTTGAATTTCAGAAAGTTGTTGAACCGTAAATAATATTTGATGTCTTTATAAAGAAAGTAAATGTATAATCTTTCTTTGTAACACTTTTTTCTCGTCTGATGCTTTCTCTTTTCCTGTATTCTCTTTATTTTTGTCATCTGGGAAAAAAGCATTGACCGGAAAGCATAGACATGTTCAGTTGACAATTTACTGTAACCAATCGATCAAATCGCAAGAAGAAGGCTGATATATCCGGTGAATTATCAATATGTCATATTTCTTAAATTGTGGACTAGAAGTAGTTCATCATTGTATTTCTTTTCAAAAGTTAAACACTGTTGTGTAGTCTTCAAAAGAGAAAAAAAAAAGATATTTTAAGTTTTTGAAGGGAAATTGAAATTGAAGTCTTATAAAATGGAAAATAATTCTTTAATAATTCTTTATTTTGCCGGTCATGGTGAAAAAAGGATATTGCAATTTATTTGTGAATTTTCTTTAACTCATTGAGTATTTACAAGTTGTCATGAAAATTTCAGTGATCTTTATTTCAAATTCGACGATTTTCGACTTACTTAACACGATCACGCCGGGGTGACCCACTGGTGGGACACGCTGGATTGTCTCATCTTGGCAGCGCACCGGAGTAAAAACTGGCAACAATAAATTTCATTTTTTAGTTTTTTTCCGGGAATAATAAAAATCCATAACTACCAATTGTTTTTAACGGATGCAATTTTTATATTACATTGTTTCTTCTCCGTAATAAATTTCCTTACAGTGAATTGTTATTGTTGAGAATAGATTAACTCCTCCCGAATATTATCTAATATTGAAATAGTTCTTCTACCAGTATTTTCTCTTTTCCCGTACCAGTATTTTCACTTTTCCCGGCGTGAACGTGTTAATTTTTAAGATACAATCTCTCCAACGAGTCAAGGCTAAAAGTCTAAATATATCAAGTCGGATGTTCTCTTCTAGTTTTTTCTTCAGTAAGCCATACTTTTAAAACAGTTATAAGATAAATATACGAAGTACTGTTTTTTCCTACAAAAAATTAATAATAAATACAGAGGAATAGATTTGCACCTCTCGAAAACTAGCAATTAATGAAACTATTTGCAGGGATGCCAACTGCTCCGCTTTCTGGAATAGTTTTAATAAAGTGGTAGCAAATTCTATAGTAAATTTCGTTAAAGAAAGATAGTTACGCCTACTTTTTATATAGTAACCAGTAGTTTCATGCTTTAACGTTGCATTTTATATCATACTTATATATTTTGATATTTAGCGGGGAAAAAATCACTTATAATGAAAAATACAAAACTAAAAGTAACTTAATTTTTGCTACCACTAGAAAATACTATTTTACAGAGCGGAGAAAGTTGACAACTCTGTATTTGACTACCAATTTTTTTTTCTTCACTTTTCCGTCTTACTTTCCACCCTGCAGCGAAACCACAGTGGTGGAGTAATAATTAACTTTTCGTTATATTTTTTATATCCAAAATTGAACAAAACACATCACTATATAGCAAGACAGAAAGGAGAAAAAACTGGTACCAAAGATTCTAGCATTCTAGCATTTTTTTTTCGAGAAAAATAAAATATCTGTAACTACCAAGATTTATTTTATAATTTTAGCATATATGGGTCATTCTCACAAAAACAGTCATTTTCATGTCCCCAGTATATTTTATGTTTGTTTTACAACTTACAGAGAAAAAAAATTTCAGGGAAAATGTCCTACAGAATGCAAGCTAACAAAAGAATAAAAATTAAATTATAAATTTTTATTTAGTTTAGGTAATTAAGATATACCAATATGTCATTCCCTCACTTGTCCTCACTGCTGATTCAAAAAAAGAAAAAAATTCTTTCTGAAATAAATTTTTTTTTTCGCAAATTCGTTTTTTTTATTTCAGAATATTGAAATATAGAATTCAGAAAATCAATTTTAAATTTAATTTCTGATAAAAATATTAACACAGCAGTATTTTAAACTTTGGCCCTAGTGTTTCGCATCATTCCCTCACAACTATGTTCTTATCAGGGTCCCCCCCCCAGGGGGGAAGGTGGGCGCATGATGCGCCCACTTAAAGCTTGGGCGGGGGGATTTTTACACTAAATAAAACAAATAGTTTGGGGGGGGGATTTAGAATTTGCCCAAGAATGCGCCCAAGATCTTGGGGGGGATGAGAGCCACAGGTTCTTATCACCTGCAATCCTCTTAGAATAAATATATTTTAATAAAAACTTTAGCAGTTAACAACTGGCTTCATAGAACAAAATTTCAGTGTGTCTCCATCTTCAACTTAAAGAAGCTTTGCTGTGGAATAAATTTGAATGAATAAAACCAGGTAAAATTTTTTACATTTGTCATTCCCTCATGTCATTTTTTAGAGTAAAATAAAATACAACTTCCTCAAGAAAGTGGATAATTATATGTTGCTTTCTTGTATGAATATAATTGTATGTGATTGACTTCAGAAATTAATTAGGCCTAACTGTTATTTTTAAATTTTATTGAATTTGTGATTCCCTCACTAGTGTATAAAGTGAGGGAATGACGCTAAAGTGAGTGAATGATTCAAGATGAGTATATTATTAAATTTTTTTTTTGTTCAATCGTGCCAGTCAATTTTATTTCCCAAACATATAAAAATTATTAAATATATAAGACTAAATTATTATAAATATTAGATATACTTTTAAATCACTTTTAAATAGTGAACTCACTTTTATATTTAAATATGAACTTATTATTTAGATATGAACTCACTTTTTAAATAGTGAAATTATTTAATTTATTTATTAATTAATTTAAAAAATAAATTAATAAATTAATTTATTAAATTAATTAGTTTATTTATTAAATTAATTAATTAATTATTAATTATTATAAATTAATTAATTATAAATTAATTATTCAAAAAATTAATTAATTTAAATATTAAGTATAATTTATAGGATATATACTTTTTCTATAATGCCATTACATTTTTCTGTTAATCTAAAGAGTTTCAGAGCTTTTTATTCACTTTACTTTTTTGTGATTTTATGAACTGAAAAATGACAGTTTTCGTGAGAATGACCCATATATAAAACTGCTTCTTTTTCAAGATAAAGTAGATATTGCTGAATAATTTAAAAAAAGAATAAATAAACTCCTCCCTAAAACTAACTATAACTGAAATGGTTTTGCTACCAGCCTTTCCTATTTTCCGTCTCGCTTTCACCCCTGAACAGACGATGGAATTTTCAGTTAACGATTATCAATGTTCAACTCCACATCGTTGTAATTTTGAACCCAATCCGGAAGACAAGGGAACTCATGAATCTAGTATTGTGAGAAATTTGCCTTCGTGGAAGACTTTTTAATGGAACTAACCCACATTTGCGTTACATGGAGAGAGAAAACACGAAAATCTCCCTCAGTTAGCCAAACGGCAAGGGGAGTCTAACCCATGATCCGTCTACCACTGAGAATATTTTACGTCAGCACTGTGATCGGTGTGAGCCGGGTGTAGAATTCGAATCGACCAGTCATTTCCAGGATTCGAACCCGATTCACATCACCGGGAGGCAAGCTCTCAATCCCCGGAGCCGGCTCTGGGATGGGAATTTTATTTTATTTTATAACCGTCGTTTAACAGCCCACCCAATTTCATTGGCTTATGACTACTAATGTTCAACTCCGCAGCCTTGTAATTTTGAACCCAATCCAGAAGACGAGGGAGCTCCTGGATCGAGTATTAGGAGAAACTTGCCTTCGTGGAGGACTTTTTGATGGAGCTATAGTTCGTTCACCAGGAGTTGGCACTTGGCTCCACCTCCTCGGACGCACAGTTCATTTCAGCACGGGGGAGTAGGAGATAAAACATTTTCCCGCTTGAAATCGAAATAACCTCTAATGCGCACAAAGTCTCCACACGGTTTTTTAGAGGTAGTCCAATCCAACCACTATGAAGGCAAACCAGTTTACAAAAGAGCCCGTTAATAGAAAATCTAGTAAAAATAAAAAAGCGGTGGGAAATATATGTCTAAAAATTTGTTTAATTTTTTAATATGATTAGTTTGTCTTATTTACTTGTCTACCACTACAGATTCAATTCTCAAATATATATGACAAATTCCTCTCAATCACTTTTAAAATAGAATTTGGTTTGCTAAATGGAATTGGAATTGTTAAATGGATTTGGCAAACTGTTCACTTATTAAATAGTCTGCGCAGACTACTTATAAGAAACCGTGTGGAGGCTTTCTGATGTAGAAGGTGATGGCCAAACACAAACAGTGAATTCTTTTTCAGTCTCTTACTTCGCTTTGTCATCAGCTATTATACCTTTCGTTATTCTAGCTAATTTATATTTCAAAACTTTTTCCCAGCAAAATATAGTGTCAAACTGCAGCAGCAAGTTATAGAAACGAAAATGTGAGTGAGAAGTTGCAATTGGGAAAAAGTTGATTTTATCTATAATTGCATTTCAACTACCATTTGGGAAAAACTTTCTACAAAAGAATGAAAGTTCGTAGGTATGACTAGTGTAATAAGAATTATTACAAATTTTAAGTTAAATTTTAAAGTCATTTTTTTAACTTCAAATGATTTTCTGATTTCTAAAGAAATTCAAATCACGTTTATCTAATCCAGAGTTGTAATTTACTATTTATTGACGTCTAAAGGACTTTCCTGTAATAACGACAGCTAGCTATCATTAGTTAAAATACAAATTTCATGTGTAAATCTTAATGAAAAAATAAATGAAGAGAATAATGGGTGTATATTGTTGGAATATATTCTTCAAAATTAAAAGGAATACGTTTTAGAATTATTTTTAAACTCTGACTCCTTTTTTTCAAAAATAAATGTCACATTTAACAAAACAATTAAGCCTTTCACATCGTATCAGTAAAAAAATATTTTTTTTTCTAATCAAGCAAATTAATGTGCACTAACTAAATTTAAAGAATAAGCAAAGATGATTAAATTTAAAAACTTCATTCTATGTTTTTGTCATAATTAATATAAACAGTTAAAAAAATCTTCTGTAAACAACTAATTCTTTTGCATAATAAATATGATAATAGGGAAACATAAGACGACAAAAAATGTTAAACAACATAAAATTAATGTTTTATGACATTGGATACATCAGTTTTGCCTTGTTTGCCCCTATGGAGAACACTTTTGATACGCATATGAATATTACAAGATCATATTACATAAAATGTACCTAACATGAACTTATAATACTCTTCTTCTTTTCATAAAATTTTTTCCGACATTATTTTTTTTCAAATAGTTTTATTTAACACTTATCAAAGAAAATCAAAATAAAATGAAATCATTTTTGTTGCAAACCGATGCATAAACAAGAAGATATTGTTTTCCCAATCCAAAAAGGTGAGTGGAAAATAAAAAAAAGAAATGGTTAAGCATTAATATTCATTCGCCTCTGACATTTTAATGCAGAAAATATATAAAAAAAAATTCTATTGTAATCTTGTAAAATAAACTGTTTTAAAACTAAAATGTGGTACACTGAAAATTTGTTTTATAAATATATTTATTATACAACAAGGCTAACGTTATACTGTAAACAAATTTATTATTACTTTATTGCAAACACCTACGTTATTGTTTATTTTATATTGTCTACTTTTTTTCGCCTTTAAAATTATGTTTATTAATCAAACCCATTTTATTTCTTACAATATTTTTTTCAGAAGTCTGTCTTCTGAAACTTTCTTTAAGGAAACTAGAATGTAGTTCTGAATCAAAAATTGAGGACTTTTTTATCGAATTTTATCTAAATTGTTTCGATTTTATTTTTAAGATTTTCAGATTTTAAAATAATAATAAATGGCTGGAGAATCTTATATATATTTTTATACATTTAGTATAGTTTACAGTGCATTCTTATATATTTCTAAATATTATCCTAGTATATATTTTCTTTATTTATATTCGATAGGTTTCTATTAGAAATGTAATATAAATGTTTAAAACAATTAAGAATCCACAAGAAGTGACTAAATGGGTTATTTAATGAATTCTTTAATTTTTAAATGTCATTTAATGTTTATTAAAATTAACTTAATTAACCTTTAACTAACCTTTAACAAAAATCTACACTGTAAAATATTCTGGATCAAATTACGGTATAAGGTACTGGCACCTTGAGAGCAGAATCCATAAAATCCATTTTTACCGTAAACTTTTCATTTAAAAGATCATTAAGATTAGGTAAAGGCTCAAAATTTTCGCTTCCGATCTAACTTAAAATAGATAAGATTAGTGGTAACATGCATACAGATATAGTTTGGATAAATCGTTTAAATAGCAAAAATCATGAAAAGGGCCAGATCTAAATTATCCTCTAAAAAACACAAAAATTGCTGTTTTGGTCAAATTCTTCAATAAAAAAAGCGTTATATATTATGACATTAATTTTCTTCAAAAGGTTATTAAAATTTGATGAAGGTTCAAAATTTTAGCTTTAAAAATTAGTAACATTAGTGGTAACATATATACAAAAATATTTTGGAAAATCTATTTAACTAGCAAAAATCAAGAAAGGAGCTAGATCGAAGTTATCTTGTAAAAATACCCAAAAATGGCTGTTTTTGGTCAACTTCTAGAATTAAAGCACAAGTGTATTATTATTTTTTTGTGGTATGGATTTTTGAGAAAGGCCATTAAAATTTGGCAAGTAATCGAAATTTTCGTTTCCGACCCATCTGAAAATAAATTAGACACAGCTTGATGGTTACGAAATTAAACGAAGTAAACTATTTATTTTTACAACCAAAAATTTAATGAAGAGAGCAGAAACCAATGACTAACGTGCTTGAGCATTAAGATTGATGATAAACTAATGTAAATGTTTGAAATTCAAGTGTCGCCAAAACTATTTTTACTGTGTCTACTGCGCTTTAATGTCGATAACAAATTATGAGTCATTATTCACAATATTTTTTTAGCTAAGGAATCAATGATTAATGAAGAAACTTTTCTTATGCTAATTTCTTTTTAAATTAAGTAGATAACCGATAAGAATTCGTCATTATACTGAAATTTTCTTTTCTTTCTTTTTAACGAAATCTTTGTTTTCTTTAACTAATGTCGTTAAAGTAAGCATACTACATTTTTGGAATAACGGCACCTTAACTAAAGCTTAAGTCTCTATTAAAACTAGTGATTAATGAACAGAACGCTTTATTTTGCCCTAGTAATACAGAAAAAAGGGAAAAAAAGGAACTGTCTTAATGTAAAGAATTGGTTTATTTTATTTATAAATTACTTGCCTTAGTTAACTTGATTAAAAAAAATAAATTGGATTATTTTGATTGAATGTTAAAAAATCTGTGACTTAGAAGAAACACAGATATAGAAATATTTTGGACAAACCATCTAGCAAGCAAAAAACATGAAAAGAGCCAGATTAAAGTTATCCCCTAAAGTTCCTCAAAAAATGACTTTTTTGTCAACTTTTTTATAAATAAATAAGTTTATTTTTTCAAGGCCAGAAAAAATTGCTAATGGTTCATAATTTTCGTTTTTATCCCATCTTAAAATAAATAAGACACAGCTTAAAGGTTACGAAATTAAACGGAATAAACTATTTATTTTTACAACGATAAATTTAATGAAGTAAACAGAAACCAATGATTAACGTGCTTAAGCATTAAGAGTGATGATAAACTAATGTAAATGTTTGAGATTCAAGTGTTTCAAAATCTATCTTTACTGTGTCTACTTCACTTTATCGCCGATAACAAATTATGGGTTATTATTCGCAAGACTTTTTTAGCCAAGGAATCAATGATTAATGGAGAAAGTTTTCTTATGCTAACTTCATTTTAAATAAAGTAGATAACCGATAAGAATTCGTCATTATACTAAAATTTTCTTTTCTTTCTTTTTAACGAAATCTTTGTTTCTTTCACTAATGTCGTTAAAGTAAGCATACTCTACTTTTGAAATAGCGGCTCCTCAGCTAAAGTTAAAGTCTCTTTTAAAACTAGTGATTAATGAATAGAACCCTTTATTTTGCCCTAGTTATACAGAAAAAAAAGTACAAAAAAAAGGAATTGCCTCAATGCAAAGAATTGATTTATTTTATCTCTAAATTACTTACTTTAGTTAACTTGATTGAAAAAAACAATTGGATTATTTTGACTGAATGCAAAAAAAAAAATGTATTAGTTTTATCCATTGATTTTTATTTTAGTAAATTTGATTAAAATTTAAATAATTTAATTGAAAAACAATGTGCATCGAAAATATCCAGATAATGCATTTAAGACGTTAATAATTGAAAAACTTTTTTAAAAATTTGTAATTAATAGCATTTTAAATGCAATGTTTATTTAAAACTAGTGATTAATGAACAGGTCTACCTATTTTGTTCCAGTGATGCAAAAAAGACGAATTGACTCAATTTTAATGAATTGATTTATTTTATGGAATTACTTTAGTTATTTTGATGAAAAGTCTAAATTGGATTATTTTGATTTAACTTTAAAAAAATGATTACTTTTTCCGTTGATTTTTATTTTCATAAATTAAACGAAAATTTTAATTTTTTTTTTGAAGAACAATTATTATTCAGAAAAGTAAATATTGCATTCAAGAAGTTAGTAATTATTATTATTTATTATTTTGCAGATGGAGTAGGCAGAAAGGTGACTCCCTTGCTTTGGTAGTCCAACGATCTGCAATCGGAGTAGAGCACTTTACCGTTGAATAGATTAACTAGGATTGATACCACGTTCCCTTGGAACCTTCGCAGGAGGATTAAAGTAGTCATCCAACCACTCACTCCTTGCCTTCGGGGATCTACTGGGGAAGCGTGTCTTACAATCAGTCCTCTATAGCAGTGTTCCTCAACCCCCGGTCCGCGGACCGGTACCGGTCCGTGGATCAAATGGTACTGGGCCGCCCATTTCATTGCAACTGAATTTAAATTCCTAGTTTTATACCCCAAATTAAAAATATTTGTGTTCCATTAAAATTTTATTTGTT
Source organism: Parasteatoda tepidariorum (assembly GCF_043381705.1). Taxonomy (NCBI): domain Eukaryota; kingdom Metazoa; phylum Arthropoda; class Arachnida; order Araneae; family Theridiidae; genus Parasteatoda; species Parasteatoda tepidariorum. The sequence continues at coordinate 40,181,290 of NC_092215.1, forward strand.
TTAAAAAAGGGGGGCCCCCGTAAGATAAATTTTAAGATAATAGTAACATAAATTTTTTAATATTTGTAATGTATCATTGTCTCCTATTACCCCCATATGGAACCGTCTCATTGCAAAGAAACAAGCTGAGGATTCTCATTGATTTAACGTTCTAGTAAGTTAAAATGTTAAATCACTTTATACTTATTTTTTGGTGTAACTGTATTTTATTTCGAAGGCATGTTTAAATACAATTAAATTGAAATTAATAAATCAAAGTAATCTTAAAAATAAACAATCAACGCCCCCCTCCCAGCGGGCCGAGGTAAAATTATCAAACTTCGACAGGTCCGCGGTGATAAAAAGGTTGGGGAACACTGCTCTATAGGACTAGGAGGTGCTTTGAAATTTAGAAATAATATTTCAAACCATACTATCAAATATTACAATAATCATATATTCCATTAAATAAATATTGCGTAAAAGATCTTAGTAATTAAATTAATTTTTTTCCCAAAAAAGAATCACTTTTTTTTAATCAAAGTAATGCCCCGTCTCCCTTAATTTTTTTTTCATTTCACAATGAGAAATGGAAAATAGCAAAGCAGTGAAAATATTCATAAATTTTGTTCTTTTTATTAGTCGGATGATTTTTTCCTTTATGAAACCTTTTTTGCTTTTTAACATTACCCTTTTATTAGTTTTTTTATAAATTTTATCTTGTATTAGGAAGAACAGTTATGCTCAATCCAGTTATGTTTCAAAAACAGTCCCTTCAACAACAACAAGTAAAAAAAGAAAAAAAAAATTCTCATTTTATCTCACATAAGAGATCTAACCCAGTTTTGTTTCAAAAAAGATCCCTTCAAAAAGAATTGACTGATTTCACCTCACCTTAAAAATCCATCCATTTCAGTTAATTATGTTTCAAAAAAGGTTTCAAAAAATATTTTTACAATAAAAAAAGAACCTCAAATTTTATCTCACATAACAGACCCAACCATTTCAATTGTGTTTAAAAAAAGAGGTTCCATCATTAAAAAAAAACTTAAGAGTTTTTCTCACATATTTTCTTCAGAAAACTGATAAAAAAAAGCAAATGAAGGAGGAAATAGAATGAAAACATTCAGTCAATAATTTAACTAAATGTACTCATAATTTTTAAATTATCTCCAATTATCTACTATTTTTTTATCATATATTTCTAAGAATATTCTACTGGTTAATTTATTATCGAAACGTGCTGATTTGCATAAATATTTAATTCATAACTTTAACTAACATATAATGAATCCCCAAGTTTTTATCCACGCTATAAATATATCCATAACTAATCAATATAAATTCATTAATCAAAAACCCCTACATCAAAAATATAAAATGTACTTTGCTTTTCACATCAAATAAGTGGGCTTCTTAAACAGCTAAAAACTATAGAGTGAATACTAAATAAAAAAGTGGCGAAAAATTTCTCAGAAAACACAAGCAAAGAAAACGTTGAAGCGAAAAACTAAAAAAAAATTATAATGATTTGACGACCATTTCTGCAAAGCTTACAAGAAACGCAAGACGTTAAGATGTAGAATTTTCATAATCTAATTGTGACTTTTTATAAGAATTTTCAGCGTACCTGAGATGTAATCTGCTTTACTTGCACGCCTTGCTTAACAGAATTATGATTTTTTTTTTTGTATTAATGCTTGATTTTTAAGCTTTTGTCACAATTTTCTTTTCGATATGTTTCCATGCGTTGAAGTATTTTTAGCGAGTTGAAAACATTCGACAAAATCTTGTGTGAAAGAGAGGACATGGCTCGAAAAATAGTAATGCAATAATGGAAAAAATAGTTTATCTTATTCCATCAAGTGATAAAAAGCTTTTAAAATATAACAAGATAAATAAACTCAAATTATTTCAGCATGAAATTCTCATTTTTATTCCAGTTATTTTTATTTTACGTTTATCTCCTTCGTGTTTTAAATTTTAAAGCATATTTAATGCATGAATGGATAAAGATATACAAGTCGACATTTTGCAACGATTTAAGAAATGGTATTTTGATGCAGTAAAATTCGAAAAAAAAAATTGCGAGGAAAATAGTTTCTGCGAATGTAAGACTAATAAAAAATAAAGATTCTTATTTTTTTCCAATTTACTCACCAATTGGACTGTAAAACTATTTTTTAATTTTGAGGCCGAAATAGCCTGGTTAGTAAGGCGTTGGGCCAATGTCCAAGAGGTCGTGAGTTCGTTTCGCGCAGACCAAAGACTCTGTGTAGTAAATGGTGATTGGTGCACGTTAAATCTGTCGGATCACGAATGGATCGTTATTGAATAAAGAAACGATATGACGTAACAAGAGCTTTGGATTTGGTTGGACCTCTAAAAATGGCGCGTCATATGCTGACATGCCCTTAACAAATCAAATTCGAGATACAGAGTTCTACTTTTGTTTTGCTGAGAAAGAAAATCGTCTGCAAGAAACAATATTTATTATTCTATCATTCGTTTCCAACTATACCCTAAAAAGCTGTTAATTTTGATACATTTTCACAATTTTTATATCTTTACTGGCTCGTGGCATTCCTGAAATAAGCACATTTTCAGTAATACATTCGTAGTAATTCCTTCAAGCAGTTGTTATATTGTCAGGTTTATATGATTTAATTATAATTGAAAAATATGAAACCGTTACAAATCTAATGCACACCAGAACACAATACCGAATTGTAGTTATCGCGCAAAAACATTATCGAAACTTAACAAAATAACTCTGGTTTGAAAGAATTAGTACGAGTACATTACTAAAAATTTGCTTGTTTTTTATGCGAAATTTCTATGGAATAAAGTTATTAATTTGATTCCAATGTGTATGAAAGTATGTGTTGTCCATAAACAAACACGCAAAAAATTTATAAATAAATGAAAAGAATCATGGCAGTGAAAGTAATGTACTGAAAACGTGTTTAAATTCAGGCTCAAAAAATTTTTAAAATGTAATTGTCAGATTTATACCAACAATGTTTGTTGACGCCTTCTACTTCAACTATTTACTCCAACAGTGAGAGAGAATCGTGCCCAGAGGTACGATTCTCTACCAGTAAGTAGCCCAGTTTTATATTTGAGAATCGTACCAGTAGTCCATTGGTTAGAGAATTGTACTCCAATCCGGGGTTCGATCCACGATTTCGCTAAAACCCACCAAGTACATACGATATACGTAAATATGCTATAATTCTCGTGAAATATGCTATATCGAAAGCCCTGCGTTCAGTCGCTGAGCAGTACTATGGATACAGGGATCTGGAGAGAATTTCTTTCCCCTCCAGATGTATGTCTAAATTGAGGATGTGGTTTCACAAAAATTGTGATGGTATATGTCTTCGAATCATGCTTTGGGATGTTTCCCAGACTATCACCACTATCCCATTGCGCAGCTCTAGTGCTAGATAAATAAAATACCTGCCTACCTACCGGCTATTAACTTATATCTCAATTCCTTTTTATTACTTTTTATAAGAGCATCACTAAATATATTTTTATTTGAATGTCGATAGAAAATACAATTTACGAAATATTTGTTTAAAGAATACTTAATGTGCATAAATTGGATTAATAGAATTGATAGAAATCTCATATGTTTTTCTAAAATAAAAAATTATATATATATATATTTTATGACATAACATTTAAGTAGATTTATTTCTTTTAAAATTATGTTTTTCATTGCTAAAATATGTCTATTTTTTATTTTTTTAAAAAACTTATTTATAGTGGATGCAAATTTTAAATACGCAATTTTGAGTTAGTGTTACATTTTTTAATGTTTACGAAACTATTTTATAGTAATTAGTTGTAAAAATTATCCTTTTAAAGCTGACATTAACCACTTTTTATAAATGCAATCATTTACTTTATTATTTGCAATTTCAAAAATTGAGAAAATCAAGATTAAAACTTTTTTAAAGAATGACTTATCATTAATGTATAAGACGGTGTATTGTGTATTTCTTATATGCTCCTCTGTTTCTGATTTATGTTGAAGGTTTTTATGCATCAATTTCTTTAAATTATTGATTTTTGACTCTTGAATTATGAAAACTGATAGGAATGATTGGGAATATTTTTTGATTATGAATACTTCGAATAATTAAATATGAATAATCCCAAAAAACTTAAGTGGGAAAATATGCTTGATATTATGAATACTTCAAAAATATAAAGATAGTAATCAAAGTCAAAAATTGTTGAGGGATCAAAAAAGGCGCCCAATTTTAAGACTTCCAGACGTCAGTATAGAAAGTAAAAAGATACTTAAAATAGAAAACGTAAATTTGCGAACAGAAAAGGGAAAATAAAGATGAAAAACAAAATTAAACAAAGTGTTGTAGTCAAGATTGAAGCAGAAAATTAAAAATATGCTGAAAAGATGTAACTAGAAAAATCACTGTGGCTGAGAGAGGCAAATCGAGGCAAAATGCATTTCCTGTGTAGAAATGGTGAGGAACACACGTCGGTAACGTGGGGAAGCAAATGAAATTTTTATATTATGAAACATAACTATGAACTTCTAAATCTAATATCCGTCGTTATAACAATAATAACAGGTGTTATCTAATAACATTAATTCGAATAAAATATGCTTCAAATAACCCCAATAATAGGTCATTGGCGAAACGAAAAAATAGGAAGCCGTGATGCTTTCGGAGCTTATAAAATTAAGCACAATTTTCCATTATTTTCTCGCAAAAGGACAAGAATGTGCTTATGACACCAAACATTGGATCAATATCATTACACAAGTGGTAACAGATGTGCATAAGCAATAATTAAATGTCGATTCGTTTCTATTGCCAAGTAATAAGCATGAACATTTAAGGTTCTCTATCTGAGACAAAGCTAGAAGTAATGGCGACATAAATCAATAAAAATAATACTTGAGAATTTTCACTATTTCCTATACAAGAAAAGACGCATTGTTTTATTTTGTATGAAAATTTTAGTAATTAAGATGAACTGAGAAATTCTGTTCAATTCATTTTACAATATTAGCAGTTATGCTACATACATTACAGAATCGCTTCGTTGAATTTAAAAACAATGTCAGGCTCACGGCTATTTTTTTCACCTGTTATTTATTAATTTATATAACAACTGAAATTTGATAACTGTTTTATATTAGATTTTATTAAAAATGCATGCCATATAAATTGCCCATAACTAGAAAAAAAATTCGGTATTCTGCCATAAAGTAAAAATCAATAAGACATCAAAAGTTAAAATCTTGTTTGTTACTTTTAAAACAATGTTTATTAATTAACGCAACAAATTAAATTTAGAGATGATTCAAGCAAAACACATTTTCTAAACATTAATGAGTAATTAATTTACCACCGTTTCATCTTAATTCTTGCATCTAATTATACCTTAGAATTTGACGGAATCGTGAAAAGCCTTAAATGTTTCTCAAATTCAACTTGAACACCTAATATTAAAACTTTCAATCATTAATCTACTATGTGTTGGGAATTCATTTTAGAAAATAAATTCTTTTAAGGTGTTTATGGGGAATTTAACAGGTCAACTGGCGTTATTATAATTTCTATATTCAATGATATGATATCTTATGTATCAAAATAAAGTTTTATATTTAGATATATAGTAAATTATATAACCTAACTTTATCAAATATTTATTTGGTAAAAAACTATTTAACGGATAAAACCTCATTTAACAAAACGGTGTTTATTTTTTTAATTTTAAGACATATAACAAAAATTACTGCGATATTCTGAAATATAAAGCCACTAGCCGCTATCTACAAAAAAGCAGATATTTAGAACAAAACCTGCTGCTAAGCTGGTTATTTTGATTAAGTTAAATACTTTTTGCTGACAGTGGGTGGACACAAAAACATTGAACAACTTTGTTTTCTTCCGCTATAACTTGCAAACTATTCTTTTATGTTCCTCTAGAATTGTGGAAACGAAAATTTGCAAATTCGATAGGAGTCAGTATTTTTCATGTGTGTTCTAAAATTCAAACACGAAATAATTTTGATAGTTTTAAATTATTGAACAAAAATGTGGAAATTCAAAACAAAATCAATTGTTTAGTTAACTAGCTTGCCTAAACTGGATAATTTTTGCTGACATTGAGTACACAAAACCATTGCGAAAAAACTCTTTTTTTATACTTTCTCTGTAACTTGAAACTATTCCTAACTTTTCCTTCAGGATTGTGGAAAAAAAAGAATTCCAAATTCGCTAAAAAACACTAAGTATTTTCTTTTTCAATTATAATATTTATTATTTAATAGAACAGTAAATATTACTAACCCGGTGTGTCCTAGAATTCAAACACAAAATCATTTTGATAGTTTTAAGTTATTGAACAAAAATGCGGAAATTCAAAACAAAATCAAGTGTTCAGTTAGTTTTTTTGCCTAAACTGAATACTTTTTGCTGACACTGTGTGTACTGTGTGTTGCACTATAACTTGCAACTATATTTTACTTTTCCTCCAGGACTGAGGAAATTAAGAAGCGCAAGTACAAGCAATATAATATAGAATTATTTTTAAAAATTTTAAAATTTATTACTTCTTAGAATAATTAATAATCTAAGCCCGATGCGTCCCGAAACTCAGAAAACACAGGCATTAAAATAAATAGTTTTAGTTATTTTTTTTAATAAATAGTGAAGAATCATGGTTTTTTAATGAATCAAGAAGAACACGGCGTAGTTTTTTTTTAATGAATCATGAAGAATACGACATAGTTTTTTTTTAATGAATCACGACTAGTAGCTGAATTTCTTTGATACAGTGCTCACTTCCCTCATTCAAGGAGTACATGGTTATGAGCTTGTTGACATGAACCTTAGTCTTCAAAATAAATAAATAAAAACCTATTAATTTGCATATTAGATAAGGGAATTACACAAAATGCTCAGCAAAGAAACACATTGTCCTTTTGTGTGGTGCTCCATTTTTATATAACTGAACGTTCGGCTTTGCCACTGTCTTGTTGTTTGTTTTTTAATTAAATTATTTATTTATTTTATTTTAATTTTATTTGAAACAGTTCTGCAACATTTGCACCCATATCACAAAAATTTAATATTGCTAGATTTTTAGGACGCACTTTTTAAAACCAATGAAGTAAAAATAAGTTAATAAAAAGTTTTTTTATTCAAGTTGAAAAGTTATTAAAAGTGTAAAAAGTATACAAACTACATTTCAAAAATAAAATCACTACTTTTCAATCTGAAATTACAATGTAGGACTGTTGATTACCAAAGAAAAGTTTATGAAAAAAAAGGAAGAAAGAAATTAACTCGGCTCACGTAACACGTTTCATAAAAAAAACATATCTTCCAATTTCTTCGAGGATGTTTTCTAAATATTAATGGAAACGCCAGGTTTTTATTCAAAATATCTTTCAGGGGAAGCAATTGTGAAAAAAAATTATAACAGATCCAAAAAAGGAAGTATCTTTTGAACTAAACGAAGCATAAAGAGAATTTTTTCCTTCTTCTAAATGACACGCCCTTTGGAAATTACACGTTCTTAAAAACTCCGGTCAAAGATAAAAACTTTACAGACGTTGAAAAACTATATTTTTTCTTATCGATTTTCTAGTGTAGTTGATGACGCTGCAAAAAGAATTTCCGGTTTCAAGGCGAACCGGATGTGATGATAACAATTTATTTTATTTTTTTGCTCCCTGGGTGTTTAAAATCTCTAAAGTCACAACAAAGTGTGAAAATAAAATATGCGATTATGTTTGTTTTATATCGCCCGTGGGAACATTTTTGAAAGTTATGCTAACTAAATAGCCTTTTGAAACTGAAATTATTTCCGAATGAAATGTTATAACTATTTCTTATTGAGAGTATTACGGAAACTTAAATATTTTTTCCCAAATATTTTTTATCTCCTTTTAAAGGTGCCTTTTCTTTCTTCTCCTTTTTTTGGATAAACCTTTCTAAAGTTACGAGCCTGAGAGATTCCATATAATAAAAGAATTTTTTTTTATCACTTCTTTCTTTATTTATTTTGCTCTTTAAGTTTTTCCTTTTCCTTTTTTAAATTGCGGTTTTGTAATGTACTTTTGGAATTTTTAAAGAAATCAGATTATCAAGGGAACTATTTGAGCACTTTTTTCAATAAAAAAATTAAATTGTTTTAGTGTTAATTTCTTTAACTTACTAAATATATACTCTGGAAATTATACGTTCTTGAAACCTCTGGTCGAATTACAGATTAAGAACTATATATATGTGGTTTTTTATATACAGAAGAAGAAAAACTAATTTTTTAATCGATTTTCTAGTGTAGCTGGGGATGCTGGAAAATGTGAAAAGCTAAAGAAAGGGGATCCTTATAATATTTTTTTATTGGTTACTGTTTTTTGTTAGTCCATTACTGATTATATATTAATAAATAGCTTGTTAATTTCTAACGGCAGATTTTGTAGGCAATTGTAGACGAAACAGAGGAAAAACAACTACAAAATAATATTGAAGGAATAAAATGAAATCAATCAACAGTATAGTCCATAGAATCTAATTTTCCTCCCTAACCTCCTAATTTAACTAACCTCCCAATGTTTCTACCAAAGAGATTCAACATTTCCAGCAAAGTGATCCAGTAGGGCAACAACTCAAGAAATGAGCATCCATTTTCTCATCTATGCTTTTCAAATTGCATTTTGGGTTTGGAACAATGACAGAGACGAAATGTAAATTGAGCGCTCACATCATGATAATTTTTTCCTCAGAATGAAACCATGTGACAGGAAGGAAAATATTTTCTACCTTCTGTTTCTACTTGTTATTTCAATGGAAAATAAGCCAATGCGGGAATTTTAAAGTCAAAAGTTTTAAAATATGGTGGTTTACTATACTGCATTCAGTTGTACAGAAAGATTTGGTAACGAAGTGTTCTTTAAATGTAAGTTTTCTCTTCAACGAAGAGCTCCTGCTTTTAAACTATAGCTGTAGACAGTGGTTTTTATTCTAATATAATTGATTCCACCTATCGAAAATTAATCTCCCAATCCACCAAACTCTCTAATTCGAACATTAAGAATTTGATTGTTTTGTCTTATTATACGAAAATCAGTTCCCAAATTGCTATGATTTTTAATACATTTGAGTTTAAAGTCGATTTTCTACCAGTAACTAAACTAAATTTCATTAACCCTAATGACCCTATTGCTGTTATTAACAGCTGGGGTACTTATCAAATTTCGTATCTATATGGCTCTGCGTAAATTGTACAATCTAAACGTGCCCTTAAACTTCAACTTAAGGATCAGGAAAGATATGTCCAAATTCGGGACATTAACCAATCTTCTATAGCTCTGCGTAGTTGGAATTCAAATCACATGTTTGAGTTTTCCTCTGATATAATCATTTAACACTGCTCTTCACTTACCGAACTTGATTTTCGGGAATCATTCTATATTTTGAAAAACTCTAATAATTCAGTTAATGATCTTTCTAGTATTCGTATGTTTCCCAATACTTGGAAATCTATTTTAATTTATTCTATTGCACCTTGGGGTTACACTAAATACCATCACACCTCCTTCCTATTGTTTGTCTCCATCATTTAGTGTTTAGACACTAATCCCATCATTTGGTGTTTAGACACTTGTTCACGTAACTGAAGATATAGTACGTAATTTCATTTGTGCTTTACTCGCATTTTTTTAAGGTTTTTAGGTATTTTCCTTTTATTAGAATTTATTAGGATATTAGTATCATTTTCAAATGTATACACAATCATAAATTTATGACATTCTTTTAAAAACTTGTAACTGTATTTTTTCACATAAATGGAGAAGTTATGCTTTAAACATGATAATTTAGCATTTTACATGTGCTCTTTAATGACTTTAATACGATACCACTAAGTGTGTGGAAAAAAATGTTTTCTGAATGCATAACTATAATTCACCAGAAAATAGTTTCAAAAGTTATAGATAAAGAAGTAACATGATTTTTAAGGAAAAATATTTTTCAACGGCTTTGAGTAATTGCATATTTTATTAGTCGAATTATTAAAACAAAATGCAGAATTATCACAGTTAAAAACAAGCAATAATGTTCTCAAACTAAGTTCTTTATTAAAAACCATATTTTTACATTAAAATTATGAAAAAGACATTTTCGAAATAGCCCTTTTTATCTTCTTAGATATGTCAGATAATATCACGCAAATCTTGCAGTCTGACTTTTAACTCTTCTTTTCAAAGAAAAAATGTTTTAAATTCCGATCATTCAGGAGATCGTTTGACGGAAAATAGCTTCATTTTTGTAATGGGATTTTGAATAAAATCTTCCCATTTTTATTTTGCTTAATTTCTATCGTATGGATTAGAAAGTCGTCAGTGTTATATTTTAGGCAGTAAAACTGCTTTTAGTATAATTTGGAACTGAAAATACTTTAAATTTATTGTAAACAGTACTAATTACTTTTTTCGTAAATGCTGCATGTTTTTTGAAATATCTCATGAACAAAATTCTTAAAAATACTACATTTGCTTAAATAAGATTAAAGAAAATCAGTTTGAAACAGTAACAAAAAGTAATGTTGTAAACTACATTTAATTATTATTATACTGACATTGATAAGAGTCATTTTCTATGTTTTTATGTACCTTAAACAAACAAAATGTAGCAGAATTTTCTTTGCCCTATAAGTAAATTGGCAAAATATTTTTGACTGAAAAATATATAGGGTAGAGGGGGCTAGTGTCAACGTCGACATGGGACTAGTTTAGACAAATGAATCACTTTTGTTGTTTATCAATTTTGTAAATCTTGCTTTCTCTAACCATGCATGCAATGAGTCGTGGTGGCTCAGAAGATAGAGCCCTTACCTTCGAATGTGGTAACCCGGGTTTGAATCTCAGCAGCAATGGCTGGTAAGTACGAAATCCGCACCAGGAGCGCAATGACCACAGTGGCGACGTAAAATATCTTCAATGGCAAATGGATCAAAGGTTAGATTCCCCATATCGTCAAGCAAATCATTGGAGATTTTCGTGACTTTCCTCTCCATGTAACGCACATGCAGGTTAGTTCCATTAAACAGTCCTCCGTGAAGGTACATTTCTCTGAATATTTAAAACAGATATTCCCTTGTGTTCTGTATTGGATTCAAAATTACAAAGCGAAGGAGTTTAACACTGATAGATGTAAACTCTGAATTAGGTTGACTGCTCAATGCCACTTACACAATAAAATAAAATAAATCCACACATGAACGTAGCCCATCCTCAGTAAAAATCCTCTTACCGTCGAATTAACCGAGGGAGGTTCTCGTGTTTTTCCTCTCCATGTAACGCAAATGCAGGTTAGTTCCATGGAAAAGTCCTTCTCGCAGGCTAGTTTACCCTAATGTTCAGGAGTTCTTTTGTCTTCAAGGTGTGTTCAAAATTACAAGGCTTCGGATTTTAACTCTGACAGTCGTAAGCTCAGGTTTGGGTTTAACTGTTCAAAGCTCGTTAGAAAATATGGTAAAACCATACATGCATACCCACAATTTCTGCTTTCCCATTTTTTTTAAAGTAGTACGGAAATAAAAAATAAGTAGTGTATTACATTTAAGCGTTTGTATTATTTATATATCATGATGGTCAATATTGTTTAACTTTAACTTTCTAAACTAAAAATATTTTAAGTTTAAGTTTTGCTACTAGGGAAGAATCCCTTCCAAAAAACAGGAAAAAATAAAATAATTACAAGGTCTAAAGATTTCCTCAAATTTGTTTTCTTACAATGCTATAAATGTCAGTTTCTTAAAATCAAAGAATTAAATACAGATAAAAATATTTATTGTCAACTATTGTACTCAAACAAAACAATCAAAGAGAAAGAAATTTCATTCAATTTCTTTGTCAAGAAGATTCATTTTCCTTTTCGAAATCGTATTTTTTGATTTGAAGAAGCTACATATTACCTCTTTGTTTCCTTTAACGACTAATGATTTTTCAATTAAGATTTTAATTATTGTTCTCTTGTTATTAAGAATTAATTAATGCATACATTTTAAACTTTCGAAGGAGTTTTTCTTTTCTCAATTTACGTTTTTTAAATGAGATAAGAAGAAAGATTAATATTTTTCAACAGTAAACTAAAATAGATTTACTTTTGGGCTAACAGTATTATTATAGTTTGCATTGAACAATTTTAAATATTTTTCTTAATCAGTTTTGTATCAATAGAATGAAACGAAAGGTTAGAGGAAACAAGAAGTATTTGAATTTTCAATCGTTAATAACCAGCCTAGTCAGTTGACAATTGAAATAAGTTTTAATAAGCAAAAAAAAAGAAGTTTCTATTCTTAAAATTTATGACAAAAATGTTTAAAAAGCGCAATGAACTTCTGAAAAAAAATATATAGTAGAGGGCAGTTTTTAGACTAATTTCCCTAATAATAAGCAAATAAGCAAAATTTCTTTATGTTGTAAATTAGTAATTTGTAGCTTTAGTCATTCTAAATGGTATGCAACTATGCATTTCTATAATTATTCAATCACAACTGCCCCTTTTTAGTCACCCATGGCAGTGCTGCTCCAAGTGCATATTTCGTTTTTTTACAGACCGCTTTGAATTAAAAAAAATGCTCTGATTTCCAATTGCTTTATTGGTATAGCATGCACTTGCAGGCTTGTGTGCTCAATTGAGACTTATAAACCTTTGTCAAGTAGAAGGACGGATAGCACAAAACAGAGAAAGACATCACAAAGAATACATCCAGGGTTCGAACGGGATTCGAACCCGCCTCCCAAGCTTAACAGAGCGTTTAGTGGGCGATACCGCTCGGCCATTGAGGCCTCTGACTTTTAATCCAAGTATAAATATTTATATTAATAATATACTCAGAGCTGCCAACTTCCTCCGCTTTTGGGAAAATTTCATCTAGTGCTTCTTAAGTATATGTCTTAATGTAATATTTGGTGTTTTGTAAAATTGATTTAAAGTTATTTTTCACACCACTACAAGAAAAATCAAGAATTTATATAAAATGTCACTTTATATAAAATTTTCGGGACCCTCTTGGTCTTCGCCCACCAAACGCTCTGTTAAGGGTGGAGGTAGCGGGTTCGAGTCCCGCCTTTGTGATCTTCTTCTCTGTATTGAGCTATCTGTCCTACTTAACAAAGGTTTATAAGCCTTAATTGAGTACACAAGCTTGCAAATGTATGTATGCCATGAAAAATAATTTTTTTCTGGTGCATAAGAGCCCTGTAAAAGGTTCACCACGAGAGAATTGAAATAAAATGGTTTCGTAAAAAAAGTGGCAAACTTAAACCTTAGCATTATTTAATGTTTAAACACTGGTGTGTACAATAATTTTAGATCGAATTTGTTGTTGTTGTTGTTGCTAATTTACGTCGCACTAGAGCTGCACCATGAGCTATTGGCGACGGTCTGGGAAACATCCCGGAGGATGATCCGGATCATGCCATCACAATTTTGATCCTCTGCGGAGGGGATGGCACCCCCGCTTCGGTAGCCCGACGACCTNGTTCTCTCTACTTTTATTAATAAAAAAAATATATATTGGACATCCATTTAATAAAAATGAATGTTTCTTTTTATCTTTTAGGTTAAGAGCGATCGTAGCTTCAGCTCTAAGAGCGGAGTGAACTAGCCCTTGTATTCTCTTTAGCCCTGGTCTTAACGATCAGTCCACTGCGGGACTAGATCGAATTTACTAAACAAAATATCACTCATTAAAACATAAAATTAGCTACACTAAAAGAAATTTTTTTACAAAGCGAAGAAAGTTAAAAGCCCTTTTTTTAAAATGGTGGCAAAATTACCAACACGATTTAGTTTCTAAGTAACTACCACTGAATAAAATATTCTACAAAAAGCGTAGTTTTTGGCAGCCCTTGTATATTATAGTAGACTGATCTAATTTTTCTGAGTAAAATGAATTATAATTGTAAACTATTTTTTTTTTTTTTTTGCTTTTTTGTGAAAGGAAACTTTCTTAGATACAAAACGCTAGATACAAAAAGGTGAAACTCTAAGACCAAAAATAAAATAATGTATATAATGTTATAATAATTACTAAATACATTCCAAATCATGCGGCAAGGTAAGTTGCAATTGTTTTTCTTATTAGTACAACTAATTTTATTTTCTGTTTCCTGGTAGGCCAATATCACATTGTTTTTCATTAAATCTAATCGTAAGTTATCTTTGAATGCATTTCATAGTAAAAAGTAGTACTGAAGAAAATCTGGCAACTTGCCAGTCCACTGAAAATATTTATCACATGGTTCTGAAAATTTATGGGACTCTTACATAAAAAAAAGTTAAAAACTTATAGTCCTCTGAAAAATAAATGGCATATACTTTTTTTTAATTTGAAAGTAGTGCTTTATCTGTTGATATTAGATTTTGATGAGAAGAGAAAAAAACTCCACAATATTAAGATATTTTTATAGTAAATATCCAAGATCTTTTTTCAAAAATGCCAACTTCTTATCTTTTCATTAAAAGTGAGTTGTTTATAAAATATTTGCAGATTTAAAAAGCATATTAAATAGCGATTTGCTGACATTTCTTACTTTAACTCTATTTTGAGATAATGTACTGCGAACGTTTTTACATATATCATTCAAATTTTATTCGAAATAAATCCTAATTTATAACATAATACATCAAACAGTAATAAGTAGTAATTATAGTAATTTACATCAAACAATTTGCAGATTGCTGTATTTTCTGAGAGTAATATAATGACAAATATGCAATTGTGAAAGATTCATTGATTTCAATACATATATTGTTTGCAGCATTAGCTTTCGGAACGTTACTTTTGTTCCTTTTTACTACTAGAATGGTCTACAGGTGACGCTGCTATCTGTTAAATAAAGCGCATCATTTGCCTGTTCGCGCATGCGCCGTTGTTTATTAAAGGAGAAATTTTTACATTATGTAAGGCGTTGATTGATTCAGCGCTAGGTTGCGTATTCAAGTACTAGAGTTGCGGATACAGTACATTAAAGTTTATAGAGTGTATTTTTCTTCTCTTGTCTGATTTCTAGTGTCCGAAAAGAGAAATAAACCAGTGGTGTACTAGTATTCTGCTAGAAATGGCATGTATGAACGAGAAAGTGGAGCTATTTCATATTTTCAGCCAGTGGAGTTCACAAATTAACTCATTAAGAGCCAACTATTTTTTTTAGGAAAAAGAAAATTCTTGAACTCATTCATTTTATTCTTGAAATTTATAATTAGAAAAAGAAGACATGCAATGTTCACCGTAATGTACAGATAACAAAAATAACTGTATTTTTATCTGAAATTATGTGACGGAGAAACTATAAATTAAAGTAAAAGCCAAAAATTAATTCTATTTCAAAGCTGCTACTATACACTTTTCCAATTTTTTATAGTGGAATTTTTACATCACTACAAATATTCGGAATTGGTTAAAGCAAACACTATACTAACCATTCTTGAAAAACTTTCGCAAAATCTTAACTCTTTGCCACCACTCCTGAAAGTAGCAGATATCTTATGAACAAATGCCATACTACCGTTTCATAATGGCACATTTCACATTACTACAAAATTTTACGTTTTTGCAATCCTATCCGGAAATAAGCAAAATCAAAGTATTTGCCACCATTCCTCAAAAACTTTAACAAAAACAGTATTAGCGAGCAGCTCTTCTCGTGAAAAAAAGAAGAAAAAAATTATGATTTTTTCCTTACATTATTCTCATTGATTTTTTTGCAAAATGAGATTTTAATACAAATGTTCTAAGAAGATCAAGAAAAAATTACAAAACAAGAACAATCCAGATATTGCATGAACAATATTTGTGTAAACTAACAATAAATTTATTTACAAATAAAAAATTAAGTAAAACTATTTTGCTTTATCACTAAACTTATTGTCCAATCTTTAGGGAAAAGTTGAATAAAAGATCATAAAATTCATTTTTGAGCCAAAGGCTAGAGAATAAGTCAAATAAGACATGAGTTGAAGTCTGAAAAGAACTGAACCCAGATACCCAAGGGTAATTCCGTCACAATGAATCTAGCGTGAGATTTCCTAAAATTAGAAATCCCTATTTCTCTACATTTTATAACCTCTGGGCATGTGGAATTAAAATTTTAATGCAACTTCCATAATTCGATATGGGAATACCTTGCTTTTCTGCATTCAGAATAGATTTTGACAATTGAGACTACAAGACTTTAAGCATGTGTATTGAAATATTTATTAAGAGATTAGTACGTGTCGTAAATCATTTGCTTTGTCATCATTATAATCATTGCATAAGAAAGCTACACCAGTATTAAATAATATGCATTTTAGAAAAAAAGAACAAAATACATTCCATAAAAATCAATGAGCTAAGTATAAAAAAGTAACATTTTTAAAAAGCAACATTATTAAAGAAAAATATTTTTTAAATTTTATTGCTATACATTTTTTAAGAAACTCTTCATTTAAGCTATTATTATAAAATATGTTTGCAAAATTTTAAATTAAAAATGGCATCCTTATGTATTTATGAATGAGTCAAAGACTTTCTTTTAGGATTAAGGGTTTTGCAAATAAACATATAAGACTAAAAAAGAAATTTATCTAACTATTTCCCAATTTTTCTCATATTCTACCTAACTAAATAACTTTTTTATTTAAATTTCTTGATTTATTGTCTGAACCTGATTCAGAGAGATTGATTAAAACTTTTGAATTTTTTCTGAATAAAACATAAAAAAACTAAAAAAATTTCTTTTTTCTATGGGGTGCAACATTTTAGAAATAAAATGAGAATAAAAATCAAATATTAGGAAAAATTCATTAAACATTCTGCTTAGTTTCCTGTAATGCACTCTAAAAAATACCGGCAATCAGAGTGCCAGTGCTTTTCACCGTCAGATTTTGCGAAAAAAAATTTGATAAACCGTAATTTTTACAGTGGTGTTTACTGTGAGATCGCTGAACCACAGTAATTAAATTCTACGGTATAAAATCTACGATACGTAATTTTTATACCGATTTTCACGTGAAGATTCAGTGGCACTGCATAAATAAATTTTTCATTAAAATGGATTTTACAGAAGCTGCACTCCGGGTGCCAGTACTTTTTACAGTAATTTGATCTAGAATTTTTTTCAGTTAATATTTAAAAACAGTCAAGAGGCAACTTAGATTTTGATTACATTTTTTTAAAAAAGAAGAAAAAAAAAACTTTATACCAGATGTCCAGGTGATGGCTGGTTGCTGCAGCGTATTTGCTGGTGGCACCCAATATGTAAGAAAAATTTGATATAAAATTAAAAACATGTTATGCTACTTTCACGTACATAACATTCTGGCGCCTAAAAATTCGCCCTGGGTCCTTGAAGCTTTGCATGCTTTCAGATTCTTGTTAAAAAAAATTTTTTTAGCCCATTATGTATCCAGAGTCCTTTTAAAACGATGATTCTTTTTGTCCAGAAAAATACCTCAATCGTTTCCTTATTTGTTTTTATTTTTTTCTGAAATAAGATTATTTAGTCTACTATAATATATTAATCATAAAGAAATCATAGAGGTTAAGGCTCCAAGCAACCAATAAATAAGCCTCAACAATTCTCGACTATGAAGAGAAATAAATTCAAAAATATGAAAATAAATTCTCCCGAAAAGCCGGAAGAATTGGGCGCTATATCAAAATATTTTACTCTCTCTTTTAGTTTGGTTATCAAGCGCTTGTTTCTGCTAAGAGCGAATTACAGCAAATATTTTATGAATTCTAGTGGGGAATATATTCTGTGCTTTCTGTCATGACAAAGACAACTTTCAGATTAGCATAAAGACTGAGGAAATTGAAACCTTCAACGAAAATAGTTAGCTTAGTTTTCCAAATGCTTGAAAAGAGTTTTGTAAACTTTTTTTAGAGAAAGAAGAAAATAACGCACAAACAATTTTTAATATAAGCAAATCAGTTTATGAACTGGTAATATCATTGTGAAACCAGCACTTTTTTCTTTCTATTGTTGTTGTCGTGGGACATTAAGGCACTGGGGGAGTGATTGTTCTTGTTTTTCAATGGCGCCATCTATTGCCAAGAATTCGACTTCTGTCACACTTATACGTAACACCCGTTTATAGGGCGGAACCATTCATACATCTATTCATTCATCCACAGATCGCAATTTTGATCGAACCAGAGAGCGATATATGTTTAATCCAATATACCCAGAGGTATGGTTTGTGATGAGAACATGGAAGACTAAGTGACCCGACAGATTTAACGTGCACCAGTCACCATTTACGGCATGGGGAGTCTTCGGCCGGCTGGATTCGAAATCCCGTTTTTTAGAACGTGAGTTCAGCTCGCAACCAACCTGGTTATTCCGGCCCTTTCTCTTTCTATTAGGTACTGAAAGTCATGAATATTATATTTTTGTTTCATTTCCTCTCTTAAACATAATATCTGGCTTTCGGTAATTGAGTGGTTGTGCTTCGCGCTTCTGTGATATAAGTCCGGGGCTCTTTCTTCGGACCGGTCAACTAATATACAATCCAGCGGCCTTTGAAAACACACTATCTGTTTTGGTTATTTTCCTCTTAGCTGCAGTTTGTCCCAATAATAACGCACGTTTTTATTTTCATTATATATTTTCACCTGAGCTAAAAATTGAAAAGAATTATTTTTTTTATTATTTAAGAAAATACCAAATAGGAGAGCGGGCCGTTAAAGGCCACTGGATTGGAAAATCGCTACCGGGCAAGGATGACCAGCCTTTCATCCCTCCAATGGGAACAAAAATGAGTTCCAAGCATGCTTGGGGTCTAAACACTTGGGGCTCTATGTTTAGCTGACCACCCGAATAGAACATCTGCTCCCGCACTTGAGAGTCAAAAAAACTAAAATTAACACAGTAGGCCCTGGCCCTCTTTGGGCTGTCACACCATTGACTTTAGGTTAAATATAATATCTTTAAGTTCAAAATAAGCCTTATCTACGGCTTTGTAGAATTTTATCTTCAGTTTTACTAAATTGATTAATAATAAAAATCATTTAAACTTGTGGATAGTTTTTTTATTTCTTTGCTTTTAAATCGCGAAATTAAAACTAAAAAACATTAAACGAAAATTTTATTCCATAGCTGAACAAAAACACTAATTCATTTATTTTGAAAATACGTGTTTGTTTCATGGCTAGTTAAATGACATGCATGTTCAAAAACGAACCTCCCTTAACTTATTCGTGTTACTAAATATATTATCAAGGTTGCCAATTTTCTGCATTTTTTGTAAAAATTTATTCCAGTGGTAGCTAAGTTAATGTTTTAATGCATTGATTTTTATTCATTTAAACTTATTTTCAACACCACTATACATAAATGATATAAAAGTTCAAACGCAACGCCACTTTGTTCCAACTCTTTCGTAGAGAGACTTTTAAAATGTTGGCGAAATTATCAAAAACTCTGAAAGCTATTGTTTTTAAACGTCTACTACTCTATAAAACAATTTACAAAAAGCGTAGTAGTTGGCAGACCTGTATTAATAATAAAAACATAAAAACATGAAGACAGTTTCTTTTTAATTCTTTATTTTTAAATCATAAAATTAAATCTAATTAAAATTAAACGAAAAATTCATTCCAAAGCTGACTAAAGACTGCTAATTTATTCATGTTCAAAATAAGTGTGTGCTTCAAGAATGCTGTTAAAGGACAAGAATTTTCAAACCGAAAATATTGCTTCTACTTGAAAACAAATACGAAAAAATTATTATTTACATTTTTCATTTTCGTTAAAAGTAACCTATTTAAGTGCTTAATGAATTTGTGAGGAGATTTGCCAATACTCAACTCGGATCATTAATCAAGAGCTTACTCATAGCTAAAAACAAAAAGAATGTAGATATCGATTATCGTATCCATCATAATATTTCATTCAAGCTCATAGAGCATTTTCAAGATTGAACGCAAATTTGTTCAAATAATTTTTGCATTTCTTTGGAAAAATTACTCTTTCTTCTTATTCTAGAAGATCAAGAGAAAACAGCTAATTATCCATATAAGGTTTTAAACCAATTTAATTGTTATACCATTATTTTGAAAACATACATTTAAATTTTTATTAAAAATTAAATCTTAATTGTAATTTCTTTAATATTTTAAATAAATTAAAAAAAATTATGTGCTTTAAGTCGTAAAGGCACAGTGGTTAAGGTTGTCATACAGAAGGACTGGGATTCGATTCCCGAAGTCGGATTGAAGTCAACCCATCTTCAGATTGATGAGTTAGTAATTTAATTGACTTCAGCTAACAATTAAATGAATTTGGGCATTACGTCAATGGTTTATTCTTAGAGTAATTTGGTAAAATCATTTCTCAGAGCTTAGGGCATATAGATTCTACGGTAGAATTTGGGAACACTGAAGAAAATTTAAAAAAAAAATGAAAAAAAGCAACTGGGACATTCCACGTTATTAAATTTTATTTCAGTTACAGATTTTTTATTTGATATTTGGTCCTCACAAAAACCCGTGTTTTTCAACCCAGAGCACAGATAGCAGGGTAAAAGTGATTTTAATATCAGCAACAACAATTATACCAAAGCTCAACAAGTCTTTATAAATGATGAGCAAATAAACTATGCTAGCTTAAAATAATGTTTCACACGTTCACGCCGGGGTGACACACCGGTGGGTCACGCTAGATTGTCTCATCTTAGCAGTGCACTAGAGTAAAAACTGGTAACAATAAATTTCATTTTTTAATTTTTTTCCGGGAAGAATAAAAATTTATAACTACCAATTGTTTTAACGGATGCAATTTTTATATTGAATTGCTTCTTCGCCGTGATAAATTTCCTTACAGTGAATTGTTATTGTTGAGAATAGATTAACTCCTCTCGAATATTATCTAATATTGAAATAGTTCTTCTACCAGTATTTTCTTTTTTCCCGTACCAGTATTTTCACTTTTCCCGGCTTAAACGTGCTAATATAACTATTCTAGTATATACGCTTCGAGGTTCGCATTAAGCTTGCATAAAAAACATTTATATCAAGATTGACTCTGCCTTGACGAAACTTGGCCAAAAAAACCATCTAAAATCAAGGATGAATCATCATTCCCAAATCAAAATTAGAAAGCTTTCTAAAATCGATGATAAATTCACCTTCTCAAGGTTTATTTTAGACCTCCCGACCATCACTACAACAAGGTTTTTTTGCGCGAGTTTTTATATACTTCCTTTAACACTTCGAAAGTGAAGGTTAGCCTAATCATTAAGTTAGCCTAATCAATACAAACAAAATGTTACATTTGAGAGCCTGGACAAAGCTAAAATGAAAAAAAAAGGTAAAACAAGGTTTAACAGAAAAGTTACAAAATTAGATTTTATGTAAATAGTTATGTAAATGTAAATATGGTTTTGCATGCCTTTATTCACTCTTATAGGAAATAAGCTTGACATACTGATATTTTTACTAAGTTTGAAAAAGAATTAATTAGTCAACTATTCTAAGCCAACCAAATAAAAATAAAAATACCTCGTTTGCATCGAGGTTGCCTGCAATCTGAGAATACAATAAATACCGTAAACCGGGGCGAGTATACTCATCCAGGGGCGAGTCTACCCATTTTAGTTTTATTTAATTTTCACTATTTTAAATTGCAAATAATTTTTTTTTTACAGACGTAGGATTTAGTTCAGACACTAAGGAAGATGGCGCTGTAGTAGTTTGATCCGTTTTTATTTATTTGGTGTCTTTTTAACCGAGCTGTTCAAACGTCTTTTGAGAGATATGTATTGAAAATCAGCAAACTTTTTGTTGGTGCTCCGTAAGTATATTATTATTATTACTATTTTCACTTTGGTTAAGTGATAAACTTATCTAAGACTAAGATTACATTAATTTTATATGAAAAAAAACAAAAAGAATGTAAGTTTTGCTGTTGTAAACAAAAAGCCAGAATTCGCGGGGCGAGTCTACCCATTCGTATTTAGTTTTAATAAAGCATAATAATATAATTTAGAACTTTGTTTATATTAAAATTAAGTCATTTTAAATGAATTTGAGTATATTATTTTAATTCTGCATTGATAAATTTATCATTAATAAGAAAATTTATAGGTTAAATATAAATGTAAATATAAAATATGTTTATTTTACCTATTTTTTCAATTTTTATATTACAAAATTAACTTTTTTTATTTAATGCAAGTTAAATAAATTATTATTTATAAATTATTATTACCTCCCAAAAGAATGGGAAAAGGATTTTTCATGATTCCCAATGTTTGAATTTCGATTTTGTTAATAATCTTTAATTATTATTATTTATTAATTATTTAATTGTAAATTTATATTAATTTTAATTTATTTTTATCAACAATAATCAGAAAAAAATGTTATTTTATAATGTTAATGATTATAAAAACAAAACTGTGATCAAAATGTGATAATCGATCAAATACTCAATTTGTGTTATTTTATGAATAAAAAAATGGAATATATAATAAAGTTATGAATTTTACTTCATAAATATCCTATATAGTAACTAAAATAACAATTTAATAGTAAAATTTGATTATTTACAATGTTAACATTCATTTTAGTAGAATGGGTAGACTCGCCCCATACGAGAGATTTGTCAGCAGTTCTATAAAAATATACAGTAACAGCGTAACTGTTAATATTTTCTAAAATCGATTTCACAGCTTTAAAGAGGGATAAATAGCGATTCCGAAACACCTATTAAAAGCCTTTTTTCTTTAATATTTACAAAAGTTTGACCACTTGAAAGTTGACAAACTGAAAAAATGGGTAGACTCGCCCTGGTTTACGGTACTTGATTTAATAACTCCCTGAGTTAGAATAATTTTAAAATATCATGAACTTTAAAAATGTATTCTACTCTCAATTTTTATGTTCAGGATTTCTGTGGGTTTCATAAACGTGTAACAGTGATTTTTTACATATGTCTATACTTATTTAATATCCTTTTTGATTCAACCATTTTAACATTCAACCATTTTAACATTTCTTATACAGATGTATTTCATATAGAAAATAATGAAGAATAATTTTTATTAGCAATTATGATAATTATTAAAATAACGACATTTACATATAATATCGATATATAATATCGATATTTTTGGAGCCGTTTCTTTGCAAAATCTATAAAATCTACAGGTACCCTGCTTTTTAAGGATTAATAAATTTATGTTAATTCTGAAATCCTTTATTTATCAGAATTCATATTAAAAAGAAGAACTTCAAAATACATGAGAATTTTTTAAAACAGATATCTGGAAAGAAAGCCTAAAAATAGTATCACACGTTTGTATATATGTATATACGTATATACAAGTAAAAACATTTGAGAAAAGCTTTCTTACATTTTAGAACAAGATCTGAATTTAAATTATTCATTTTTTACTTACTCTTCAAATAGTTATTAATGCATAAAGCAGAGTGGTCTCAAAATATCTTCTGTCTTAGCTCTGTTACTGCGTTTTGCATTGATTTCAGTAAACACAGGAGACAAACTTGAATATTTTAGAATCTGCAAACTTGTGAGCCGGAACGAAGTATAAAGAAAAGTTTGGAGACTTTGGTTAGTTCTTAGCTTTATTATTCACGTCTTGCTTCGTTGAACTGCTTACTATCTGTTAAATGAGGTAAGCTTTAAAATTTAAAGTATCTTTGTTAATCTAGTGAGACATTAATATATCTTAAGAAAAGGTTTTTAGTCATAAATTTTGTAAACCTTTTCGTTTATATAACTCTGTTTAGTAACAAAAGATGCAATTGTATAATATTTAGTAACAGTAATTGAGTAATTTTACAAAACAAGTACACGGAGAAAATATAAAAAAAATACCGCACTGTATGATAATAACATTTCTGTATGGCATGATATTCCTGATATTTCTGACATTTCCCGTACTGTATGATTATGACAATATTCATTCCTTACTTCGGTGAACTGCTTACTATCTATTTAATGAGTTAGACATTAAAATATAAAGTATCTATTTTAATTTAGTGAATCATAAATATATTTTAACGAAACGTATATATAAATAAAATTTGTAAATTTTATTGAAATAAAAATTTTTGACTGCATAACTTTATTTGATAACAAAGGATGCAATTGTATAACATTTAACTTGCTTTAAAAATTACACGGATAAAGTATTAATGTAAAATTTCCATACTGTATGATAATAATTTTTCCAGCCAAAAAAAAACACGATTATGGTTAATAAAACCGAAATCTACGGTAATTAAACCATTTATTTGGCAATTTTTGAGTACTTATGGTAAAGATTTACGAAATCTATGGCTTTCAAAATTATAGTTATTATTACAACATATATGTAGTAGAATAATACAAAACGTAAAAGTAAATTTACTCAAATAAATGGTTTTTATTCAATACTCTAGTTATGATGATAAGCTATATCCTGGTAGATCTTAGCATATTATTTTTCTCAGTGTTATACGTTATACTTATGTATTTACTTTTTATGCTTATTTTATATAT
>NC_092215.1:40206038-40277312 GCF_043381705.1 Parasteatoda tepidariorum
AAGGGACCCAGCGTATATATATATAAAATATTCAAGTTTGTCTCCTGCGTTTACTGAAATCAATGCAAAACGCAATAACAGAGCTAAGATATTTTGGGACCACTCTGCTTTATGCATTAATAACTATTTGAAGAGTAAGTAAAAAGTGAATAATTTAAATTCAGATCTTGTTCTAAAATGTAATAATATTTAATGTTCTAAAATTTAAAATGCAATTTTAGGCAGAAATACGTTATATTTTGAAGAGTATCACACCAGTATCACATATTACATTCATGCTTAATTTTTTTTAAAGATAGTGTTGGTCAGAAATATTATAAATTACGTTTGTAAATGCAAGGAATATATAGAAAGCATACATTTTAAATAGAAAAATAAAATTTTACGCCAAATGGGTAAAAGTTGGCAGGTATATTTTAATTTTATATTTGGTATCCATTGTTAAGAAAATGTTTTACATCTTAACATCCTCTATTAAAAAAGAAATATTGTGTGTCAGTAAAGAAACTGATAAGTAAAGATGAATGCTTTCTTTGAGACTATCTTTCGGAAAGAAAAACTCCTATCAGTTTCTCTTAAACATTCTTGACACGTTTTTGACTATTTAACGAAAAAAGAGCATAGAATAGAAAAGCATTGCGTTGCTTTAATAACTTCATGATGAAACCAAGTATTGAAAAACTGATAATGGTTTCTTTCGGATAGTTTCACCACGTAATGGCCTTGGAGCTTAAGATACTATTCTAAATTCACTTAGTGTCTCATATTGATTCAAAATATCCATTTTGTGCAAAATAACTTGGAGAGTTCAGATATTGGATTGAAAAAAAATACTTAATCAAAGAAGGTAACTAGATAAGAAGACGGTTTTCACATTAGATAAGGGCATTGTAAATGCCGTTCGCAGAAAATGATAGCAAGACGCGAGACTTTTAAAAATCGTGTGTTAAAGGCATATTTTTTTTTATTTTTAATTCAAGAACAAAACGATTCCTCGTGCACCACTGAAAAAGTACAACACGTGGCTTACAGGCGTAAGTATGGTAGCAAACAATGTAGAATTTTTAAGCTGAAATACATACTAAAAGGCCATGTAAAATTTAGAAAGGAAAAATAATAAAAATAGAAAAAATATTAATAAAAAAAAACATTTACAAAAAGGATGAGAAAAAAGTAAAATTAAAATAGTAAGCAAAATAAAGTGATTTATAAATTTGCATTAAAATCTGAATCAATGAATTTGCAGAAAAGTGTGAAGATGGTTTTGTTACCCACAAAGAAGCAAAGAGGGGGAGGAAAGTTAATATTGGGCGAATTTAAAGCAATTATTAAGTTTTTTCTATTTTTCTCAAAATATAAGCAATTCACAGTAAAATGTTCAACGTCTTGTGTTCCTCCAATATTGCAATCACACAGACCACTGGAACTTAAGCCAAATCTCTTCAAATATGCCTTGAAGTTGCCGTGTGCAGTGAGAAATTGTGTCACATGAAAGTTGCTGAAAAAATGTTGGTTTTTAAGTCTTTGATTAACAGATGGAAGTTATAAAGGCATATAAAAAAGAAAAATAGCTATTCTATAACAAGAATTTTTTATTGTAAGGGAAATCCTAAAATGCGTATTTTTTTCGAAGCAATGCAAAAATATCGTTTTCTTGTCTCTAACAGGTATTTTATTTAAACATAATAATATTCATTTAATTTTAGACCTACGGGAAGTACCAATTTTGAACCTTTCGTTTTTTGCTGCTCTGTAATTCGAAAAATAACTTACAGAAAGTGTTGAGTATTTCTGACTTTCCATTATTCGACCCAATTTAAGTGTTTAATCATTCATGTATTAGCTTTTGAGACACGTATACATGTACATATAGAACCTTAATACCTTGAGTGACAGGAGGGACCAGGGGGTCCCATTAGGTGTTTTGGTAGGTATCTCATAACTCTGTGTAGTTTGGGGTGAAAGGTACCCCAGTTTCATTAAAAAACAAAAATATTTTCAATTATCTATAATTATTTGTAGAGAAAAAGAAGCTTAATTTCCCTTAGAAACTAATATATACCTATAATTGAAAAGCCAGTGTAATATTACATAATTTCGATGATCAAATCGATAATATGTTTTTATTAAATTAATTATGATTTTATTTTAAGATTTTAGATGTCTAATTGATCCATGCAAAAACAATCTGGGAAGGGCCATTTTAGTCCCTTCATGCTTTCTAGGTATCTAAAAATGTTCAGTCTTTCAAGTGCAAAATCGTTTTTTTCCTCGTGTGATTTATTTTCACTTTATTTTAAAAACAATTTTTAGTCTATTTTTTGTTGAGAAGTACAAGTTCAAGAAAGTTATATAAGGTTTCATGTAAATCTTGAGAGAAACTTCAAGGGGAGTTAGAGCACATCATCAGGATAAAATTACATGAGTCCCATGCCCGAAAACGTCATCGTAAGCGGCTAGGGGTACTTCACTACTGTGACATGTTCAGAAGCACACGAAGAAACAGCTCATAATAGGGATTATGAGGACATTTTCGGGCATGGGTTCCCATACAATTTCAATCATAAAGATGTGCCGCACCTCTTCTAGAAATTTGTCTCTACGTTTATGTGACCGCTGTTATATATAATGTTTTAAGCATTTACATTACGACAAAAAATAGTATAAAATTTCACTTAAAAATATACAGCTTATTGAAAGAGAAATGATTGCACATTTGAAATCAATGACGTTGAAATATCCAAGATCCGTTAAAAATCTCATACAGTAAGTAGTAATCACATTTTTTCATTAATTTTTGCTTTATTTTTAAAAAAAAATCTAAAGATAAGGTACTTTATTAAATTTTAATGAATAGTTCCTTACAGAAAATAATTTTGAAGTAATTATTCTTTATAGACAATCAAACTAACTGCATCAACAATATGTTAACATTAAATACATTGTTATAAATGATATTTCCTGCCAGTAAACAAATCGAATGTTATATCTGTGTTCAGTCAAGGAAGCATTAGCTTTCTCACTTTACCAAGACAGCTACTATCAATTGTCTATAAACAAAGAAGACTCTTTTTTGTGTTAATAAATGATTATAACCATATAATGTCTTGTAACATGACACCAAAATCTCATTATGGCAACTAAAGTCCATTCTTTTTAGCTTTATCTTCAGGAATTAGATTTCGTGGCTCACGAAGTGAGAACCTTTTTCATTAAGTGCTTTTTCTTCCACGCTATTTGGGGAAAGAAAGGGACCCAACGTAGAACTGACCAAGAAGTAACCAAATAATGGTATTCTATACCCCAACTGAAGAGCCTTCAGAACACTAAAAGATGTTCTTTATCGTAGAATGGACAAGAGAAGCACTCCATCATGCAGTCTTATTACAAGACTTTTTTTGTCCGTCCTTTCTTCTTTTCTCTTCGTCACCTTCTTTAGTTTGTTTTCTCGAGCTTTCATTACCTTATTGGAATTAGATTGCAAAGAAAAAAAAATTCCCGCTCTGAGGTCCAGTCTTGATATCTAGAAAGAGGGAAAATATTGCTGGAATGTATATTTATGAATAGAAATATGATTTTACTTATAGACAAAGGGTGTAGTAAAAGGAAAGGGAAGTAGGAAAAGCAATCAACTTATTGCATCTTATATGCTGTAGTCAAAGGATACATTTTGCATATACTGTAACCAAAAGTGAGTTATGAATATACAGTTTGCAAAATTCCATAAATAATTGATTTTGCTCTTGAAAACAGCAGTGTGTAAAAGCGGAATAAAATAATGAAGTTTTATTAGTATTATTTTTTGTATTATTTTTGTTATGAAATATAATTTGACTTATTGACAATGAGTGTAGTAAGAAGATAAGGAAGAAAGAAAAACAATCAATTTATTGTATCGTCTATGCTGCAGTTAACTCATGTAGTTAACCATAGTTAACTCATTTTACACACAAGTAAAGCAAATA
Source organism: Parasteatoda tepidariorum (assembly GCF_043381705.1). Taxonomy (NCBI): domain Eukaryota; kingdom Metazoa; phylum Arthropoda; class Arachnida; order Araneae; family Theridiidae; genus Parasteatoda; species Parasteatoda tepidariorum. The sequence goes on from NC_092215.1 coordinate 40,210,004, forward strand.
TGGGTTATGAATATGTAGTTTGCGAAATTCCATAAATAATTGATTTTGCTTTTGAAAACAGCACTGTGTAAAAGCGGAATAAAATAATGAAATTTTATTAGGATTATTTTTTTTGTAATATTTTTGCTATGGAATATAATTTGACTTATTGACAAAGAGTGTAGTAAGAGGATAAGGGAGACAGAAAAACAATCAACTTATTGTATCGTCTATGCTACAGTTAACTCATGTAGTTAACTATAGTTAACTCATTTTAGACACAAGTAAAGCAAATGTGGGTTATGAATATGCAGTTTGCGAAATTCTGTGAATAATTGATTTTGCTTTTGAAAACAACACTGTGAAAAAACGGAATAAAATAAGGAAGTTTTATTAGTATTATTTTTCTTGTAGTATTTTTGTTATTGGATATTATTTGACTTATTGACAGAGAGTGTAGTAAAAGAAGATAAAGGAGATGGAAAAACAATCACCTTATTGTATCCTCTATGCTATAGTTATCTCATATATTTAACTATAGTTAAATAATTTGACACACATGTCAAACAAAAGTAAGTCATGAATATACAGTTTGCAAAAAACTAAAAATGAGTGGTTGTGCTTTTGAAAACAACGCTGTGCAAAAGCGAAATAAAATAATGAAATTTTATTTTTTTTTAATATTTTTGTAATGAAATATAATTTGACTTATTGACAAAGAATGTAGTAGGAAGATAAGAGAGACAGAAAACAATCAGTTTATTATATCCTCTATGCTATAATTAACACATGTAGTTAACTATAGCTGACTCGTTTTACATTTAAGTCAAACAAAAGTGAGTCATGAATATACAGTTTGCGATTCTATAAATAATTGATTTTGCTTTTGAAAGCAACACTGTGAAAAAGCGGAATTAAATAATAAAGATTTATTAGTATTATATTGTTGTAATATTTTGGTTATGCAATATAATTTGACGCACTGACAGAGAGTGTAGTAAGAAGATAAGGGAGGCGGAAAAACAATCAACTTATTGTATCATCTATGCTATAATTAACTCATATAGTTAACTATAGTTAACTCATTTTACAGATAAGTCAAACAAAAGTGAGTCATGAATTTACAGTTTGCGCAGAACTAAAGATGAATTGTTGTACCTTTGAAAACAATACTGGGCAAAAGAAAAATAAAATAAGGGTGAGTTTTTTTTATATGTATTTGTAAAATTTATTTCAAAATTCAATATTTTTCTACAATACTTTTTAAACAAATCAACTTATTGTATCAACTATGTTGTATTGAATGGATACATTTTGCATATACGTCAATCAGAAATGAATAAATCATGAATCATGAAAGTTCAAATCATGAATATGCAGTTTGCGAAGTACCAAAAAAGTTTGATTGTACTTTTGAAAACAACACTGCAAAAAGGCGGAATAAAATAATGAAGTTTTATTAGTATTATTTTTTGTAATATTTTTGTCATGGAATATAATTTGATTTATTGACAACGAGTGTAGTAAGAAGATAAGGGAGACGAAAAAACAATCACCTTATTGTATCCTCTATGCTATAGTTAACTCATATAGTTAACTACAGTTAACTCATTTGACACATATGTCAAGCAAAAGTGAGCCAAGAATATACAGTTAGCAAAAAAATTAGTGGTTGTACTTTTGAAAACAACACTCTTTTAAAGAGGAATAGAATAAGGGTGAGTTTTTTTAAAATATTTATTTGTAGAATTCATTTTTAAATTCAAAATTTTTCTTCAATACTTTTTAAACAAATCAACTTATTGCATCAGTTGCGCTGTATTCAACGGATAGATTTTGCATATACGTCAATCAAAAATGAATAAATCATGAATCATGAAAGTTTAAATCATGAATGTACAGTTTACGAAGTACTAACAAAGATTGATTGTACTTTTGAAAACAACACTGTGCAAAAGTGGAATAAAATAATGAAGTTTTATTATTATTATTCTTTTGTAATATTTTTGTTATGGAATATAGCTTGACTTATTGACGAAGTGTGCTGTAAAGAGATAAGGGAGCAAAAAAAAAAAACAAGAAAAAAACAAAACAATTAAATTACTGTATGCTCTATGCTGTCGTGAACGGAAATATTTTGCCTGTACACTAACCGAAAAAGAGTCATGAATAAACAATTTGCGGAAAAACTTAAAATGAGAAGTAGTTGTATTTTTGAAAACAACACTGTGCATTTAGATACAATAATATGTTATATATTAAATATAAAATTTTTAAACACAACGTATAATTGTGTTTAACACACAACGCATTTTGCTCTTAGCTACACTCTCATAGCTACAGAGAATGAATAATATTATTTAAATGTAATAAACATTGTAGGTAATAATAATTGAGGATCAAGGAGGAAAACGTTATTTGTCATTAAAAGCTGCTTTTACAAAAGAAAAAAAAAGAAAGAAGCATTTTAAGGTTTGATATTTTCAGGAGTAAGCATTCAATTGAAATCATGGAAATGAAACTAATCATGAATGTCTCAAGTAATTTTTTTTTTTAAGTCGCCTTAAAGATTCGAAACAAAAGTTACAATTTTTGATGCTGAAAAAAGAAATAAAATTAGAAAACCGAGGTGGACAAGAAAGATTTTTTCTGCTTAAATTCCTCCAGAATCAATACTTCCCCATTAGAATTCTCTTCTTCTTCACTAGACCTTTCTTTGTTCCTCTTTTCTACGCGTTGACAGTAACAGTGTTTCACCAACACGGTAGTGTGTAATAACTCTCGGGGCGAGCCAAATTTCCTCGTTATTAATTTGTCAAAGCATAGAAATCTTTAAAATACAACAGAATTCCATTGAATCTTCATTTTTGTGAAAAATGGACATAAGCCGTTCTTCCCCCTTGATCTTCAAATGATATAAATCTTAGCTTATGATTGCTTGCAATTATGATTTAGATCGTAATTGTATATTATGAATGTTTAGAATGATGATTACAATTCTAATCATTACTTTTTATGCCTACTAATTTCGCAGTTTAATGCAATGAGAACAAAATGTAGGAAAAAAACAACAGCAAAAAAATACATAAGAAAATTTATCAATCCTTTGGATTCTTTCAACTTCGAAATATGTTTGTGCATTCCTGCATATATCCCATGAATTTCTTTATTAGTTTACTTTTAACAAGTGCATAAATATGTGCTATTTTACTACAAAAAAACATTTTTCAACTTTTGAAAAAATTTTAAATCATCTATGTTTTAAGATGTAAAAATCATTTGGCAAAGAGAAAACATAGTCCGAAATTTTCTTTCAGTCGAATCATATCCTGCCAACGTATCTGTAAATTCTTTTTAAGTACTGACAGTTATTGTTTTTGTTGAAAATTCTTGTCGAGGAATTTCGTATTTTTTAATATACTGAACCTATTTACTTTCAAGATTTACATGAAAATTCTGGAGGAAAAAGGGAAATAGCGTTGCCTAACAAGATTGTTATTTAGTTTAACATTCTTTTCCCACAGAAAACTGTTTAATTAAATAAAATACCTTCTTTTAAAGGATTCTTTATAACAACATAGAAAACAAATATGCACAAAACAATGCTTCTTCCAAAAATATTTAAAGGAGAGGCATTGTTTGTTTATATATATATATATATATNTATATATATGTGTGTGTGTGTTGCAAAATTTTGTTAACTGTTAAATTTGTATATCTATCTTTTTTAAATCATTTTTTACCTTTGCTGTACGCCTGTAGGTTTTTTTTTTCTGCTTTCTTTTATTTCATACTCATTTGTAATTGCATTTTTATTTTTTAGTGATATAGACACATTATAAAGAGTAAGTGTCTATATCGCTAAGAAATTATTTATGTCTTAGGATAAATTAATAATTTTTATATTAGGATAATAATTCTTTAATCAAAAATATCACATTTATTGTAAATGAAGTGTCCTAATGAAGACCTTTACGTTTCCCCATTAAAAGGTTTTCTTTTTTCTTTTCTCTTGATCTTCTTCTTTGTGCTTACATATAAAACCTAAATAACTTTCTAATGATCGGATCTTCACTTTCTGGAACTCAATTTTAAGGCTTCCAGGGGGTTACCTCAAATGCACTAATTAATTATTGCAGACGATAATTTAAGTTAAGAAATCAGACACAAAAACATGCCTACTCAAAATTAAAATGCGAGTGCTGTTAAAAATCTGACTAAAGAAATACTGCTTTTTCAATATTCGATTTCTCAGGAACTATTCTACCGATTTCACACAAATTTTTTATTTTGCCATTTAAAATTACATTTTTTAAAATAATTTAAAAAATTATATACCCTACAAGAAATTTTCTACTATTATTAGATAAAATGATAAATACTTACTTGTAAAGTTATATTTTGCATGAATTATCTTTAGATGAAAGAATTTTATTTTTGTGCGATGTAATTTTCAATTCGCTTAAAAGAAATCTCCAGATATGGTGAAATACGCAACAAGTAAAATCAGCATCAAGGTTTCCAAGCTTTGGACCGCACTCTTGACCAAACTATTGGAACAGTATTTCCCAGATTGCGCTACCTCTATATTTCGGGGAAGAGAAAATCGAATCCATTGAAAAGAGGTATGTTTATTCAGAAAAAGTAGGCTTTTGAGTCTGATTTCAGAACTAATTAATTAGCATATTTAATGACTTCGAATCTTTAAGCTTGAATCCTAGAACGTATAGATCCAGTAATTAGACCAAAAGTTGTTCATGGTTGTCTGTTTATTTATGTACGTTTATATGTTGCCAATTGTGGGCCGTTTATTTATTCACTGAGTTTGGTCACTTTAATGTTTATTTTACTTTTTGCGTATTTCCCCATATCTCGCGAAACTTTTAAGAGAATTGAAAATTATTTTCCCATAATTATAAAATTTGTTATCCGAAGATAATTCAATGCAAAATATATTTTTTAGTAAATGTTTATAATTTTTTTTAGTATTTTATTTAATAACTGTCAAAAAACTTTTGTATTGTAAGTTATACAATTTTTTACATTGTTTCAAAGAATGCAATTTCACATGGCAATGTAATTTAGATATAAATTAGGCAATTGCGATTTCAATGAAATTCAAATGAGACATTATATGCTTTGTCTTTAATATATGTCCTTGTTCTTGCATATTGTTTTTATTGAAATAAAATCAGTAAATGTGCCTCAATAAGTTTAACCTTTTTTTTTCTATTTTCCATTTATGTCTGCCTAAATTAGTTTATAAATGCTGTGTGTGATTTTCTCCCTGGCTCCAGTAATTCTTTATAAATATATTGGTGTTTTCTATTGAATTTCGTTATTATTATTTTCGAATTTCTTTTGAAGGAAGATACAAATGATCAAGGATAATAAAATGTTCTCGATTAATTTTTTTCCCTGTAATGTGGGGAATAAACCATCACCTCCTACATCAAGAAGCCTCCACGCGGTCTTTTATAGGTAGTCCGCGCAGGCTGTTTAAAAAGTGAACCAGTTGTGAAATCTTTTGTAAAAGTAATCCTAGTCCTAGTGTTTTGATTTTATTGGGCACCTGGGCCGCGAAGCAGCCCCTATCCCATTCATCTGGAATTTTAGAACAGTTTTGGGTTGAGCAATGAGGTAAGCAGGCAATGGAGTTGCTTTTATGAATGTTTCAAGCTCTTTGCTTGAATAACTAAAAAGGAATCAAAAATAAATTGAGCAGCTTGCTCTAAACTGTGTTTGTTTGATTTTGGAGTTGTTCAGAATTGTATCAGCATGAGTAAACGTTATTTTCAGAAAGGTTGATGAAATTATTTGTTTTGATAGTTATGATATGAGGCGTCGGAGGTGCTTTTGTGAAAGTAATCGAGAGAAATTTATCTTATATGTTTGAGAATTAAATCTGTAGTGGTTGACAAGTGAATAAGGCAAATCAATAATATTCATAAATAAAATAAATTTTAAGTCACATATTTGCCACCACTTTCTTATTTTAACTACATTCTTTATTAAATGACTCGTTTGTTAATTGGATATCCTTCACATTGGTCTGATTGGACTACCTATAAAAAACCGTGTGGAGAGCTTTCAGTTATAGGAGGCGTTGAATAAACTCACAAGCAATTTAACACTGACATAGTAAGACATGGGAATATTTTTATAGTGATTTTGTTTCAAATCAAAATCATGAGCAGTCTGAATCGAGAAAATTCCGAACATTACTGAGAAAATTATTTAATTTTTTATTGGTTAGAAGTTCAGTTTATTGGCATATTTTTAAAAGTGATTATTTCAGGACGTGCATGCATCTTAATGTTAAAATTTTATTTTAATGCTCTAATAAAAGCAATAAGTAAATGAAGCCTAAAGTTTGTCTATATTAGTAATAAATGTACAAATATTAAATGTGCGAAGAAATATATTTAAATGTACCCAAATTTTATGTGGAATCCATCCTAAAACAAATTTTTAAAAGCACCCTAATTGATAATTAATGTGTCGAAAATGATTGTGCGAAACAGGTGTCAACATAGCTAAAGTGTGTATTAGGTTTTCTACAAAATAGGTTCTAAGAGATATTCAGATTGGGTGTTACAATATCCAAGCTGGATATTAAACACTGCCTAAAATGAACTCAAAGTGGAGTCCAGAATAAGTGTTGAGATTCCCAAAATGGGTGCAAAGTGATAATCAAAACAAACATGGGCCATGTTCCAAGTTAGTATGAACCCAAATTGGTAACCTCATGCATAAGAACCTTTCGATCCAAATTAGTTTTTTTTTTTACACAATTTAGGTTTTATTTTTTTCTAAAATGGGTACACAGAGATATTTAAAACAGTATGGGTCGTGACCAAATTCAGTATGAACTCATATTGGTAACCTCATACCTATGAATCTTTTGATACAAATTGTTTTTGTTTTTTTACCCAATTTAGGTTTTGTTTTTTTTCCAAAATAGGTTGTAAGAGATATTCAGATCGGGTGTTACAATATCCAAATTGGATATTAAGCACTGCCTAAAATGGAATCAAAGTGGCTTCCAGAATGGGTGTTGAGATTCCCAAAATGGATACAAAGGGATAACCAAAATAAACATGGGACATGATCCAATTTAGTATGAACCCAAATTGGTAACCTCATGCATAAGAACCTTTCGATCCAAATTAGTTTTTTTTTACACAATTTAGGTTTTATTTGTTCCAAAATGGGTACACAGCGATATTTAAAACAGTATGGGTCGTGACCGAATTTAGTGTGAACCCAAATTGGTAACCTCATACCTATGAATCTTTCGACTCAAATTGTTTTTTTTTAACCCAATTTAGGATATGCTTTTTTCCAAAATTGGTTTTAAGAGATATTCAGATTGGGTGTTACAATATCCAAATTGGATATTAAACACTTCCTAAAATAGATTCAAAGTGGCGTCCAGAATGTGTGTTGAGATTCCCAAAATGGGTGCAAAGTGATAATCAAAACAAACGTGGGCTATGATCCAATTCAGCATGAACCCAAATTAGTAACCTCATACCTAAGAATCTTTCGACCCCAAATTTTTTTCTTTTACGCAATTTAGGTTTTGTTTTTCCCCAAAATAGCTACACAGCGATATTTAAAACATGCAGATGTCGTGACCAAATATATTATGAGCCCAAATTGGTAACTTCATATCTAAGAATCTTTCAACCCAAATTACGTCTTTTTTTTTGATGAAGCCAAATTCATTATGAACCCAAATTGGTAACCTCATTCCTAAGAATCTTTCAACCCAAAATACATTTTTTTCCCCATTCTTTGCTTTTTATTTTTTCTATGCATGCATCCTATATTCTTTAATAAAGCACAATGAAACTTTAAGGAAAGAAGATTATCAAATATTTTAAAAATTTATTGATCATCAAATAAATTTGTCAAAGGCCTCAAAGCAAATTTCTGACAAACGTAAATGTAGAAAAGTTGAAAACCTAGTTATAAAAAAAATCTTGAATCCGGTGAACTCAATTGCGTAGGATGTTCACATTTTATCCTTTTTACAGCCCACGTCAAAAAGCTGAATTCGTAGAAGACACGTGGAGATATTAAGTACAGAAGTTGAAATAGTTCAGTTCTCAGAATTTTACAAAACATCAAAAATACTTAAGTTTGAATAGTTTTATTTTTAGAAATGTACATTTTGATTCCGAAATGCAGTGCTTTCGATTTAATCTGGATCAAAATTTATATTTTATTACATATTTCGAATATAATTTTTCTTTCTTTATCACATTCGTCGTAACTCACATTGTAATATTCTTTGTATTCTTTTAAAAATGATACTGACTTTGATTTACCTGCTGTACGCTTAAATATTTTGAAAACTTTAAATATAAAGAAATAGTATTAAGGGATAATAAGCTTATTTTTAATCCTCTCTGTTTTTTAAAAGTAATAATGCTATGGTTGAAATATCTTTTCATTTTTAATAAGAAATGAAAACGCAAAATAATTATATTGAAAAAGTAAGCATATTTTAATTTAAATTCTTGGAATTCGACATTTCATATAAAGAGATAGCATTTCCTAATTAAGGAGATAATTGAAAGAATCAAAAGATTATTATCTTCTCTTGATGAACTATTAGCAACTATTTTTCTTTGTTTTTTGAAAGTAATAATGAAACGTTTGCAATATCTTTTCATTTGCGTATAAAGGAATGTTGCAAAATAGTTATATCAAAAAAGTAAACATATTTTAATAGAAATTCTCTGAATTCGACATTTCATAATTAAAGAGATAGAATTTTCTAGTTTAAGAGATAATTACGAGAAAAAAGAGACTATAATCTACACTTTATCAACTATTAACAATCATTTATTTTTTTAACATATCACTATTTTATTGTTTATTACTATCTTTCATTAAAGTCTTACATTTTGCATCGTAAAGAAGCATCTGCATGAAATCATCGAATATTGAAATGTCAGGTATTGAAAAAAAAATGGTTTCTTACTGTATTATCCCAAGCTCCGATCCATTTATTTATTTATTTATTTGTTTGGCTTCTGTGCTAATGCATTCACTTTCTATATACAGCTATTTCAAACATGTTTTAATGTTGAAAATAAAATTTGAATAATGTAGCATTAAAATTTAGTAACAAAACATATTTCTTTATTAATTGGTACATTAAGTACATATTTCAAATGCATATTTCACCATAAATTTTGAAAAATTAAGTTAGTGGAAAGTTTATTCTATGTGTTTAATGATAAAAGCAAACTGTAGTTTTGCAGGATCAAATGACTACTGGATCTAAGCTATTGGATAACTTTACCATCCTGAATAACTTTTGATCTAATGATTGGATCTTCACGTTCCAGGTCTCAATCTAGGAGGGGGTAACCTCTAATATGCTAATTGATAAGTTCAATAAAAATTTTATGTTACGAAATCAGACATAAAAACGTACTTTAAAACATACATATTTTTTTTGACGGATTCGGATTTCTGACCCCAAAAATATAGGGGTAGCCGCAATCTGGGAAATATATTCCCAATAGTTTGGTCCTCATAATGTTAAGATTACTTTTTGCGTATTTCGTTATATCTTGAGGACTTTTTAATCGAATTGAAAAAATTTTGCACGCAATTATAAAATGCGATAATCGAATGCAAAAAATAACAATTAGTACGTATTTATTATTTTCTATTATTTTATTATATTTAATAATTGTTGATAAAATTTTGAATTGTAAAGTACAGAATTCTTTGCATCATTTTTACGAACAAAAGTTTACATCGCAAAGTATAGAATTTAAGCAAAATCAATTAAATGATTCGTGTGAAATCGAATTTTAAATATCTTACTTTTTTTGAAATTCAATTTCTCGAGAACTATTCAGCCGATTTTGCTCAAATTTTGTATTTTATCGTGTATAATTATATTTTTTTAATGATGCAAAACATTGTATACGCAATTGTATAACAATTCAAAATTTTCTCGACCTTCATTAAATAAAATAATAAAAAATTGCAAATATTTACTATTTTCTGCATGGAATTATTTTCTTATAATCAAAATTTATAAACGCGTGTACAAAAATTTTCAATTCGTTTAAACAGTTTTCGAGATATTACGAAATGGGCAAAAAGTAAAATTACATAATGGGGCTCAAACTTTGAACTAATCTATGGGGGCCATAATTCACAGTTTTTATATAGACCTTATATTTTGGGGGTCAGAAGTCCAAATCCTTTTAAGAAAAAGGAACGTTTATTCAGAGAAAGTATGTTCTTGCGTCTAATTTTGTGACTTAAAATATCGTCTGCACTTATTAATTAACATATTATAACCGTCGTTGAATAGCAGACCCAATTTTTGGGTTTACGACTACTAATGTGCAACTCCGTAGCCTTGTAATTTCGAACCCAATCCAGAAGACAAGGGAACAAGTATTGGGAGAAATTTGGCCTTTGTGGAGAACTTTTTGATGGAACTAACCCACATTTGCGTTACACGGAGAGGAAGACCATGAGAACCTCCCACGGTTAGCCTGGTTTCAAGGGGACTCTAACTCATGATCCGTCTACCACGAACACATGTCAGCACTGTTGTCGGTGCAAGCAGGATGCGGAATTCGTATAGACCAGCCACAGCCGGGATCGAACCCCGCTTCACCTCATTGGGAGGCAAGCGCTCTATCCCCTGAGCCGCTGTATTAATTAACAGAGAGATGTCCCCCTCGAGTCTTCACGTTTGAGTCGTAAAACGTGAAAATCAAAATGTATTCCTTAAACCAAAAGTTATTCAGGGTGACCCGTTTTTTTTAATTTTATTTACTTATTTACTTTTGTTTGCGCACTGTACATGCAGATTGTAAGCAAATAGTATATTTCATAAAATTACGATTTATTCAGTGTCAAATAATAAAAATGCGAATTCTTATATAACAACACAGATTTTTTTGGTTTGTATAAAAAATTGAGCTCCCTTACTCCAAAAAATGTATGGGAAAAGTTATGTAAAAATCACGCACACATTTTTTTTGTAGAATTTTCAATATTCTCGCCTTTGTAGAGATCCATTTAATCGCAAAAAACTACACTGAAAAAAATATATTTCCAATCAAATATTTTGAATTAATATATTTTTAATCAAATATTTTTCTGCAGTAAAATTAACCGGCGTTATGCAAACACCAAAAAGCTTGCTAATTTTTTTTCGAAGTACTTTGGTAAAATTAACAACAAAATACGGTCTTATTAATATGTGATAAAATTTGGTAAATGTGGCAAGATTTGTAAATTGTTAATTTTATCATGTTTCTATAGAGTAGGGCATAAAAACTATTTAAACGGTGAAATTTACTACACAGTTTTGTTTTTTTCGCTTTATTTGAAAACCAGAATTTTCTGTAAACCGTTACCATACGATCGGAAAAATTAGCAAATGAATGGTTTAAATGCCGTATATTTTGATTTTATTTACAATAACTATTGTTTTTTTTCCCTTTAGAAATGTCATTACAATACAGTACTATAAATTTACGGGAATTGTTTTCTTCATTAAGTCGGATTTATTTTACCCATTTAAGTTGATGCATCGCAATAAAATATATCAGAGTAACACAATTTGTTTTACATTTTTATCATTATTTTGATAAATATTTAATCAAGACAAATGCTTCAATACAAGTGCAAATGTAGTGTAAATGCCAATACAAATGTTCCATGTAAAATAATGTTAAAATAGTAGATTGTTTATAATAAGATATTTCGATTTAAAATCTCTTTTTTTTATCTATAATAATTTTGTAACACATCTATTCCAATCATGTGAAAATTAAAACTGTAATCTGTATTGTTATTCTAGGTAATAACAGTGTAATAGATAAAAATTATAAATATAACATGATAGTATGATATTAGAATAATGTAATATCATTACAAAAGCTAATATAAGATATCCCTAATAAAGCCTAGTAACTTCGAACTCAGTAAATATTTTTAGGAAAAAAAAACATCTTCTCCAACTCTTTTGACTTTAAAATAAAATTTGTAAGACAAAAATCGTCGATATGCGAAAATTTTTGATGAAAGATGGTGTTATGTATTAGCTTTCTTGTTGACACAAATATTATGCTCCTACGGTTGAGGGAAAACGCCATACTTTGACACTTTGCCCGTATATAACACTTTTCTAGTTTAGATCCTATACATTATTTGAAAGAAAAGGAAAATGTACAGTGCATTTTCCTATTCTAGTTTTATGTTTTGGAAGTTTCTATAAAATATTTGAAAAAGAAATAAAAAAAAATCTCTTTTTATCTGAGCTTCTGTGAATTGCTTTTTTTTAACATTTTCTAGACATATTTCAAATTTAAAAATATTTCTTTATTATTTATTTCCGTGGATTTTCTAATATTACCAATTATGCATATCTAGGAATTAGATTTCTATGAATTTTTTTATTTTTTATTTAACCATTTTTTGCTAAGCCGCAGTTTTTAAGTAATATTTTGCACATCAATATTAAATTTGAAACGAACTGAAAAACTACAAAATAATTCTAAATGAATTATTTGTTTCATATGGATTCAAACCCAAAAATGCATCAATTAAATTGCAATTTGAAAAATGAAATTTTATTAGCATCTAAACTTATACGATTCCTGAAATTGTAAAAAGGAAAATATCTGTTTAATGGCCTCATAGAATTATGGAAGAAATTTTTTATTTTTTTTTTATTCAAGAACAAAATGATTCCTCGTGGGCCACTGAAAAAGTACAACACGAGGCTTACAGACGTAAGTATGGTAGCAAACAATGCAGGATATTTAAACAGAAATACATACTAAAAGGGCATGTGAAATTTAGAAAAGATAAATAATAAGAAAAAAATAAATAAAAACATTTACAAGAAGGATGAGAACAAAGAAAAATTAAAATAGTGCACAAAACAAAGTGATTCATAAATTTGCAATAAAAACTGAATCAATGAATTTGCAGCAAAGTTTGAAGATGGTTTTGCTTCCCACAAAAGTGCGAAGAGGAAAGTTAATATTGAGCGACTTTAAGGCAATTATTAAGTTTTTTCTATTTTTCTCAAAATGAGAGAGTTTTACAATAAAATGCTCGGCGTCTTGTGTTTCTCCAATATTGCAATCACACAGATCACTGGAACTTAAGCCAAATCTTTTCAAATATGCCTTGAAGTTCCCGTGTCCAGTGAGAAATTGCGTCACATGAAAGTTGCAGAAAAAATGTTGGTTTTTAAGTCTTTGATTTACAGATGGAAAGAAGAGTTTAGTCAGTGAAGCATTTGTAGAGGGTTGATATTATTCATTCTACACAAATTGAACTTTATGCCTGGCTGAGAGTCTAAAAAAAGATTTTGGGGGACTTATATCACAAATGGAATTAAGATTAGTCGCTTGTTTCGCCAGAAAGTCAGCTCATTTATTACCGAGAACCCCGGAGTGGCCTCGGACATGTGAAAAGAACACAGATTTAACCTCGGATTGGAGTTCATTTAAAATAATCTGCGAATTAACAATAATACTATTAAATGAAGTAATACATTTAAGTGCAAATAAGGATGAAAGGGAATCTGAACAGATGAGGAATTTTGATGAAAGTGATGAGTTGTTTGAGATCCATTTAATAGAGTGGTTAAGACACGAAAGCTCAGCTTGGAAAACACTGCATTCATCAGGAATTCTAATTAGGTGGTTCTCCATTTTTATATTATTATAAAATATTACGAAAGCCGGCCAACTCTGTTATTTAACCCCTTGGGGACACCCCTTCAGAAAAACATTTGTACAAAATCAGAATCAAGTTGTAATTAAATAAAAAACGGTAACTTAAATGTAGTCGTTGCTAACTTGACAGACTTACTTGGATTTTAATTTAATTATTGTTAGTTTAATCATATATATAATCAATGTTAATTCAAAGTATAACTAAATAGTTTTATTTTGAACAAAGTAATGGTGAATTAAATAAATCAAACAGTTGTAACTCCGCCCGCAAATAAAATGCTAAATAAATACTTTGATTACCAGTTTTATCTTTTTACCCTGATTGATACGGTTTTATGCTGGCACGTATTTGTGACAGTCGGCGCGAAAGGGTTAATTTACTTCCGTCTGTAAAATAAACGATCTGAAAATCACTTTCAATACTATTGCAAAATTTAGTGGTATCTATAGGTTTTCGATTACCTGGATGTGGATGATTAGTTAGTGAGAAATTTGAACTTAATGAGATGTTGCTGATATTGTTTTTATAATCCATGTCCTGTAAGATATAAATATCAAAGGGAGGAAAACCTGATAAAACGAAACAAGCATCGTAGCTAATAGTCCTGTATCCCCACACATTTCTAAGAAGAATTCCTCTCTGAACTCTACGCAGAGTACGTACATTTACTTTTTTAAGTAGGGCATTACCCCATACTCTAGATGCGTAGCAAATGAAAGGAACAATTCCCTGTTTGTCAATTAAACTCATAACATTGAACTTTAAACCAAAAATATTGCATGAGATTCGATTTAATGCTTGAAGAATATTTTCGCATTTTTTTTGATAAATAAGCAATAAGCAATTTTCCAATTCAAATTATCATCAGGAATATGTCCCAAATATTTAATCTCACTAACAAATTCTAGAAGGTTATTATCAAGGTATAGTTGTTGATTCGAGTAGCCTTTGTCTTTCTTTTTGATAACCGTGATTTTGGACTTATTCGAATTGAAATCTAGTTTTTGTTCTTTGGACCATTCAACAATAATGTCTAGGATGGTTTGCACCAGTAAAAAAATAGTGTCCTCACTAGTAGAAATTACTACGAAGAAATTTCCAACAATTTTAATTTAAAACTGATTTTGAATCGCATTAGACAACATTACAGATTCATTGTCTGCATGTAATGCTATTGATATAATCATTATCAGCCTTAACCCAACCAAACCACAGTTGCGTAAGAGAAACATTTTGTAGAGCATTAAAAATATATTTATTACAAAAATCTATTGTGAAATCCATCAGAACTATTAAATTGAATAGCTCTTCAATTTTCAAATAAAACAGTAACATAATTATATATCAAAATGTAAATTAAAACTTATGCTATTAATATAGAATGGAGAGAAGTCAAGTCTTGTTTCGTCAACCCTTTGACACAGAGCTTTAATTAAGCTTAGTTTTTATACTTTTTTTCCATATTTTTGTATTAATTCAAGCAAAAATAAGTGAGTAATATTATATTCAACATTTCAATAATTTATGGTTATTATTACAACATGGAACATCGGTGTCTTTTTTTTGGGGGGTTAAAAGTAAAATCTTCCTATCACGGCTTATTTCCAAACAATAATTTTTCACAATTGCACTTATATGCAGCTGTTTAAATAAATGAGAAATAAGATTTATTTATAACTGAAATTTCTTTAATTTACAAAATCAATTATTGATAAATTTTTGTAAGAGAAAAAAAAATCCTAACTATTTCTTTTTTTGAATTTATATTTTAACACAATAATGATTTCGATAATCTAACACATTTTGAGTAACGATCACACTGTTTTTTTAATTAGAAAAATACCAAAAAATATTTTTTCTTATAATTAGAGCTTCTGAAAATTTATATAAAAAAAGACATCAGCTTCAAAGGGTTAAGATAAATTTCAGAAATAAAAAAAAATTAGTTACCACTTTTGCCTTTTAGCAAAGAGTGGTCCTTAGTATATAAATATTTAATTTATTGTTAAAAAACGTAATTTAACATCGACCACAACTTATAATTATTATTAAAGTCTTGTAAAATATGTCATGAGGCTTTTAAAAACTAAGGTCCGTAATATATTTATATATCATTATTGCTTTTAACTTGCGTTTTTAAACATTCTGAAAAACAAACTGTTGGCAGCTATGCGTTCTTAAAGTGACGGTGAATGCTAGCGAGTTAAATTATTGTTGTTAATTTATTGTGGAAAGGATTTGTGCATGGTGCTATCAAAAAATTAAAAACGTGTTGGTGAAATTTAGAAAATTAAAGCTATTTTATTACCTTTATAATCATCACAATACTTTAATAACCCTAATTAGACAGACACAAATGCAAAATGTCCCGATTTTTATAATTTAACTCAATATTTAAAATGTACAATGAAATTAGTAAACTACTAATTAAACTACTTTTACTTAAAAAATGAAAAGTTTTATCAATATGTGAACAATCATGACGAGTAATATTCTATTAAATTCTTGATGTATTGCTATAAAAATGAAAAATAAAAATTTAGTAAATTTTTGTCTTGTTTTCAACATTAATTAGAAATGCAAAATATTTTAGAGGCCAATAAAAGAAAATTTAAAACTTTTTTGAATATATCATAATAAATAACACTCGTCAATTTAATATTATAAATACTAGTGGTTGCATTTAAATTTTCACGAACTTTATCAAATAGCATTTTTTAACAGTTAACGAGTTTTTAACAATTGGCAGCTAATTTTCAAGTAAAAGGTCCTAGTTATTAAAAAAAAGGTTTTTACAGTTATGAGAATCTTCAAGGAGAGTAGTACATTATTAATTTCTTGATGTATCGTTTGGAAAATAAAAATATATTACTTTCTTGACTTTTTAATGAAAATATTAAAAACGCAAAATATTTTAGAAGTAAAAATTAAAAAAAAAAATTTTAAATATTCAAATATCTTATTATAAATAACACTTATAAATATAAATATTACAAATATCAGATGATTCATTTAAATTTTTACGAATTTTTAACGATTGGCATCTGGTTATTTTCAAATTGTTAAGTAGAATGTAATTTTTCCTTTTAATTTTGGAAGTATATTATTTCATTTGAAACTTTTTTTACAAACTTTAGTTTTTGGAGAGTTTACCGTTCTTAAAGACAATTATGACGTAAATAAAAAAAAAATCTGCATACTAACTGCAATTTTATGGAACCCAAAACTTAATTATTAGCTTCAGTAACCCGTTATGGAAGTTGATCGTGCATTTATATAATCCTCTTTAAGGTTTACAATGTTGTAAAACCTAAAAGATTCTTTACATTATTTTTTTAAAATATTTATAGCATTTTCTTTATTTTTACTCAAGGCGTGAAGATTTTACGGTGTTTCTGCTATAAAATTTACGATTCTTTTCGCCGATGTTATAGTGTAACTTAGCTTTATAACCATATAAAAAAAGCATTGTACATAAAGTTTTTACTATGTACTTTTAGATAACTAATGTCAGTTTTAATATGAACTTTTATTGCAATAATTTACCTCCTATTGTTTTTATGACTACATATTAGCATAATCCTAAACTTTTATTTACATAAATTCATTGCTTTTCCTGAATATTGGATGTTGAAATAAAACTTATGCATTTTTGTTTACAGGTACGTGACACCTTTTACGTTTTAGACTATATTATTTTTTATTCACTTTCTTTCAAAAATTTGCTTCTTTTATAGCAATAAGTTTAACAATCAATTTACAGAATTATTTATTATGTGTGTGTGATATAATTTGTAGCTTGGATTACTACACTGAAAAAAAAGCATGGTCATAACTGCCTGAAATTGGTAAAATTTACCGTTTTTATTAAAAATTAAAAATTAAATATGGTTTTGAAATATGTGATAAAATTTGGTAATTGAAAAAAATTGGTAATTTTATTATAATATCTTGAAACATGGAATAAAAACCGTTTATTAAGTTAAATTTACTTTCCAGTTTTGTATTTTTTACTAAATGAGTGTTAATAAAATATGTAGTTTTGAAAAACACAATTTCTGGTAAACCATTACGATTTGACCATATAAAAGGAACAATTACGAAATGAATGGTTTAAATACAGTATATTTTAGTTTTATTAACCAGAATTAAGTTGTTTTTTTTCACTTTAATTGTTATTATTACACAACAACACGTTGCTTTTCCCAGATTTTTATTTATTTTTTTTATCCGTGTCTTGATAATTTTATACAAAATGATTAAGAATACTTCTTCGAGTTAATATGAACTAATTAATTCAACTTTATTTCTTATATAAAATTTAAATGCCCTATCAATTTAAAAAATATCTGTTGATTTTGTTCAAGCAATTCCCATGGTTCTTATAATTGTTTTGGCAAGGCAGATTACTTTTCATTATAATCATCTCTATTTATAATATACTTGTGTTATTATTTTGTTTGACCGGCAATTGAGTTAAATCTTTTTCAATGAAATTAAGCCTGAGAAAATAATAAAGTAGACTATGCTAACTTTATTTTAAAAATTAATATTTACACAATTTAATTCAAAAACATTTAAGTCTAATCAAACATATCGATTTTCTTTCCGTTCTCCCCATATGGTTTATCCTCCACATTTGGTAATTCGGCGAATTTAATATTTATAATTGTGATATAATCACAATTCAATCCTTTGACGCAGATTGGACACCGATGTTCCTGTTATATTTTTTTCTTCCTGACTCTCTAATTAAAGTTAAAAGCTTGTTTTGATATTTTTTATTTCAAAAAATCAGTCGAATATTTACTAAAAATCTGTTGGATTATCGAACTTATATTTTTATTAAAATATAAATCCAAAAAAAGTAACCGACTTATGGTGAAGTAACCGGCATCAGTGTGTCCATCTAGTTAACCATAAAGTTTACAGGAAAAGACATAATTTACCTTTACGGTGTTGAAGCCATTTACAACTTATATAAATATCAGATCATGAATGCAAAGCTACACAGTTTTTTAACCATTTACAACTAGGAGGATTTCAAAACCATAAAAAGAAATTTACCTGTATAATGCAGCTTGGGTTTTAGTCAGGTAATTGGCATTGGAGAGGAGTGCAAAGCACAAATTGGAGAGTACAGGACAATAGAAAAATTTCATGTGTTGAAGGGAATGAAAAAAATATTATAATGTCAACTCTGGGACTCAAACCCCTATCCTGTTGGCCATGAGACCACCAGATTAGCCCGCTCCGCTATAATAGGAACCCAGCTGCAAGGAGCTGATTTGCTTCAATAGGTGGGCTTTGATGGTGCGATACAATTTTGGTTGCTTAACCGTATGAAAGCAGTTAATAAACGGTTTTTCTCATAGTTAACAGTTAGAATACCATTCCAATTATAGTTAATTGATTGTTTTGTTTGAATATGCTAAAAAGGGAATTAAATAAATTGTTATTTAACCATTTTTTCACAGAAATTTCTAACAATGTTGGTTTAAAGTAGTTTTTTTATGAATGTTCAAAAAATTCTCTATAAATGGTTCTGTAATTATAACAATATCACTGATGAATAATTGTTTCTTTTAGATCTAAATAAATGCAAATAAGTGTAAGTTTGAAAAATTATTGTTTGGAAGTGAGTCGTGTTAGGAAGATTTTACCTTTAACCCTTTCGCGCCGACTGTCACAAATATGTGCCAGCATAAAACCGTATCAACCAGGGTAAAAAAGATAAAACTGGTAATCAAAGTAATTCTCATGCAGTTTATTTGTGGGCGGATTGTTTGGTTTATTTAATTCACCATTACTTTGTTCAAGATAAAACTATTTAGTTATACTTTGAATTAGCGTTGATTATATATATGATTAAACTAACAATAACACAAGCCTGCGAAATTGAACTTTTTGAAAAATACAAGAGAAGTTATAGTTGANGTAAGTCTGTCAAATCAGAAACGACTACATTTAAGTTACCGTTTTTATATAATTGCATCGTGATTCTGATTATGTACGAATGCTTTTCTGAATCACCCGTTCCCAAGGGGTTAAAGCAGAAAAAGACACAAATGTTTCTTACTGCATACTTGCCACCTTTTAAATCTATTGAGAACGATTTGCCCCAGTGGTAGTAAAATGGAATTTAAATTACAATATTAGGCATACGTTGTATTTTAAGGAAGCTTATGTGGACTCCCACATCAGTATTACATACCTGCCAACTTTTTCAAAAAAGATTTTCCCCAGTGGTAGTAAAATGGAATTTAAATTACNTTTTATAGGTTAAAATGAATAAAAAGTACTGTTACCAGACAGCAGAAGTCACCTCTGGTCAAGAGAAAAATAATAAGTTCTTTGTGTTCAAACTTTTTACATCAGTTTCTAGAAGAAAATCACCAACATAACATTTTAATTTGTTTTTATTGAAATAACTTACGTAAAATTGACGATTAACCAAGAATAACAAATATTGTGTATGTGTAGATGAAAGTTTGAAACAAAAAACAAAAGACAAAAGTTTCTATTTAAGTATATACTCGTTTTCCTCTGAAACTTATTTTTGATGATCTTCTTTCATGCTTAATCTCAGGTTTATCCCGAGATATCATCCAACAGTAGTCAGCGAACATGTTCTTGTCCCATCTTCCTTGATATTTACGCTAAATATCTCTGATATCTTAATGGAACCTTTCCCCTTGTTCTTCGCTAACTGCTCCTAAATTTTCAGGGGAAAAGTCCACATGTGAGTGAAGGAAATGCATTTTTACACTCATGGAGCAACCCAACGTTTTAAATTTTTCCAGTATTTTCATTACAATTTCCTTATAATCAGGATCCTTGTAATTATCCAGAAATTTACTGACGACATCTTTGAAAGCAACCCAAGCTTCTTTTTCCGTTTCTGTCACGTTAGTCTCAAATTCTTTATCCTTCATGAGTTTGCGGATATCTGGACCAACAAATATTCCTTCTTTCAACTTAGCTTGGGATAAACCTGGAAACTTTTTGCACAGGTATTTGAAACAATTGCCATCTTTTGGAACAGCCTTGACAGACTGCTTCATTAGACCTAATTTTATATGTAGCTGAGGTAACAATACTTTTTTCGGATCAACTAAGATGTTTCGAATAACGTTCTTGGTGCCTGGGTCAAGATTTTTTCTTTTCTTTTTTAAACCAATGTTGAGTCTTGTCACAGCTGTCCCACTCGCAAATGAAACATGGGTACTTTATAAATCCCCCTTGTTAACCAAGAAGCGTGGAGATAACTTTCAAATCACCGCAAATGGTCCAACTGTGGTCGATATATTTTATTTTGTTCAGGACGAGAGCCAGGTTTAGATATCAGTCTTTGATTTTTTCGGTTATACCCACAAACATGGCAAGAACAAAAGTAACAATCATCAAAGTGGTTTTGGGGCTCTCTCCACGTCATAGGAATTCCGAATCGTAAAGCAGTCTTCTTTCCTTGATGCCATAAGCTTAGATCATTGAGACACTGCACACAAACTTTATGAGGTGCCCAAGATTTTTCCTGATCTCCGAGTTTAATGTCAAAGTATGCGAGATAAAGTTGTCTTACACAGTCTGTAATGCTCCTCATGCGGTTTTTAACTACACTATATTCACCGCATGTATAACAAAAGTCATCTGGGAAATTTTCACAATGTCTTGAACTCAAAGCCATGTTTCACGAAACGCACAGAAAAAAGCAAACTTTAAAATGACTCCCTATAACGCTTGCTAGTGTTTCTGAGAGGTCAGCGGACTCAGATAAGGACTCTCGCGACGCTATTGGTAGAGAGAGATTGTTACAGAGAGAGGGACGGTGACAGGAAGTAGTGATAGAGGGGTACTTTTGTAGATTTGACCAAAGTAGAATGCTGATCAGTCAAGAAAGGAGGAAATTCAAAAATGAAAAATTTTTTTACGGTAAATGTTCATAAAAATTCCCGTGAAAATTAATTTTTGTGAAAAACGTGACGTGATGGACATTTTTCATTATTATTTTCCATTTCAGCACCAAAAAATACATTAAGTTCAGCTATCAGACCCCTTGTATTTTTTTCATCGCCGGCCTGTGTTATTGTATTTTAATATTGTAATTTTCTCAACAACATGACTTATTTATGATTTCAGTACAAATATTTAAGAATTTCTTTTATAATTAGAGGCATTGTTTTCATTTAATAAGGTTAAGATGGACTTTCTTTGTTACTTGGAAACATATCGTAACATATAACACACATAATATTAAATTACACATCATATTATAATAACATNTGTACGAATGCTTTTCTGAATCACCCGCCCCCAAGGGGTTAAAGCAGAAAAAGACACCAATGTTTCATACTGCATACCTGCCACCTTTTAAACCTATTGAGAATGATTTTCCCTAGTGGTAGTAAAACGGAATTTAAATTACAATTTTAGGCATGCGCTGTATTTTGTGGGAGCTTATGTGGACTCCCTCATAAGTATTACATATTAATATATACGCTTAATTTTTTTAAAACTTATGGAGTTCAAAAAGATTAGAAATTAAGTTTATAAATGTAAGGAATATATAGAAAGCATGCATTTTACTACCACTTTAAGTATAGAAATAAAATTTTACGCCAAATGCATAAGAGTTGGCAAATATGATATTGTATTTCATAACGATGAAATATTACAAAGGTAAATATAATATTTTTCACTCATTTAGATGTAAATTAACATAAAATAATTAAAAAAAAAGTATTGAAAATCTATTAATCAGTGAGGTATTTACATGCACTACCAAACATGTTAGGGTAAAAAATATATGCCTGATCGTAATTATTACATGCCTTAGGCATGTGGGGAAATTTAGTTATAGAACTCTGTTATGTAATAAAAGTAGCAACATGTATTCTGTGAAAGAGACAATGTACCGAATTTTCTGCAATTATTTACGAAAAATTGGTTTCATTAAAAATTCTACATCAGAACATTGTATAGATGCATTGATTTTAAAGTATTAAGTATTGGAAATTCTTTATAATTTTTAAAGAGTTGATAATTAATACACGTATAACTCCGGGTATCAAAGTTAAAGCATACTGTCAAGAAAACTTGACTAAATCTTTATGATACTTTTCCTACTTTTGAGTTTTAAAACTAGCTTGAAATGACTATGTTGTTAAGTATAACCTGCAGCGAAACTAAAGAGTTTTAAAATCCATAAACTACTTTATATTCCAAAGGGATACAAAATGGCTTTTAGCTATCCCCTTGATCTTTTCTCACAAATTGATAGTCCATCAGTTCTAATTACTTCCGCTGGTGTTCTCTTCAAGCTATAATAATTAATGTTGATTGGACAATTTCTTTGGGGGTTTTTCTGATCACAAGATTCATTATAGGATTTAACCTCTTTTTTTGAAAAAAAAAATGCACTTTAAATATCGTGTTAATTTACGGCAGCTCTTCAAACCAATAAATAGAAATTAAGTTTTTCATTTAAAATTTAAATTTTCAGTGAAATTGGCTTAGATTTCTTTTTAAAAAATATCATTTTTTAGATAATTTTATTGGTATGGGCTAAAATAATGTAAGCTGGAATTATTTAATACTAATTTCACACATAATTAAAAAATATTCATTTATATTTGTTTACATTACATTTCTCTGCTCTTTATTAATCTCAAAAATGAGAATAGTTATTTAATCACAAGATGTCATTCTTCCTGTAAAAATATTTAATAACGAAATTTTTCGTTGATACATAATAATAACTTGAGGTTTGTACTTCTAATAAGCCAAAAGTCTTCGTATATTCGTTTATTTATTTAAGAAAAATGAAACCTCTTTGTATATAAGGAGTTTTTTTTCTTTTGTAATATGCATATTGAATAAAAAAAATTTATACAAACCAAAATTATCCACTTGTATAATCTTAATAGCTATATGTCTTCTGATATTTCTTTTATTTATTTAAGAAAACTACAACTTCATATGTATATAAGGTGTTTTTTCTTTAATAAAATCTATATATAAATAAAATAATTCGCTTATTCAATATAAAAGCTCCGCTTGTATAATTAAAACAACAATATGTCTTTCAAAATAAACGTGTATTTTTATATTTCTTTAATTTAATAAAGTAAAATACAACCTCATTACCATAAACAATGTTTTTTTCTTTTGTAAAATTTATATGAAATAAAATAATTTGTTTATAAAGAACAAAAGCTCCTACTTGTATATGATACATGACTTTAGTGCATATTAAAAATTTAAAAAAATTTATATTAGAACAAGTTTTCTCATGGATCGCTAGGAAAATTTTAAATATGAAAATTTCAATCAACACATGAAAGGGAAAAGAATCTAGCACATGCATTTACAGTATTTTTTTTCACAAAATTAACTAATATAATATATAAAACATCCAATACTATAATATTTTTC
This sequence comes from Parasteatoda tepidariorum, assembly GCF_043381705.1. Classification (NCBI taxonomy): domain Eukaryota; kingdom Metazoa; phylum Arthropoda; class Arachnida; order Araneae; family Theridiidae; genus Parasteatoda; species Parasteatoda tepidariorum. The sequence goes on from NC_092215.1 coordinate 40,234,166, forward strand.
ATTATTTATTACACAAAATTTGCATTTCTTCATCGATATTCACATTTATAAGCCATTTTCAAAAATGATTCATTATGCTAAATTTTCATTCAGTTATCCCAGAAGGAAAAACAATTTCGAAGTAATAAATATCAAAAGATTTGAAAAATGAAATGTTATTTTTTTTGCATATCAGAGATTTCTATCAGTATCTAATGACTTCGGTAATCAGTTTTAAATTATTTGAATTATTTGGTTGCTATCATCAACTCAATATAATGATTTTGGTAATAGATTGTCTCATCTTAAAATTTTCGTTTTCTGTATGCTTGATAGATTTAATAATCCTCAAATAAATGATTGTGTAATCAGTAATATTTTATCAATAAATAACATTGTATTGATAAAAATTAAATTTGTGTTCAATTCAGTCTGATACAAAATCTCGCTGAGGCATCTGCATCGTTTAGCAAAACTTATACATTCGGTAAAATAAAATATAAATATAAAATATACATAATCAATAATTAATTATTTATATGTTTTAAAAATGTAATAATGCCTTCAAACTCATATGCAATTTGTATGACTGCAATTTATTGGATCAAGTATATGATCTGTATGATTTTTTTATAAAAATGTAATAATGCTTTCAAGGTACTAATTATATAGACTGTTCAAAAAATCAATGTAATACGAATGTTTCAAATAAAAAATTTTATTTATTAAATCAACCACTTATCCTATATGTTTTTAATGCATATTTGTCAAATTTATGTATTATTATAAGTAACATAAACAAAAAATATTTGTTTATGTATATAATTTTTCCATAAGATTATTAATATAATCTTTTTTATTTAAATCCTATGTGTATTTTTTTACATTTTTAAGCGGAAAAAACAAAGAAGGAGCAAAATAACATTTAAAATAATAATTGTTTGATTTTATTGCAATTACAATGCAAAATGTAATAAAAGAATGTCAATAATTTATGCTTAACATCAATTTATGATATGCTTAACATCAATGTAGGGTTAAATTTCGGAACTAAATAAGTTGAACGAAACTGAAAAAAATTGCGGACTTTTTTTTAGCCCAGTAAACTCTTTAAAAAATTTGATTCATATTAGAATAAAAATAATAGATTAAAACTGGAATATTTAGGCGTAATGTATAAATGCTTTGGAAATACAGTGATATCATTTAGAAATATAGACAGAATTTGATTTGTCTCTACCGAAAATATTACTTCAAAAAATAATTTCACAGGAGAATGAGTGCTTATCTTGCCGTAAAAAGAGTTTAGTTCTTTTTTATCAAACTTTTCTTGCTACTTTTTATTTCTAATTTCGAAAAATAGCAGTTCTGAATGAAATTATTGAACCAAGAAACTACTCTACTTATCAATTATTTCGGGCAGGTAAATTTGGAAGTGCGTCTGAAATGAATGTATTTATTACTCAAATTTCTTGAAACAAAATATTACTGAAAAATTTGAAAAAAGACTTTTAACTAAGTATTTTTTTAATAAAAATGTGTAAAGGTTGTATACTAATTTAAGAAACTTTGAAGTTCTCTGATGTTTAGGATAATCATCTGAAATTAGTGTCTAAAAAGTACTAGGAGAAATGTTATTTTATTTTAATTCATTTGTAAAGTTTGTGTCAGGTTCAAATATGGCTAACATCAAGGTATGAAATGGTAGTTCTAAAGTAACTAAGCAAACTATAATTTCTGCTCCCCACTATTATACATTCATGGAAAATATAATTTTTTTTTAATGTTTGCAAAATTTAGTATGAAGAACGTTTTGGAGGCAAAAAGAAACATAAGAATGTAGTGTATATATGTAACATAAAAAGCTTCAATTAATCTTTTTATGTTAGTTTCTCTGCTATAAAACTTCTTCCTAATTAATTATTCTATTTGAAATACTTTCTCACACTTTTAAAAGCCACATCCTGTTCTTAAATCTATTTTTGGCTCAACTATGCATTTAATTAAGAGCAGGACATTTTTCCCTTTGCTCTTGTGTGGGAAACGTTCGATCTATCTCATAAACCAATAGCNTATGTTATATGTATAAATAAATGCAAAAAAAACGCGAAGAAAATTAAGAAAAACTATAAGTCTCATTTATTGCGCATAAGTTGCAATTAATAGAACTCATAAAATAAGTTCAAAATAAAGATAAAACAAAGGAAAATAATAACAGATTAGTGAAAAAGGGAGAAAAAGAAAATTAATAATAAAAATAAAAAAATCTGATGGGAAAAAATTCGAAAAAAAAGGATAGAATTCTTTTAAAAAATCTGGAAGATAAAAGATATTATCTTTTCATCAGCCCACACGATTATATCCGCTAAAAAGAGCGCTTTCTAGTATTGTATCAATATAGCCAAAGCAAAATATATCAATACAATAGTGTGAGGAGCACTCAAAAAATTTTTACAAAATTTTTACTTTTATTTTCCGGATTTTTTAAAAGAATTCTATCCTTTTTTTTCGGATTTTTCTTCACTGTCTTTGCTATTTTTATTATTAATTTTCTTTTCCCCCCTTTTTTCATTAGTCTGTTATTTTCCTTTGTTTTATCTTCATTTTGAATATATATATATATATATATTAATAATCAGAGTAAGTTTGTCTTAAGACTTCATTGTTTCCATATGCAATTGTTTGGTAGGTGAAAAGTAGGTGACTCAAACATTTTTTTATTCTAAATAAAATAACGATACCATAAATTGATTTCAATCAAGCACGATAATCTAAGTGTGTATATATTTTATTTAAAACTCAACATTTTAAAAATGTTGAAACTTACTCGCCTGTTTTAGTTTTGTGATCTCACCAATGTCGAGTTGCACCCTGGTGTAAATGATATTTTATTTTAATTTTATAATCACTAGTGACTTAGAATATATATATATATGCCTTCAGAATCCCAATTCTTACTACTATGAAAATAATATACACATTCAAGACTTTTAAAACACAAAGATAGTTTTGGAGATAGCCAATGCACATATCACTTATGAAACGAGAGCTTTGAAGAAAGGAAGATGAATAGAAGTCTGAGCCTAACTTATTTTCCATCTATCGTAAATCAAAGCAGACAGCTTGAAAAAAGTTTAAGTAACTGAATTTTCATTCGGTGAATTTTTCCATCCTGAAAAACCAACTAGAATTGACTGAAAAAGAAACAAAATAAAACATATAAAATATCGAGGTATATACTAGTCATAGTATCAAGCATCTGTAATATGTATAAAATACAGTTAAAAAATGCAGTGGAAACATTCTCAATGAATTTGTAAGTGTACAAATGAAATTTATCTTACCCATGAGTGCATTACTTTGAAGTAAAAAAAGGAAGAAAGAAATTGGAAAATTGTTGTTGTTTCTAATGACACTTGAACAAGCTAAGCGAGCCAGCCATTAGCTTTTCGCAAAATAAATCTGAAAGGTGAGCCTTTCATTTGACAGTAGAACACCGCAAGGGTGAAAGTACGTCTTAGTGCAGAGTTACAGGGATAGATGGCAGCACCACTCATTCATGAAGTCACTCAATTTTCACGTAGTTCTTAGGGAATACTTACTTTATTTACGTCGTATTAGAGCTGTACAACGTGCTATTGGATACTGTCAGGGAATCATTCTTGGCGATGACCGAAAAAAAAAGTCATCCCACCAGTTTGTGTGGCCACTTCCTCAATTAGGATATAGATCTGAAAGAGAAGGAAATTTTCTCAATGCCTCTGTAACCATGGTTCTGCTCAGCTACCGACTAAAGGACTTCTTATTCGTCAGATTGGGTTTATCATTATTTTACATCAAATGCATCAATTCTGTTTCCCATCCTGGACAATCATCTAGAATTGCCTGAAAACGAAATACAGAGTTATGTACTAGTACATACTATCATCATCTGCAGTATAAAGAAATACAGTTTAAAAAAATTAACACGTTCACGCCGGGAAAAATGAAAAATACTGGTAGAAGAACTATTTCAATATTAGATAATATTCGGAGGAGTTAATCTATTCTCAACAATAACAATTCACTGTAAGGAAATTTATCACTTTTACTTTACTTTATTTATAAAAAATTGGGCACCTGGGCCACGCAGCGGCCCCTATCCCATACATCTAGAAATTTACATACGTTTAAAGTGATAACATTTTGAATTTAGCAGTCGATGTGGTTGCTAATACAAAATTACAAGCACTTTGCTTGGGTAAATAAACATTTGAATATCGAAACTAAATTTACACATATAAATATAAGCATATAAATATAAACATAATTTGAAATATATATACATAGGTTGACATAGATAAACATAGTAGATATAACATTTGACTATAGAATCTAAATTGACACATATTGACATATATAAATATAAACATAATTTGAAATATATATACATAGGTTGACATAAGTAAATATAGTAAATATAACATTTGAATATCGAATCTAAATTGACATCTGTTGACATTTATAATTATAAGAGAAATATTGTTCATTAATAGAATTTGCAAAAGAATTAAACGTGCATAAGTTGATAAATATATATGCATAAATTGGCTATATTATCAGAAAATAAAATTTGATGTAATTTAATTTAACATAAGTAAAAGTTTACTGTGAAAAGTTCAGTGAATTTAACTTGAGAGACTCGAAAATAAAAATAGAACTCACTGGCATTGAGATGTTTTCCCGATAATCTCCCTCAGAAGACGGAGCACTTCTTCATTTTTGAGCAATTCCTGTAATACTTTGATTAAACACACTAATCGGTGAGCAAGTTTAGGTGTCGAATTTGATGTTGCTCGAGGGCTCCTTCTGCTGGGGAGGGTCTCGCACCCAATATAGTTGACTGTGTGGTTTTTGTAACAATTACAACATTTTGGAGGTGTTGTTCTGTCTTTGTTGCATTCATGAGACCTGTGGTTTTCAGCGCATTTTACACACCTTGCAGATGCATTGCTGCGGCTTTGCGTATGTCCATAATTTTGACAGTTGTAACATTGCGTAGGTCTCCGACCTCCTCGAAATCGTTCGATTTTGATCGGGATCTGTTGTATGTTGTTGACTTTGAATACTCTATGGTGATTCACCGTTGATGTTAGGATTATGAGAAAAAGTGGAAGGAGCCAATAGACCTCTCCCATTCTCTTCTTAAACTGCACTATTTTAAAGGTTTCAATATTGTTTTTCTGTAATTCTAAATTGATGGCATCTTTATCAAAGTGCACAGGCAGGCCCCGGACCAAAACCTTAACAAATCTGCCTTCGGTGATATTTCAGGTTTGCTGGGCAGATACCGTACTTTGTCGGTAACCTCCTTAGGTTTTGTTGTCGGCAAGATAGTGACGTCATCTGTTGAGTTATTTTGGCTAGAAGAAGGACAGCTGTTTGTAGACATGAGTGCAGAATTATCTTCAATTGTTTTGACTGCATTTTGCTTCTTTTTTCTTTTCCTTGCTGGTGGTTCTGTATTATTGTTAATATTAATGTCCGTGTCAGTTTCTGTATTCGGTGTTGTATTCAAGTTTTCATTTTTATTTTCCATGGTTATGTCTGCAGTGCTTGGATTAGTTTCAGTCATTATTGATTCGACTTTAATGGAGTTTTCAATCATCACCTTGTTTTCTTCTGCTTGAATTTTTTTCCGCTTCCATCTGACGTAATAAGCTGCATTTGTCAGTTTTTGGAAGTATGAGTATTCATAGTCACCAGGGTAACTTGATCTTATCTGAATGTGCTGTTTGCTAAGTAATTTATCTAAGCGAATCAGCTCCTCTGTATCAAACTGAGCGTAAACTCTACAAGATCATCAATATGTTCAAGTTTAACTGATGGAAAATATCTTTTTGATGGAAAATATCTTTTTGAAATCCCACAAGTATCAATGACTTTTTCTAATGACGTGAACTCTACGCAATGCGACGGTGAATTACGACCAGAGAATGAGACCTTTCCACCACGAGCTGTTTTACGATACGGCATGATTTGAAAAAGCAAAATGGCGCGCTCACAATCCAGACATCAAAATGATCAGTTATCAGTATTGTCTCTCTCGTCTCAGAAACCTGACGAGATCAAAATCAGCATCACTCACCTTGTAACTTCCAGGATAATCAGCATCAATTCATCATTACCGACATCAGTAGAGCAAGACCAGCATCCGTTGTCGGCATCCTAGACCAGCATGACCGTTTTCTCGATCACGATCGAAATTTTTCACGGCGAAGAAGCAATTCAATATAAAAGTTGCATCCGTTAAAAACAATTGGTAGTTATGGATTTTTATTAGTCCCAGAAAAAAACTAAAAAAATGAAATTTGCTTGTTACCAGTTTTTACTCCGGTGCGCCGCCAAGATGAGAAAATCTAGCGTGACCCACTGGTGGGTCACCCCGGCGTGAACGTGTTAATTGGAAACTGTTTCAACACCTTTGTATGTGTAAAAATGTAAGTTAACTTATCCATGCAAGCAACATTTTGAAGTTTGCATTCAATTCCCTACCGCTTAAAGCAACTTCGGTAGCAAAAAAAATTTTTGCTAACCTACATTGTTTGAACACTTATAAAAATTCATTTTATGAGAGAAAAACAAATTATATGTTCTATGTTCTATATAAACATAAAATTTACCTTCCTCTTAAAAACAATTTCCAAATCATATCAAGCTAGTCCAGGGGATTATACATACCTCAAAAATATAAAAAAGCAGTTGCAAAATTAAAGAATTAAAATGTAGTTTAATAAGTTTGTTTCATTTTTCTCAATTGTTCTCAATTTTCAATTTTAAAGTGCAAGCTAATAAAAAGGAAATTTTTAACTTCTTTATTAGAATACGAACACCAGTTTTTGAATTTTCGAATCCTGCTGAAAAAGTACCTGCCTACCTATATTGCTTGAACACTTAAAAAAAAAATTATTCAAGGAAACGAAAATTTATTTAATGTTCCACCCCTGCAACAACAGAATAGTTAAAACACAGAACTATCTCTGTGAAAAAAGCTGGGATTCGAACCCCAATGGTGGCTTGAAGACATCACATTACTAACTACTTTGACAAAATCATGCTGTTGGGCACGGAATTGTTAAACCTTATACACAACGGACTGTTACGGGAATGCTTTAATTTACTTATTTACTTATATATATATATATATATATATATATAGTGTATATATATATAGTGTATATATATATATGCTAAATAATGTGTTAAAATTTGGTAACTTTATCATAATGCTTTATAACATGGCATAAGAACCATGTGTTCGATTTTTTAAAGTTTACTTTTCACTTTTGTAACTTTAGATAATGAGTATACTAAGACTATAATTTTAAAAACCAGNCTGCCGCTCTGCAGGATGTGTGGTGCCAACTACCTCCGGACGTGTTCCAGAGCCTTGCAGACTCACTTCCACGCCGTATCGCTGCACTCCGCAGGGCCACAGGGGCCCCGACCAGATATTAGGTGGGTATCCCATGAGTTTTGCTCAGTCAGTGTATATATATATATATATATATATAAGGCGTTTAAAAATTTATTCTGATGGATCAAATGAAAGCTTGAGAATACTTGGCAAATATTATATTTTCCAGACTTTGGCAGCTTTAATTATCTGCCACAAAATCTTATCTAATTGAGTTATCTTAAGTTGTAGAAACAGCTAACAAAATATCAGTCTGAATAACTTTTGCTCGAATAATTACAATTTTACGAACTATTAGATTTTAATGGATTAGATTTTAATGGATTACTTAGTGCTGCCCAGAAATTACATTATTACATCAGTCTCAAAAACGTACTTTCTCTTAATAAACACGGTAGAATGGTAGAAATCACTTAAATCTTGGTGCGCTGCCGCGAAGTGGCATTAACCGACTCATCTGTAGTAATAAATGGATGATGAGGAGTAGTGAGGAGGAATGGAGGTGGGAGGAAGAGGGAGTGCTTAGCACCAAAAAATCGAGAGGGGTTCGTGTGAGTCGGCTGGGTCTGAGTGTATTTCGTATGCTAGGGCAACACCATATCCCTAAGGAAAAAGGCAGTGATTGGGCTAAATTTAGTGTTGTCGTCAATTAGTTCTATATCTAGGAGTGAGTTAAAATTGCTGGTGGTACAGGATTTTGCTTCATCGTAGAAATTTTCATTTAAATTTCTTATATAGACGTTGATGTCATCAATTTTAAGATCCCTTTTTATACTATTATTGATAATTCATTTAGGTGCGCCGACGAGCTTTCTAATAATCTTCCCTTCTGCCATAGAGAGTTTATTTTTTAAATGATCATTTAGAGTGTTAATGGTGGGGCAAGCATAGGTTAGGATTCGCCTAACTAAATAAACACGCCTTTTTATCAACAGCTTTGGATTTTTGAAAATCAAAATAAAGTGGTATCATTAATCTGGAAGATAAATCAGGAGAGAAGTGCAAAAAATAATTTCATACCTGCCAACTCTTCCGGATTTTCCGGAAGATTTTATTTTCACATTTAAAGTGGTAGCAATAATCATGTTATTCCAATTAACTTTTTGAATTATAATGATAATTATAAATGAGTTTGACCACCACTACATATAAATAATTACAATAAATATATCAAAGCATAATAATCCTTGCGCAAGCGACTTTCAACGGGATCAAAATGCAAATATATTTTTGAGTCAGATTGTTTTTCGTTAATTGTATTACAACCACTCTGAAAATCCATTCTCGGAAAGAGTGAAAGTTGGCAGGTATGTAATTTCATGTCAGGAGAGATATGTCTGGATATGTCAGGAGAGAATTTAGTCAATAGAGATATCAGGCCATATGAATCAACAGAAGTCTTCAGGTTGGTACCGAGCGACAAGACAAAATCCAAAGGCATAAATGAGTTAAGGGATTAATAGAGTTCAACGTTTCACAAATTCAAAAACAGAACCTAGTTAACAAGACAAAAAATTCAAAATCAAAACATCTGACAAGACAACATCCAATTTCTAAAGGCATAGTTAGTTAATAGCTTAGCAGAGTTACACGTTTCAAAAATCCCAAAACAAAACCTCTGTCACAAGACAAAATCCAATGTCCAAAGGCATAAGTGAGTTAATGGCTTAACAGAGTTTCATATTTCAAAAACAAAATCTCTGTGATTTAATGGATTTTGACCAACTATTTATAATTTTTGTGAACAATTTATGTTTATAAAAGCTTTGTCCTATCAGACTTCTAGACTTTAAAGTGGAACATAAAATTCACAGCATTACTGTAATTACTTATATAATTTACAGCGATGAGCATGTAGTAATATTAAATAGACTTATTTGCAGTTATATAAAAACATATTTCAAAGAAAAGAAAAAGTATTAAAAGGATTATTAGTAGGTTTAGATTAAATTTAACTGAGATCTAGTAAAAATGTATATAAGAGGTATATCACTTATCATTCGGTTATATAATAATAATTAATGAATAGTGTCTTGATTGAATGTCTACACATTGGATCTAAATCTGGCCTATTATGTCTAGCCTCATCTCACAATAGCCTATTAGTTACGAAACTACTACTATCATGCATGAATTATTTATGCTATAGATACTCCTAAGGCAATTTAATATGTTATATGCGTCCTTTGATTATATAATGACAATACATTGCAAATTAACCCTTCGTGTACCAAATTAATTAGATAATATTAGTATGAACAAGTCTCTTGCTAAAAATATGATACATTAAGTAAAAAGTTTTATTTAAAAAACGTAAAGAGATTATTTAAAATTTAAGTAAGATTATATCCTATGCAAGAAAAAACGTGTCCAGAAGATTTTGACATATCAATGCCTGAATTTTTAAAGTCCAGCAAAGGTTGAAAATCCGTGTATATCAAGACGGAAAAAAGTAAAAACTGGTAACAAATAAATTTCATTTTTAGGTATTTTTCGGCAATAATAAAATATCCCCAACTATCAAATTTTTTTAACGGTTTTAATTTATATATTGAATTACTTCTTCTCTGAGAAATAATTTATCGCAGTCAATTGTTTATTGTTAAAAATAGAATTACTCCTCCCGAAAATTATCTATTCTTTAAATACTTCTACTGTTAGTGTTTTCTCTTTTCCGTCTCGCTTTCAGCAAGGAATGCAGCATTCGTTTTACAGCCAGAATCAAATTTTGTTACAGATAGAAAACCACTTTATAAAATATGCAATATCACATTTGTGGTTTCACTAAGTATAAAAAAGGATTAAGAAAAATTATAGAAACTCTTCAATACTAACTCTACTTAAGCAAGTTTTCTTTAAACAGAAAAAATATCAATAATCAGTACAAAAATATTCAAATGTTGCAAGTAATTTAGGACAAAGGAAATAATGCATTACTTTAGCTATAGCAAGGGGAAATAGTTTCTAAGATTACAGAAATTTTATAATAGTTTTTTTTTTCCTTTTTTAATGGTGGGCACTTGGAACTATTGTCCATTGGCTTCAGAAAGTGTCAGAACTGCTTACTCTCTTCTCGTTACTCAGTGGGCACCTGTGGCGAAGCCACAGTGGTGGAGCAGCGTTGCCAATGCCACACAACCACAAACCCGTTTATAGGGCGGGTCACATTTACACACAATCACACGCAAAGGAGAAAGGACATAGAACACAGAGAGAGAGAGAAAGAGACATCCATGCTCTGAGCAGGATTCGAACCCGCAACCAACGGCTCCGCAGGTCAGACGCGCTAATCACTCGGCCACTGGTTGGCATTTTATAATAGTCGGAGAATATATTAATGTGATCAGCTCATATCACAAATCGTACACTGATGTAAGAAATTAAGAGTATTTGCAGACATGGGCGATTATCTCTAGAACTACTGACCGATTTTAATTTAATTTGGTATATATATATATATATATATATATATATATTTTAATAGCGGGCACTTTGGGATAGGCCACAGGAATGCCTGAACAGCTACTCTTTTCTCGTTACCCAGCGGGCACCTGTGGCTAAGCCACGGCGGTGGAGCAGCGTCGCCCACGTCACGCAACCACAAACCCGTTTATAGGGCGGGTCATATTCATACATTCACACAAAGGAGAAAGAACATAGAACACAGAGAGAAATAGAAACATCGATGCCCTGAGCAGGATTCGAACCCGCGGCCAATTGCTCCGCAGTCAGGCGCGCTAACCACTCGGCCACCTAGTGCTTAGTTCGAGTATTGAAAAATAAAATACTTGAATATTTCATAAATATATATCTCATATTTTCATTTTTTTTCTTATAGTACATAATTACATTGCTTTCTAAGTACAGAGAAGCCAACTGCTCCGAACCAACGCCTCCTATACATGGGTGAAAGCCCTTATATAGCAAGACGGAAAAGAGAAAAACCTGGTACGTAAAACATTTCATTTCAGCATTTTTTTCGAAAAAAACGAAATATCTGTAACTATCAAGATTTCTTTTATAATTCTGGCATATATATAAAACTGCTTCTTTTCCAAGATAAAGTAGATATTGTTGAAAAATTCAAAAAAAGAATAAGTAAACTCCTCCCCAAAACTAGCTATAACTGAAATGGTTTTACTACCAGCCTTTCCTCTTTTCCGTCTCGCTTTCACCCCTGCTCCTATAACTGAAAGCCTCCACATTGTTTCTTATAGGAAGAACGATCAGACCACTGTGAAGGATATCCACTTTCCGAACGAGACATTTAATACAAAATTTAGTTAAAATAAGAAAGTGGTAGCAAATATATGACTAAAAATTTGTTTTATTTATGAATATTATTGGATTGAATTATTCACTTGTCAATCACTACAGATTCAATTCTCAAATATATATGACAAATTTCTCTCAAATACTTTTACAAAAGGTGTTGGGTTCATGCGCACAACTGGTTCACTTTTTAAACAGTCTGCGCAGACTACTTATAAAAGACCGTGTGCAGGCTTTTTGATGTAGGAGGTAATGTCCGGACACGCCAAAATAATAATTAAAAAAAAAGAACGGTAAATAACTTCTAAATAAATTTTGGCATATATAAAGTGGAGAAGTATATAAGCCTAGGAATTATTTAGAAATAGTGGTGGATAAAAATCTACTAAATTGAATTTACTAAACCAAGAATCACAAATGATAAACTGCCACTTTAAAATATATATTTGCTGTCCGGAGCAAGTTGGCATTTCTGTATGTGCTGTTATATGTATTCGTTCATGCGTCAAATTGACACGTGTTCGCAGAGATAGGTATATAAGAAACGTCCTTAAACCTAGTGTTAAAATCAGTTCCGTAGCTCTAGAGATAATCGACCAAGTCTGCAAATTCGCTTAATTTCTTACACCAGTATATATTTATGATTAAAAAAATTTATGATATAGATCTTAAATTTCCTATCTTATATATTAAGTAAGTAAGAATATAAAGAAAAGAAAATGCATAGGTAATGCACGCATCATAAAAGTTAACTTATTATGACATCTAAATATTATTAATGATTGACAATGTCGGAATTCCATCTAAGCCTCCTAAGCCTAAGAGCTTATCATTTTCATGGGAGAAAAAGACGTTTTCACTTTTATGACTTCTGAAGTATGTAACTTAAAAGAAAGGTATCGGTTTTATCGATTTTTTGGAAGAATTCGCGAGATTTAAAATATACATTTCTATAAATACTCGAGCCGTAAAGAAGGAGCTTTGAACAGAAATGTTTTAATGTGGTGTGTAATGCTTAAGCAACTGGAAATGGAATTTCTTTCCAAATCTTTGAATATAGTGCAAACATTAAAAACTACTTTGAGAACTCATTTTGAAAAGTGTACTTTAACAACTAAAATTATCACTGCTAATAAATTGCCGTGAAAATAATTTTGCACTTATTGAAGTTTCATAATAACCTTAATTATTAGTAGTTATTTTGAAAAATATAAATTTAATGTATGTTAAAATATAAATTAATAGGATCTTCATTAAAATCAATTATAATGTTTTTAACATGGTTACTGTTACACATTTTGAAAGATTAATTTTGATTTTTATAATCAATCTTTTAAATCAACATGTAAAATTTAAAAAAAGGTAAAACATATACTTTTTTTTTAATTCTTAGTGTAAGTTTTGTCTTTGCCTAAGTAAATTGAAAATTTTTCGCTGAATTTGCATATGGCTACTCTATTTCCTGTATACATAGACAAATTCATTTTTCCAATTATTTTGCTCATTTATTTTTCAATTAATCTTTAATCTTCATATTTTTTAAAATATACTCAAATATGGAGAAAATATGTTTTTCAATTATACCAAATATTTTTAATCACATCTAAAGCTTAGAAGAAAATATGCTTACTTTTTTTTAACCATATCGAGTTCAATTTAAAATACCCACCACTAGTAACTTATACGACTCAAAGCTATTTTATATATTGTACACTTTGACAAAAGAAATCCAAATTCAAAATATAGGTTAAATCATTAATGTTTAAAAATTTTGCAAGATTCTCAGTTTAATTATTATAATTATACCTACGCATAGCAATTTATAATAAACATAATTTGATTAATTTTGCCCGTACTTAACTACTTCTCTGTACTATTAATTGGTTGTGTGTACATGTTTCAGGTTTTTGCATGTAGTGGTCGAAAAAATCATTTTAAATTTAATTCTATAAATAAATAACGTACTGTTAAACCATGAAATTTACTACCGCTATTCAAATAAAAATCTATGCTGAATTTTTAATAGTAACCACTACGACTGCTAACCTTAACCCTTTCGCGCCGACTGTCACAAATACGTGACAGCAAAAAATCGTATCAATCAGGATAAAAAGATAAAACTGGTAATCAAAGTATTTTTTTAGCAATTTATTTGTAGGCGGAGTTATAATTTTTTGATTTATTTAATTCACCATTACTTTGTTAAAAATAAAACTATTTAGTTATACTTTGAATTAACATTGCTTATATAAATGATTAAAATAACAATAATTAATGAAAAAGCAAAGTAAGTCTGTCAAATTAGTAACGACTACATTTAAGTTACCGTTTTTTATTTAATTGCAACTTGATTCTGATTTTGTACGAATGCTTTTCTGAATCACCCGTCCCCAAGGGGTTAATGAAGGCTTGCAAAGTGTGTATATTTCATAATGGATGAGACAGGAACAGCTTCGTTGTCCAGGCGCCCAGCTTGAACAACAAGACAAGGCAATGCGCAATTCAATACAGATCAATTTCATTGGCACTGCTTCAAGATCTAAAAATCTTTTAAATTCTTCTTCTTTATTTCTAAATCATGATGAATCTACCACATGATTTGATTATTCAATACAAAAAGGTTTAAAAAAATCTCAAAGGATTTTTGGATTTCAGAGATAGAATTTTTCTACTGGGTTTAGCGCATATGCAAATAATGCCTTATTTTTGCCTAAAACTGACCATTTAAAATATATATAATCATTTTTTATAATCATTTTTTGTTAGTTTTATAAGTTTTTACATATAATACAACAAATAAGCTAGTTTTTTTTTAAAATTTTATTATAATATTTTTTAAAAAAAATATTTGAAACTAGTCGGATACCTTAAATTAAGTTTCAAAGGGTTTTAGCTATACGGAAAACTGTAAAACATTTAAAAAATGTCCTTTATTTCAGCGATATAGTCTTCAAACATTGCATGTTTCAGACTAAAAAAATTTTCAAAAGTTTTCTATATACATTTCTGCCATATAAATTATATAATTTAGAATTATTAAGAGATTGCAATTTTTTTAAAATTTTTTTTTGCTCTCGCTTTAAATTTATCATAACTAATCCACATTAATTTTGAATATATGCTTGAATGATTTTACTTTTAAACTAAGTAGTGGTAAATAAAACAAAGCGGAAAATTATAACCCCCAACTTTTACTAACCTATTATAAAATAATTTTTTATTTTAATATTAACTATATATTATATGAACTTTTCAAGTTTCGGACAATACAAGCTTTTTCTATAAATATTTCTTGTCATATTTTCTAGCAGATTGCCTCTCGCTTTTTAAATAAAGCACGTTGCAAATACAAAAAAATCATGAAAAGCTCTCAAATTATCCAAGTTTGTGTTGGCGGTTTTTTCTCTGAACTGTATATTTTATTTTATTATTTTTTTAAATTTTATACCACTTTATATAATTTTTCTGAAAGCTTCTCTCCTAAATTAAGCACTAAAGTGAGGCAGAAATGCTGCTTCTATAAGACATTGTGTTGGTGATTACATTTTGTACTTTGACCAGTGCTTTGCAAAGAGACACTGTTCCTCTTTAATTTTTATAAACGTTCGCTTTGTTCTTTTTCTACATCATTAATCTTAACTTTAACTATCAAAGACATTAGAAGAAAATATAGTTTATACAGTCAATTCCATATATGATAAACTCGTCCAATAAAAAATTTATATGTAGTATGAAAAAATTTGGCCTTCTCTAATATGTACATTTTTCACATTCTATTCCTTTTGAAAAACCACTAAAATTGGTTTTTAACACTAGAACAGCTGAATTTTGACCTTCACCGTTTGAGGTCAATTTGACCCTCATAAAAAATTGATGTTATTTCAAAGTAAAATTATTTTTAAATTAAGAATATTGTTACATTTTGAACAATATTCTTAATTTAAAAATTAATTTACTTACTTATATACAATATGTAAGCGTTTTTAGAGATTCAAAAAAAAATGATTTTTTATTACCGCAATGACAATATTACATTATAATGCAATACTATAGTACAGATTATACTTTCTCAAAAGCACAAGCAATACTAAATTAAACAAATGAAATTATTATTAAATTAATATGATTTCTTAATGAGTAATTAGAATTGCATAGGATTCAAGCAATGAGGTCACCAATATCACAAATCTTGTAAAGAAATGCAAGACACCTGCAGTGCCTTGGCTTCTACTTTGTGCTATTGTTTGCAAAAGCGTTCGCATGAATACTATTCAAAATTGCGGTATTTTTTTTTCTTCTGCACGTAAATAATAATTATTTAGTTTTCATTTCGCAGTGCAAAAAAATTAATGTCATGACGAAAAAGTGACATTGAAATCAGGAGGACATTTCAAACGTGGTATTGTAGGGTTTTTTTTACGAAAAAAATTCATCTGCGAGATTTATTGTAGCAAAGGACAGTAATTCCGTTTCCGCCTGGAGTTTAGGTGCTGTTCCATATTTAGAGTACTATAATTTTCCCAGGTCGTAATTCATTTGCTCGTTTTTCAACTTAAACAAGTAAAAACATTCAAAAAATTATTTTTGCACTCTATATTAGTTGAAATCAAATTTATGTTACTTGAACGCACTATCAATAACGTTTTATTATTATCTAAATGACAATAACTGTTTCCCGACGATAATGTCTTGTCTAAGTTTATTGTCTTGTCTAAGTTAATATAACCGCTTATAACCAGCAAGTACATGGTTTCTTTTAAACGCAGTAACGAAATAATTTTTCAATAGGAAAAAAGTGCCTTACTAAACTAAACTACTTCGGTAATAAATGAAAAATCAAAATAATTCAAGAAAACTCTTGCATGTGACATTTTTTTTAACACCGCGAACCTTAATTTCTGTTCTAAAATTCATCTTCCTAGTGGTTTCAGTTCCACAAAATGAAAAACTGACATAAAACCTCAAAAATGAACGTTTTTCTTATGGAGGTCAAAATGACCCCTTTTGGCTGTTTTAAGTATTTCCATAATTACTTATTTTACTAATCATCAGAAAGGCATAAATTTTTGATGCAATATATTTAGAAACAATGTAGGAAAAGTATTAAAAAAAATGTGGGCATCGAAGCTCATGTCAAAAATTACGTAAAAAATGACAAAAACGATCGAAATGACCCTAACTTCACTTTTAGTGTTAACAAAAACAACTTCTTCCCCATCTTTTGAGAATAAGTATTTTTACCATTTTAATTTCATGAATTGAAATCTGATTGTGTTGGTTAACTTTCATTAACTTAATATTACAGGGTGTTCCAAAATTATCTTTACATCACCTGGCTTGAAATTGATTACAGACTGGAAGTGCTTAGGGCCACCAATGGTGCGCATGTTGAAGTGTACTAAACAAAACTTTATTAGTTGCAGTAATACATGCAAAAGACAGAATATAAATATCTTGTTTATTTTCGAAGTTATGAGTTTTGAAGTTGTAAAGAGAATTTTGGAACACCCTGTATTTATTCACGTACTTCACCCAGATTAAAATTCTTGAATTAGGTATTGTTAGTAACTGAATCATATCAGTCAACTATTTAAACAAATTAAAATAACTATAAAACTATTATAACGTTAAGAATCTATGCATATTTATAAGCTATAAATTAGATGCAGATTATAGACAATTCTTGCTGACGTAATGGACTGTTAATTATAAGTAATAGCTTCGAATTTTAACCATAATAACTGAAAGGAGGAAGAACAGGGACGTCATAAATGATTCTCTGAGTTTACGAACGGGTAGCATTTTCAATTAAGTCACCGGAGGAAGATGACATAATTGACCAAAGGATTACAGATGATCTTAATAGGTCCAAAGTTGAAAGACTACAAAGCAGCTTCTGAAATGCAGGAAGGTTAAGATTTTTAGAGGTTGGTCGATAAAATTTCCCAATTAGAGCAATTATTTTTAAGGTAGAGAAGTCTTTTGCACTGAAAACTATTTTATTGTTAAATAACAACACAATTTTTCTTATGAAACAGGAATCCAAATATTTTACAGATATGATAGTGATAAATTAAATTATATTTAATATCAAATTACATTCAAATATCAACTAGCCTTTATTTTAGTGCTCATGTGTTAAAATTATTTGAATTATTGCTTACAAAAGTCTATCATATAAATCGCAAAATCTGCATAGAATAAAATAAGGCATTTAATAAATGAATTTCCTTCATTTTATTATTCACAGTCAGATATTTTTAAATAATAAATGGTAATTTAAAGTAATGATTAATAATTAGATCCTTTAAATCTTGAAAGTGGAAAAGAAAATTGAACAACGTTATATTAAAAGTATTTATCATTATTTATAACCGTCCTACATAAGTGTTACCGCTGTTAAACAAAATCTTGGGAAACAAGCATATTTTACTCTTCCCTAAAACAAGCTAGAATGAAATTATATTCTTGACAGCTTTTACTCTTTTCTGTCTTTTATTATATATATTAGCTAACATCCCTGGGTCCATTTACATGCTAACAGGTAAACTATAAGACGTATTACTATATTAATATTGCACATAACAGTCCTATTTGAATATATTCAATTGAAGTTAATATCACTAGGCCTAACCTCAACACAACTAGGGAAAATAATTGTTGGAAAGAGCGAATTTTGGCAGTTATCAGTTAAAAAATTTTTACGGGATTTCAAAAAGCTTTCTACCAGTGATAGTGTAAACTATCGAAGTGATATTGTAAGCAAATATTTATTTCATCTTTTGTAACTTAGCACACACTAAGAAACACTTACTCATATGTTGTAGTTATCTTAGCATCAGTCCCGTGAGGGGCTCTAACTAATTCATCTCAGTGGGAAAACGCACACTAAGAAAACTTGCTGGTCCTCGTTATATATGTTTAAATTACTTAAATAAAGTGGTAGTAAGAAAAAAAATTTCAAACCGGAATCAAGCATGAATTTAATTAAGCTTGAAGCAAAAATCAGGGGTGAAAGCGAGACGGAAAAGAGGAAAGGCTGGTAGTAAAACCACTTCAGTTATAACTAATTTTCGGGAGGAGTTAATTCATCAATATCTACTTTATCCCTGGAAAATAAGCAGTTTTATACATAGGCTAAAATTATAAAAGAAATCTTGATAGTTACAGATATTTTATTTTTCTCAAAAACAACGCTAAAATGAAATTTCTTTCGTACCAGTTTTTGCTCTTTTCCGTCTTGCTATATAAGGGCTTTCATCCATGACAAGTATCTNTGATTGATGCGGTTTTTTGCTGTCACGTATTTGTGACAGTCGGCGCGAAAGGGTTAAGTCTGCTCATATACAACGTATTTGTTTGCTTAAAATTGAGTTTTAATTCCATTTTAATACCACTGGGAAAAGTGATAATGGAAGGGATTAAAAGTTGGCAGGTATGGGTTTGGGTTATATCCCATTCAAAACAAGCCAACATGGAAAAATGAAGGAAAAGAAATGTTGTTGCAAACTTCTCATTGTGTACTTAGTTTCATGAGATATAATGACATAAAATATTACTTGAAAATATAACTTTTCTTAGGTATTTTTCTGTTATTATTTCGTAAGATTAAAGTGATTTTTAAAACGAAATACGTAAAAGTTTCTCTTGATATTATCTTTATCTCAAATTTGCAGTGAGTGTTTCATTGGTTCGTTCTCATTGCCTATTGTTCCAGTCACTTTGTCTCAGAATGCGGCCTGCATTAACTTTTAAGTAGTAAAATCTTATATTTATGCTTCTTTAATTACGTTGTATGTAAATAATCACTTAAGTTTTGTAACTCTTTAACTATTACTAAACATTTTCAATTATTGCGCATTTAGATGCAAGCTGAAAATTTACCATTCTTTTCTATTGGACTAAACAACTTTTGTATAGTCCGAATAAAACATCTTTGTTAGATCAATATAAAGCTAGGATTGCGTTTTGATTATTCTTAAGAGGCCAGCTGGGAGCTCCTTTGTTCTTTTCTTCGGGTGATTAAGCACATTAACTTAATGACACACTTCTTTTCTTTCAACCTTTACTTCTTAGGCATTATTACAGAAAGCTCTGTCTAAATCCTCATAGAAAGGAAATTATATTAACGAAAATGTATCGCGAATATACAGAGTAATATATAGAATAAAGCATGCAACTCCAAGTATTTTGAAGATTTAATTAACAGTAATTGGATTAAACTTATTCAAGAATCCATACGATAGGAAACATTTCTGCTAATTTATAATTCTGTGGCGTTTAATGACTCGGTCTTTTTTTTGGAGATTTTCCTCTTGACTGTAGTTGGTTCCAATAATAATACGAGCTTTTATTTCTTTTAAAATTTGTTACCTGACCTATAAAAAGTCAAGTATATATTTTTTTAATTTAAAAATCGCTTCCCACCATGGAGCGCTTGGAGTCCACTCCAAACTGCTGTGGCAATGCCTTTCGAAAACAGTCTGAAAATTCTAATCGATTTTCATTTTATGAAAAGAGTGGAGATATTCTTTACTTCCCTTTTTGTTATAAACAAACAATTTTGTGTAGAATTCAAATTCTTTGAAAATAACTTTTTCATTTTTATACAAAATATTTTCCAATTCTGCACAGAAATTTTTTTTAAAACTTTTTCATCTATAGAAAAATACATATAAAACATATATTCAGAAATTCAAATTTGATTTTTGCATTCAAAGTAGATCAAACATAGCACATTCAGTAAGAATGTTCCCTAAGCTTGCAAAAATCATGAATTGTAGTTTACTATTCTTTAAGATTTTAATTTGATTCCGAAAGAAATATTTCAAATATTTTATTTTATTTTATAACCGTCGTTGAACAGCCGACCCAAATTCTGAGTTTACGACTACCAATGTTTAACTCCATAGCTTTGTAATTAAATTCGCTTAACATCCATTAGCCCGCCCCAGAAGACAAGAGAATTTCTATTTCTGAATCAATACCCCCAGAGATATAGATTTGTTATGGGAATTTGAAGAACTTTGAGACCGGATAGAATCGAACACCCGTTTCTACAAACGAGAATCCAACTTCCTACCAACCAGGCTATCCAGACTTTTATTTAAAATATTGGTAAAATAATTATTTTTAATAAGAAATAATGACGTCATGTGAAAATTATGAATAACATCAATGAAAAATTAAACAGTTAAACGCTTAACATTCATTAGTCGTAAAGGATAAATACCCCTAAATAAATCTATGAAATTTCATTATGATTTCCGTGGAAGGGCAGTTGGTTAGGGAGCTTGGGGGATTTTTTTGTTATTCTTCAAGCTCACTCTTTCATACACACGAAGAATGGAAGCAAATAAGTAAAATAAACTTCACTGCGTGAAGCTAGAACTACTGTAGATCGGGTCACAGCTAGGGCTATTATGAACGCTATTGAATTTCTTTTTATTTCAATCTTCAATATATCTCCGTAAAACAATTTGATACATTAATAGTGCTTGGTGATATATTGAATCCTTAGAAATATCGAAAGAAATAATTAACTTTCTAATCGACATATTTAGGCTTTAAGGAGTATTCGTAAGGAATTCAGTAGAATTTTTGGCCATAGATGGCGCCACTGGAAAACAAGAAGAAGCGCATAAGACAACATCTGGCATAAGACAACATAAGACAACAGACTGGCATAAGACAACAGACTGGCATAAGACAACAACTTGTGTTTTGAGGATTGAAAGTCACTTTTTAAAGTAAATTGAACCTCCTAAGCCAAAAAAGTTAGCGTTATAATCTATCTAAAATTAGAGAAAATTTTGGCGTTTTCATTAAAAAATTCAAAATTTCGAGGAAGAACATAGAAAATATTTGATTTGAAGATATATATCTATATATATATATATATATATATATATATNAATATATATATATTTCTGCAAATTCACATTTGAAGTCAGGGTTAAAGGTCAATATATATCAAGATGGGTAAGCGCAATAATTGGTAATATAGACATTTCATTTCAGTTTGCTTTCAGAAAGAATAAAATATCCATTAACACCAAACATTTGTTGTAACAGTTATAAAATATAAATAAGACTTTTATAATTGATAATTTGCGAAGATAGATTTTAATTGATAATTAACGGGTAGGGATAGATTTACCAGGCCTGACAACTTTGAACTCTTTCCAAAGAAAGTGCTTCCCTACTAGTAGTAAAAATCTTTTCGAAAATAAATTGTTGATAAGATAACTTTTCCACACTTGATATTACTTACACAAGGCTCGTACGCTCCTGGAAAAATCAATAACTGGTATCAAGTTTGTCATAAAGAAGCTGAGAATTTTTTAACCATTGATAATACCAATTCCGCCATTGAATTAAAATTTCATTTCTACAACTTTATGAGCTATATATAATTACTTAGAGGAAATAAACTATTCCGGAAGCTACAAACATAATAAAATAAAAAAATTACCTTAATATTACTACAACTTTTTAAGTTTTTCCAGGTGCGTATGAACATTGTTATACTAAATTTTGCTCCTATAATCAGGGATACCACAGGCAACTAAAAATATAAAAAGTTGATACAATTCATTTTATTTTAATTTATTTATTATCTCTTTAATTTTTCAATCGTATCTACCACCATGAATTACATTTAAAATTATTAATACTTAAAGCAAAATCTATAGCTGTAAAAAAAATTCTGGTAGTAAATTTTTCATGTAATTCGAGCTTTTATATAATCTTTTGCTTAGCGTTCGTTGTTGTTGACTTTTAATTCCGCAGCCAGTGAATATATTTTAGAATAAAATTGCGCTCATTACTGCACTTAATTGGCTAAAAATTTCGAAAGATTTGCTAGAAACTTCATGCAAAAAAGAATTTGGAAGAAAAAGAAACTTAACACTAAGTTAAAATTTTCCGTCTAGCGAATGCGTCGATTTAATACGTCGATTCAATGCGTCAATCTAAGCATCAACTTAAGGAGCGAGGAGCATCGAATATATCAAAACTCAAAGGTGATTTACTCTCTCTTTTTGTCTCTTGACGTGATCTCATTCTCTTATTTCAATAAGAGAGTATTTTCTTTATTGATTTTCAGACCTAGAGATATGGAATGTTAATTTAAAAATAGAAACCATTCTAGAAAAGACTTATCTGAATTGTTTGATTTTTTCAATAGGACACAGTATCCTGTCAGAAGTAAAATTTTGTTTATAATTTAAAAAAGGCTGATCTAGATTGGTTGGCTTATTGATTAAAGCAGGAAGATCTCAACTTTACACGTAACTGTTCTCTATTATTTCTTCAGGTAATACTTCAGCAAGAACTTGTACAAGTGAGTTTCCTTGAAGGAAGTTATTATCTTTTCACAATGCTTATAAAAGTTTATTTGATTTTGTTTACAGAGGAGCAACATAGTAGGAGCCTGTAAAAAAAGATTTTTTTATGAATTTTGCAGTGATTGAGATAAAATTAAATTACTACGATTATTGTACATAATTTAATCTTCATTTTATCATGTTAACACGTTAAATGCCATGGGGGTCATCCGTGACCGGCACTGAGTTTGATCGTAGCACCAGGGGGTCGCCGGTGACAGGCGCAGCCAAAATTATTAGAAACACATAATTCAAGTAAATTTTTAATGCTTTTAATTTTTTAATATTATTATCGTTACTAAAATGTTTTGAAGAAATTAATGCAATATGGAACACACAAAAATAGTTTTTTTATATACACAGAGATGCCAACTTGCTCCGAACAGCGAATAAATATTTTCAAGTGGTAGTTTATTAATTGTGATTCATGGTTTAATAAATTCAATTTAGTAGATTTTTATCCACCACCATTTTCAAACAATTAGTAGGATTATATAATTCACAACTTTTTTCAGATATGTCATGCTAAACCTCTTTAAAAATCCAGCAAAATCTGTCTAATATTTGTAAATTTAGAATGTAGCTAGTTACCGTTTGGCCAGAAGGGGCAAGCCATGTAAAATTAGCATAGCATTCAACGTTCCAATAGCTTTTATTGCTTATAACTTATTTTTTTAATATTATTTCTTAACTTTCTGTACTCATAAGTTGAAAAAATTTCCAAGTTTGATCCCGTTTAGATTTTTTAAACTGCATGAATTCAGAGATGCCAACTGCTCCAGATTCAACAAAATATTTTAAAGAATAGTAGATAATGTTGATTTTCGGCTTGTTTTGCTAACTTTTTGAAACGCTTAGCACCGCCTGACTGTAACAAAGTGGTGTATCAGACAAGCCCTTGAATTATTTCGAAATATTGGTGAGAAAAACCCTGCAAATCGAATTTATTAAACAAAAATAATACATTAAAAGACTACCACTCGAAAATATGTATCCGCTGTCAGGAGCAAGTTGGCATCTCCGTGAATGTAGTTTGTTTGAGCATCACCTCCTAGAAGAACGAAGGCCTCAGCATGGATCAATTTAGTAGTCCGACTTGACGAACATAAACTGCGCAGTCGATGAAAAAGAAGAAAGATGTCACTACGTTTGGGCCACTAAGTTGCGCAGTGGTGGAAAATACGAAAGATGTCATTACGTTTCGACTACTGAAGGATAAAGCTCCTATACTATCAGAGCTGACCTATCAAGCAATATTGGAGCAAACAAGAACGCAAGTTAACGTTATGCTAGTATTAATTATGTTATTACAGAGATGCCAACTGCGCCGGACACGCCAAATAATTTAAAAAACGGTAAATAACTACAAAGTAAATTTTGCAAATAGTTGACAATATTTGCTTGCTTTTAAAAATTTAAAGCATGCAGAGATGCCAATTTGCTCCGGACAGCAAATATATATTTTAAGTGGTAGTTTATCAATTGTGATTCTTGGTTTAATAAATTCAATTTTGTATATTTTTATCTACCACTATTTCTAAATAATTCGTAGGCTTAAATAATTCTCCACTTTATCGTGCTTATGTCAAGCTATACCTTTAAAAGAGCAAGCAAAAATAGTGAGATATTTGCAAAATTTACTTTTTAGTTATTTACCGTTTTCTTAATTATTTTGGCTTGTCCGGAGCAATTGGCATCTCTGAGCATGTAATAAGTACTATAAAGTCAGAGATGCCAACTTGCTTCGGACAGCAAATATATATTTTAAAGTGGCAGTTTATCAATTGTGATTCTTGGTTTAATAAATTCAATTTAGTAGATTTTTACCCACCACTATTTCTAAATAATTTGTAAGCTTATACAATTCAACACTTTATAAGTTTCAAGTCATGCTTTACCTTTTAAAAAGCAAGCAAAAATAGTGAAATATTTGCAAAATTTACTTTGTAGTTATTTACCGTTTTTTAAATTATTTTGGCATGTCCGAAGCAGTTGGCATATCTGTAAAGTGGTGAATTATATAAGCCTACGCATTGTTTAGAAATAGTGGTGGATTAAAATCTACTAAATCGAACTTATTAAACCACGAATTACAATTAATAAACAACCACATGAAAATATTTATTCGCTGTGCTTATGTTAGCTCTTTGCTCCAACAATAAATGATAAGTCGGCCTGTCTAATTCAGGGGCTCTACTAAAGGATCAAATTTCTTGTTTATGGTAACCCTTGCTAAGGCCTTTTCTTTTCTAGGAGGTATTGGTTTGAGCCCGTAGCGGGGCTAATGTTAAGATAACTACCACATATGAGTGAATGTAGTTTTCATTGCATGCAGGATTGCAGAGATGCCAACTGCTCCGGGCAAGCCAAAATAATTTTAAAAAAAAACGCTAATTAACTACAAAGTAAATTTTGCAAATATTTCACTATTTTTGCTTGCTTTTAAAAAAGTATAACATGACGTAAGTACTATAAAGTGGTGAATTATATAAGCCTACGAATTATTTAGAAATAGTGGTGGATAAAAATCGACTAAATCGAATTTATTAAGTCAAGAATCAAAATTGATAAACTACCACTTTAAAGTATATATCTGCTGTCAGGAGCAAGTTGGCATCTCTGGGATTTTTTTTAAAAAAATCAGAAAATGGCAGTTCGTTTTAAAAAAAATCATAAACATGACATAAAATAAGTTACTATTTAGTGGATTACTCAAAACCAGTGTACTCAGTTAAAAAATAAACATATGTAACGAAAATTATATTTATTGCGAATATTGTGTAATATTTAATCCAGACCTGCCAACTTTTAATCCCTTCCATTATCATTTTTCCTAGTGGTATTAAAATGGAATTAAAACTTCAATTTTAAGCAAACAAATACGTTGTATTTGAAAAAAAATTAAGTTGACAACCATGATAGTAACGCATATTAATATATAAGCTTAATTTTTGTAAGAATAGTGGTGATCAAAATCATTTAAAAATTAAATTTATAAAAGAAAAAATAGTATATATTTACTACCACTTTAAATATGAAAATAAAATNAAGAGTGAATGCAGTTTTCATTGCATGCAGGATTGCAGAGATGCCAACTGCTCCGGACAAGCCAAAATAATTTTAAAAAAACGCTAATTAACTACAAAGTAAATTTTGCAAATCTTTCACTATTTTTGCTTGCTTTTTAAAAAGTATAGCATGACGCAGGTACTTTAAAGTGGTGAATTATATAAGCCTACGAATTATTTAGAAATAGTGGTGGATAAAATTCAACTAAATTGAATTTATTAAGCCAAGAGTCAAAATTGATAAACTACCACTTTAAAGTATATATCTGCTGTTGGGAGCAAGTTGGCATCTCTGGGATTTTTTCAAAAAAAAATCAGAAAATGGCAGTTCGTTTTAAAAAAAATCATAAACATGACATAAAATAAGTTACTATTTAGTGGATTACTCAAAACCAGTGTACTCAGTTAAAATATAAACATATGTAACGAAAATTATATTTGTTGCGAATATTGTGTAATATTTAATCGTTTCAAAATTGTACTAGGTAGAGATGCAGCAAATGTTAGAATTATTTTCAAATTCTATTTTAAGACTTTAAATCAATAATCCATATAAATATAGATAATTTTTCTTCTAACTATGATTCAGGTTCATAAGATGCTTATTTTCCATCATTTACAGCAATCTCTAGTTCTTGTCTAGCCCTTTTTCTTGTCGATTTGCCTTCAAATGGCGGATTATATGTTTTTCAGAATAATAGCCAAAATTCTACGGTGATCTTCATTTTAAGCATATTCTTTGGCTGCTTGTCCTAAATTTATTTTTATTGATCGAA
This sequence comes from Parasteatoda tepidariorum, assembly GCF_043381705.1. NCBI lineage: Eukaryota > Metazoa > Arthropoda > Arachnida > Araneae > Theridiidae > Parasteatoda > Parasteatoda tepidariorum. Next base: position 40,261,104 of record NC_092215.1, read on the forward strand.
AACAGTCTCTTACTCTTCATTAAAAGTTATTACAGCTAAATAAATTGCAATTTCAAATATTTACATTGAAAGTACCCTTAATTCCTTTCATTATATAATTTAAACATATTATTTCAATAAAATTATTAAAACTATAGTATTTTACTGAAATGTTTGATAGGAGTGAGCAAAACCATAAATAATCTGGGAGCAACAGGTTACTTCTTAATATGTGTCACAGCTCGTCCTGCGTCGTGCGCTGCGCTTGACAAATTATGCTGTAACTTTAAAATTTTTGCGAAAATCAATTTAATATTTTGGTACAGTCTTTTTAAGAGGTTAAACTATCAAAAAATGCAATCATTTTTAATTTCGTCTTCTGAAAATTTTATTATGTAATCCCTCCTTAATAACCAGAAGACGATGCTATACACGGCTAAACGCATGTCTATATCAAGACAGAAAATATATAAAAATCTGGTAAAAAAAAGAAGAAAAAAAAGAAAAAACTCATTTTAATCTAGTCTCTTTTCGGGAAAAATAAAATATCCATGACTACCAACATTTTTGTTAACAATTACGACTCATAAATCGGTGTTTTTTTATCGAGAAAAGTAAAAGATGCCAACTTTCTCCGCTTCTTAAAAAAAAAAAAGAAATTTTTTTGGTCGTAAAATTTTGGTTATTTTTAGTTTCGCGACTTTCGTTTTACTTTTAAAGTGTAACAAGTTTTTGATCGGAGCCCTCAGAGCAACAGAAAAAGGGGAAGACCTAAAAATACTTTGTGCATGACGATTGTAAATAAATTGAAAACATGAAAAAAGGTAAAACATCTGACCCCAAATAGAGTGAGATTGAAAGCTATAACAGAAGCCCTATGCTGCCATGCAATTGAAAGAAACAACATATAATGTGCTACACTATTGATTCAAAGAAAAGTGGCTTGACAACTTCTCTCCTTCTGTTGCTAAGGCTGTGAAAGCTAAAATAGAATTTTAAAAAACTGATAAAAAATTATTTTTTAAAATATATTTTTGGCATATGTAGCTTACCATATAAAAGTGCCAAATATATGAAAATCTTAATTTTGAATTTTTTGTCACTTACGTTGATTTTTGATAGGGGAGAGTCGGGTAGCCACGCTCACTTAAGGAGTATTGCTTATATTTCCGTATAATATTGAGTAATAATCAATATTTTTGTATGTTTCTATTATTTTAACATCTAATTAAATAATGCAAAAAGAATAAACCAAAAAAAGAATAGTTTAACTTAAAAAAATAGAAATTTAAAAGAACATGAATTTTAGATGTTTTGAAAATGTGTCGGGTTGCCCAGCCCAGTTACAAAAATTATGTTTTCTGACTGTTTTTTCAGGTGTAAATGAAAATGACCAATGTATTGACAATAAATAAACCTCATTTATCATTTTTATCACAAAATTATTTTATTTATTACATATTTATATACTTTTAGTGAATTCTATCATTTAATAACAACAAATGTCATGCTTTTTATTATTATAAATGTACATTAATATATTATAATATTAATACCTATAACATTCAAATTTGAAGCAATAAAATAATAATCTTTGCAACCGTACATTTATCGACGAAATAAAATTGGGCGGTGATACCCGACATTCATGTGAGCGGGGCTACCCGAAATCCAATTTTTTTGTAAATTTGCAATTACTCGAACCATTTTTCGCATATAAACTTCCTTCTTTGTGCAAATTAAACTTAAGTCTACATACTTTAATAGAAAAAATTATTTTTTTAGTATTAAAATGAAGTTTAATCGAAACATTCAACAAATTTTTCTTAATTTCATGACTATTGTATTCAACATATTTTGAAAACTATTGTTTACCATGTGACCAGCTGCATAAATACTTGAAACTTTGAAAATAATCTTTTTTTAATACTATAACAATTAATGTCCGATGGCCCATTGACTTGAAAAAATATTCTATGCATATGAAATTGACAGTGGGCGGGGGTACCCGACACTCCCCTAATGTGCTACACTATTGATTCAAAGAAAAGTGGCTGGACAACTTCTCTCCTTCTGTTGCTAAGGCTATGAAAGCTAAAATAGAATTTTAAAAAAACTGATAAAAAAAAATTTTTTTTAAATGCATTTTTGGCACATGTAACTTACCATATAAAAATGCCAAATATAAAAATCTTAATTTTTAATTTTTTTCACTTATGTTGATTTTTCAATTGCATGACAGTATTCCATACCTGCCAACTTTTACGCATTTGGCGTACAATTTTATTTTTGTATTTAAAGTGGTAGTAAATATATACTATATTTTCCTTTATAAACTTAATTTTTAAATGATTTTGATCACCACTATTGCTAAAAAAATTAAGCATATAGATTAATATGCATTACTTTCATGGTTGTCAGCTGATGGCTTTGCAATTGAAATTTTAATTCCAATTTACTACCACTGGGAAAAATCATGTTGGACGAGATTAAAAGTTGGCAGGTATGGTATTCTGAGTGAAGAGGAGCATGTATATGTATGATTTTCATCTTACGCAATTTTTCTAATACTACATATCAAAAATTCAACGTATGATACAAAATGCAACTTAATTGCAATTGTTTCGTGTTGAGACTTTACAAGAGTAGTCATAATTATTCTTAGTTTCCAAGTTTTACTATTTAATTCAGTACTATAGTATCTGCTGTATATTAAATATTTTGCCCAAAGCGGAGCAGTTGTCCTTCCTGGAAAAGTTAAATGTTGTCAATAGATTACAATTAACATATTGGATGCCCTGGGGGTCACCGATGACGGGCACTGAGTTTGTTCGTAGCGCCATAGGGGTCACCGGTGACGGGCGAATCCAAGATTATTAGAAACACATAATTCGAGTAAATTTTTAATATTTTCAAATTATTATCGTTACTAAAATGGTTTGAAGAAATTAATGTAATATGGAACACAGAAAAATAGTTTTATTTATGTACTACAGAGATGCCAAATTGCTCCGGACAGCAAATAAATATTTTCAAGTTTTAGTTTATTAATTGTGATTTTACTTAACACGTTCACGCCGTGAAAAGTGAAAATACTGATACGGGAAAAGAGAAAATATTGGTAGAAGAACTATTTCAATACTAGATAATATTCGGGAGGAGTTAATCTATTCTCAACAATAACAATTCACTGTAAGGAAATTTATTACGGCGAGGAAGCAATTCAGTATAAAAATTGCAGCCGTTAAAATTGGTAGTAATGGATTTTTATTATTCCCGGAAAAAAAAACTAAAAAATGAAGTATATTGTTACCAGTTTTTACTCCAGTGCGCTGCCAAGGTGAGACAATCTAGCGTGTCCCACCGGTGGGTCACCCCAGTGTGAACGTGTTAATTATTGTGATTCCTGGTTTAATAAATTCAATTTAGTAGATTTTTACCCACCATTATTTCTAAACAATTCGCCTTCTTATATAATTCACCACATTTTTCAGACATGCTAAAACTTTTAAAAAATTAGCAAAATCTATCAAACTTGCAAATTTAGTTGGTAGTTATTTTCCGTTTGGTCAGACGGGTAAGCCATGTAAAATTAGCATGGCATTCAACGTGTTAACCCTTTAACGGACCCTTTATTTCTAATAAAGGCAAATTAAAGTATTTTTGGATTTGAAATTGTTTCATGAACAGTAATTGATATAAAAAAAAAAACTCATTTAGGTTATAAAAATGCCATTTTTTTGGTGGTAAATATATTTAACATGACCTATTAGGAACTTACTTTTATTTTTCTTCATTCATAAAATAAATTCCTTAAATGCTACAAATTTCAAAGGGAGTTATGTATTTTATAACTTTTACACGTTTTTTTAAAAGTGACAAATGGTTACCAATTTTATTCAAACTCACTTCAAGAAAGCTGAAGTTATTGAAAAATAGAAACCTGAATTAAAAGTGGTAAAACGTGGTGGTAAGTATACTTACCACGGCCTTCAAGAGGGTTAATAGTCCTTTTAGCTTGAAATATTATGATCAATTTTTTAATTGATCTTAAAATTCAAATCATCTAAAAATGGTGAATTGTCTTGATGGTTATAAATAATTGATAACCATCATAATGATTGCTTTTTTTTCCTCAAACAAAACATAAACGTTGCCCAAAACATAATATTTCAATGTCTATCCAGTTATAGTGAATTAATTAATTTTAGAATTCAAAAGATCTAAAAATGACGAATAGTATTAATGATAATGAAGTAGTCATAATGATTGTGATAACCTTCATAATGATTGATTTTTCCTAAACAGCACATAGACGTTGCCCAAAAGTTAATATTTATGTACAACCTAAAGTCAAATGAGTTTTATGATTCAGGTTTAGAATTTTTTTTCATTTATTGATAAATTCATATTAAATAGCTGCTGTCAGGTACTTAAAGGTGTTAACACGATTTCAAGATGTTCTTGCTGATTTTTGTAAGACACTTTTTTTTTTAAATCAAAACTTTATCCGATGAAGAAATGCAATATGTTTTTGCTCATTTTTTTAAAAATCTAAAATGACGATAATAGCCTTAACAGTTTTTTAAAGATAAAAGTGTCGCGCTGTTATTATAGATTTATCGTTCTTAGGTTCTTTACTTCAAAAATGAAGGTTACCTCTTCTCTTATGTTAATCAATCATTTTGCCTGACTCCCATTTCTTTTGAATGGCGTCAGATATTCTTTTTTTTAATGCTCTTTTATCAATTTTCTTTTTAAGAATTTGCTTTTTTGTTTAGATTTCGTACATCGCAGCTTAGAATATTTTAATATATTTTGTTATTTTTCCTTTGGATGGTGCTCACTTTTGCCCCCTCACTATTTTTGATCTTTGCTGTCGATGCTTTATTTAATATTAAAAGAAGGTAAAAAGTGTGAAATTTAAATTATTTTATGAATTTGAAAATTTTTAAGCTAATTAATCTGAAAAAAAAAGATAGGTTTATGCAAGTCATTTTGTTCACTGGATACTACATATTTTACATTGAGTCATATAAAAAATATGTGATAAAAAATAGTTTAAGCGCTAAAATATTGCTATTTTTTATATGGGTATTTCTACAACGCTAAAATATGTTGAAATATTATTAGCAATAAATCCACATACAAACTCGAATACCTGATTATCATATTCTATGTTCAGATTGTTTTATATAATTATATCTTGCAGTAATCAAAATCATTTGAAATCATCTAATTTATCAAACCAGAATATAATTTTTTGAATTAAGACATTGTTAGTTATGCATTGAAAAATAATTGATTATAGGTTTATAAATTATGAATTTATGAATTATGATTTCATGACTTATTCTTTATGACTTATTGTTTTATGAATTATGAATTTATAAATTATGATTTCATGACTTATGCTTTATGACTTATGGTTTTATGAATTATGAATTTATGAAATATTAATTGATGAATTTATGAGTTACGAATTTATGAGTTATGAATTCATGAATTTATGAAATTATAAATTTGTGAATTTATGAATTTATGAATTATTCAAAAATTCCTAACTCACCAAATGCATAATTCGAAATTGATTTTCATAAACAATCTATGAATTTACATTAATCAGTTTATATCAATCAAGAGTAAAAATTATAGTTACTCATGCTCTTGAATAATTTCTCGCTCAAAGTGGGAGAAATTAATAACAATACATCACCATAAGAAGCTAAGAGTATTACCTCTAACCATTTTTTTTTTGTTTACAATGCACGGAACTTGCTTTGAGCTCATCGTGCCCTATAAATTCATAGCTCTGCATACAACATTTCTATATTGTAAACTATGATTTGCTTAAAAACTGTTAAAACTGATGCATTTCTCTTGATCATAAGGGGTACATCATATCTTTTGCAAGGCTGCAAACAACTACGTTTTTTGCAAAATATTTTGTAAAGTGTTAAACTACTAAGAGCTACAGCTTTCAGAAGTTTTGGTAATTTTTGCTGACATTTAAAAGCTTTCATACTAACGATCTGGAATAAAGTGATGTTTCATAAGAAATTCTGAATTATTTACATGTAGTGAACTGGAAAATAAATTTAATTTAAATTTACGAAACAAATAATCATACATTAAAACATAAGCCTAGCTACCTACCGCTAGAAGAAATTTACTCAAAAAGAGTAGGTCTGCTGCCTTGCTCATGGTCAACCTACTCTGGGAATTTCGCAGTTCTCAACTTGCCTATGCCATACCTGCCAACTTTCACTCTTTCCGAGAATGGATTTTCAGAGTGGTTGTAAAACAATAAACGAAAAACAATCTGACTCAAAAATATATTTATATTTTGATCCCGTTGAAATTCCCTTCCGCAAGGATCATTATGCTTTCATATATTTATTGTAATTATTTATATGTAGTGGTGGTCAAACTCATTTATAATTATCATTGTAATTCAAAAAGTTAATTTGAATAACCTGAGTATTTCTACCACTTTAAATATGAAAATAAAATCTTCCGGAAAATCCGGAAAAGTTGGCCGGTATGCACAGGATCCAATTTCCGATTCCTGATCCTGACTGATATGGTCAAGAAACCGGTTAGAGCTTCTTGATTCCGGCATAATACAAATCCTGCCTGACCCGTGGCATTCAAAGGTGATGCTCTACTGATGTCCTCTTCTCCCTTGTGATGCGGGTTATGTTGAATTGATGCTGATTATCCTGAACTTTACAAGGTGAGTGATACTGATTTTGATCTCGTCAGANCTCTTGATCATAAGGGGTAGTTCACTGCACATCATGTCTTTTGCAAGGCTGCAAACAACTACGTTTTTTGCAAAATATTTTGTAAAGTGTTAAACCACTAAAAGCTACAGCTTTCAGAAGTTTTGGTAATTTTTGCTGACATTTAAAAGCTTTCATGCTAACGATCTGGAATAAAGTAATGTTTCATAAGAAATTCTGAATTATTTAAATGTAGTGAGCTGGAAAATAAATTTAAGTTAAATTTACAAAGCAAATAATCATACATTAAAATATAAGCCTAGCTACCTACCACTAGAAGAAATTTACTCAAAAAGAGTAGGTCTGCTGCCTTGCTCTTGGTCAACCTACTCTGGGAATTTCCAGCTCCCAACTTGCCTATGCAAATTCGATATCTTAGTATCAGCCCCTCTAGGGGCTCTGACTAATTTGTCTGTGGGAAAATTTTATATAAATCGCCGAAGCTCAATTGTACGGGGTGCTCCCAACTTAACGATTATTGGGAAAGAACTGGTATTTTTAAAATGCTGAAAAGTATTCTGAGTTTTCAAAAAAAAGTTTTTTACCTACACTGAACTTGTTTTTGCCGCAATGTGTGCTATGCATACATATGTGATTTATTTATTGTGCTAGGTAAAACAATTTAAAAGTCGTTTTTTATATTTAAGACCAACATAATAAATCATAAACATATATCTTTAAAACACAAATAATGCTACCACTAGAAAAATGTCTTCTGAATTACCATGCAAGTTGGTACCCCACAAAAATTACTTAAATTTTCCTCCCCCATAGAATAAATATAGAAATTATTATGAAACAAATAAGTAAAAAAGATAACTAGCGGGAAATAAAAAATTGCAATATCAAAATTTTAAATGTTCATTGGGGCAGACAATAGTTAGCAAACAAGAAAACGTATCCTAATTTAATGAAAGATTTTTCTGGAAGATTTAAAATAGTAGCATAAATGATTTTATTGTTTTGTTTTTAAGGAAATAAATTTTATTTGCAATGGTTTTGACAGCCTATATTTATAAACTATTTAAACAAAAGTATAAAATATCGTACTATGAATTATTTAAGTGCTTATCTTTCTGCCACTATATAAGGACATACTGCAGAGATGCCAACTTCTAAAAGTTATAAATAGTTATAAAAAACTGTAAAAGAAGCGTTTTTCTAGTGTTAAAGAAACTTAAGTTATTTTCTGCTCATTATTTTTCATTTTAAGTAATTTTTTCTCTACGAAAATTCAATGTATCATATGAAATGCAATTTTAATGCAGTTATCTCAAGGTGTCACACTTTTAAAGTGTGGGCATAATTATCTTTATTCCATAAATTATAGGTTACCCAATTTTGGGTCACGGGAATAACAGTGGAGGTTTTTTTAGCTTCCATCAAAGTTTTCAACAATAGCGAGTTTGTCCCTAACCATCGAGAAATGAATTAATACCGTACACGCAAAATGACTTTTTTTATAACCATCGTTGAACAGCTGACCCGATTTTGGATTTACGACTACTAATGTTCAACTCCTTAGCCTTGTAATTTTGAACCCAATCCAGAAGACAGGGGAACTCCTGAATCAAGTATTGGAGGAAATTTATCTTCGAAGGACTTTTTGATGGAACTCACCCGCAGTTGCGCTACATGTAGAAGAGAGCCACGAAAACTTCTCATGGTCAGCTTGATGGCAAGGGAACTGTAACTCATGATCCGTCTATCACTGAGGATATTTTACGTCACCACTGTAGTCGGTGTGAGCTGGGTGCGGAATTCGTTTCTACTAGCCATCGCTGGGATCCCCTGAGCCACCATCGCTCGCTACCAATTTATAAAAACTTTTTTCAGAAAGTGGAGCAGTTGGCCTTCCTGTTACTGGTTGGCATCTATGAGTTACTTATAAAGAGGTTTATTACACATGCATGCCAATTTCCATAGTCTTAATGGATTCCTTCACTATTTCAATTTATTTTGAATTTTAAGCCTAACTTTTTTTTGAATAATTTGACTTGCAAGGATTTTGAACACATATTATTAGAATAAATTTAAACAGATGTATTAAAAATCCATTAACCACGCTGTAATATTATTAAACGTTGCTAAAATCGAGCGAATGAATTTATCATGAATTGTAAATTCGTATCCACGTGATATATTTTTGTGAAGTTAGAACATCCGGATTGATATTTATTAACACTTAAGGAAACGGTTCACGGCACTGCAGAAATTCGTACGTATTTGGAAAAAAAATTAAAAAGTTTTTTAATTCTAAGATGAAAAATTTAATTTTTTATGTAATTCACTTGCAGAATATTATAATAACTATAAGGAAATATATATTTAGATCCTAAATCAGAGGTTTACATTAAGAAATTCTTGGCTTCTTCCGGACAAAATAAAATTCGCTTTTTGATTTTTAACAAAACTTAAAGCAGCAATACCAATTGCTCCACATTCGGGAAAATATTTTAACACTATGCGGTCCGCATATATTTAGTGATAAGTTTACCATGTAACCGGTTCCGTGTAACTTGCTCCGCTTTGTAAAATAGTAATTTCTAGTGGTAGCGAAATTTAAGTTACTTTTAGTTTAGTATTTTTCATTATCAGTAATTTTTTCACCACTAAATATCAAAAATTATAAGTATGATATAAAATTCAACATTAAAGCATCAAGCTACTGGTTACTATATTAAAAATTAGCGTAACTATCGTTCTTGAACGAATTTTACCATATAATTTGCTACCATTTTTTTAAAACTATTCCAGAAAGCGGAACAGTTGGCATCCCTGTACTCTATTGTCTCTTGACAAAATGTCACATGAATATCAGTTTGCAACGCGCGACATCTATGTGTTGTCACCGGCCACTAACGCTTGGCTTGGACATAGCACCAACGTGTTGTCACCGACTGTTAGTGTATAACTGGCATATGTCACCGGCAGCTAATGTTTGGTTTTCACGTGACATGAAAGTGTTAAGAAACGACTTAGATCTACGAATTATAAGTTGCATAGTTTCGGTTAAACTTTAAAACATTTTAAAAAGCACAACGCAGCTGAATCGTATCGTTTATTGGAATTTCACACATTTGCAGTCTTATAAACTTTTTTTAAATAGGACAGATAGCACAATACAGTGAAGAAAAGCTGGATTCGATCCTACTATCTGCACGCTTAATGAAGTGTTTTTATTTTATTTAAAACAAATTGGGTGCCTCGGCCGCCCAGCGGCCCCTAACCCATACATCATAAAATAATATACAGTGTATGAAAACATTTTGTTTTATAAATCATTATGGTGGAAAATAACTTAATGAAGTGTAGCAAGGAGGTATACCATGTAAGCCTTTGTATTATTTCGTAGAAGTGGTGAGTAAAATTTATAAATTGAATTTCTAAAACTGAAAATCATTCATTAAAAAACTGTCACACAAAAATATTTATCCATTGCCCGGAACAAGTTGACATCTTTGTTAAAGATCCGCCCCTTCAGGTGTTAGGAGCAAAAGTTTTCGTCTTCCTTCAAAGTGTTATAGTTTGAGATGCTAAAAAATTTTCTTTTATGGAAAATGTTAAAGATAAAGGTCATTTCTTACAAAGTGAAAAGTAAGTCTTTTAAAAAAGAAGGGTTTATTAAAATAAATACATACACATAATTTTTTTAAAATAATCGTTCTTTTAATCTTTTTAACATTGAAAGGCTTTTAAACTTTCTTTGAAATCACGCGCTATTTCACATAATACTTCATATTGTTGCTTAACACGTTCACGCCGTGAAAACACTGGTACGGGAAAAGAAAAAATATTGGTAGAAGAACTATTTCAATATTAGATAATATTCGGGAAGAGTTAATCTATTCTCAACAATAACAATTCACTGTAAGGAAATTTATCACGGCGAAGAAGCAATTCAATATAAAAATTGCCTCCGTTAAAAACAATTGGTAGTTATGGATTTTTATTATTCCCGGAAAAAAACGAAATTTATTGTTACCAGTTTTTACTCCGGTGCGCTTCCAAGATGAGACAATCTAGCGTGACCCACCGGTGGGTCACCCCAGCGTGAACGTGTTAATTTACTTTTTAGTGACTCTCAAGATATAAATTTTTAATCAAGTGCAAAATTTTAACTGCTTATAACTAACAATTTAATGCGCTTATTTTCTTTTTCCGGTTTCAGTTTAGAAATTTTGCAACTAAATTCGAATAGTATGTAACTCTTGTAACTGCTGTGAGTTTGCAAAAGTTACTCACGACTGTTACGTCAAGTTTAGTCTATCTAAAACCAACAGTATTCATATTTATTCTAAAAATGGCACGAAACGTCAATATGGAGAAACTCCGTAGTTTTGTAAAAAGGAGAAGCGTTTGTGGCCTAATGTTTTTAATATTTAAATACTTACTCCAAAGCTGCATTATCTGAGCTAAAAAAAAAATTTGCAAAAACTGAAAATAGGGCATCTAGGTGGAAAAATCTCACCTAATTTGCGATTTTTAAAAAAATTTCAATATCTTTTAAAAAATTAAGGTACTTGTCCGTTACGAAATCCAGATAATTATACACAGCAAAATGAAATATAAAGTTTCAAATCACAGTTTTGCTTCGAGTATAGGACACTTAACCCCTTGGGGACGGGTGATTCAGAAAAGCATTCGTACAAAATCAGGATCAGGACGTAATTAAATAAAAAACGGTAACTTAAATGTAGTCGTTGCTAATTTGACAGACATACTTTGCTTTTACTTTAATTATTGTTAGTTTAATCATATATATAATCAATGTTAATTCAAAGTATAACTAAATAGTTTTATTTTAAACAAAGTAATGGTGAATTAAATAAATCAAACAATTATAACTCCACCCACAAATAAACTGCTAAGGAATTACTTTGAATACCAGTTTAATCTTTTTACCCTGGTTGATACGGTTTTATGCTGGCACGTATTTGTGACAGTCGGCGCGAAAGGGTTAAACTTCGGCTTTTTTACTTTCCATGGCAACAGATCTTCAAAAAATCATGTTAAGATATTTTTTAGTTGTGGTACTCGCGGATTTGCCTCTTCTATCCAGCAGAAGAAAAATGGAAGTAGCTTTGTCGCGATTTTAGGGTTTACATAAGCTTTGGCCGAATTATAAAGAGAGTTGTTACCTAAGACTTAAAAGAACAAATTGCGTTTTAACCAAAGCGAAAAACCCTTGAAATTATACAGTTAGGAATACGTAATGCAGTCATGGCTTAAAGCTTACATTTCAAAACGGATTTCTAAATTTATATACAAGGATGCAACTTTTTATACGCTTAGCCCCCTTCATTATATACTTTTTATTCCCCCTTCAATATATACTTTTTATTCCCCCTTCAATCTGTACTTTTTATTCCCCCTTCAATCTATACTTTTTACACGCAAACCTTTTTAGTGGTAGAATTTTATATATTTTAATATTCGGGGGACCGGAAAGTAATGTCGTTTTGGCACATTTAATATTCGTTAGTCTTAAAATTCAATTCATTTTTTTTCAATCCCTTTCGATTTATTTTTGATCCGGCATTGAAAGATTGTTGCTAACGAGGGTGAATACATTATTGATTAAAAATAAAATCTCGATAACAGATATCATATGCACCGAATGACATTACTTTCCGGTCCCCCTGATGTATAGTTCTTTGTTTACAGAAATTTATTTAAAATTATTTTCCGTACCACTACAAATGAAAATTCAAATAAAAAGTCACGAAGTAAGAAATTAGTAAAAGTAAAAGTAAGAAATTCGTGCGGGGTTCGTCTCGACAAGCCATCGCTGTGATTCGAACTCGGGCTCTCCTCGCTGAATGTCGAACACTCTACCCCCTCAGCCTCCACTTCTTTCAAACACAATATTGACGTTCATTTTCATATGGCCGACATAATCGATCGAACAAAAAAATGTATTTCGCAGATCGAATTAAAAAATAAAATTAAAAAATGCCTAGATCATCAAATTAAAAGTGAACGGCGACGTACTAAAACCATAAAAATTGGCAACTCTGAAAGTCATAATGAGGTAGGATAGAATGTCGTAATTTAGTCGTAATTTTTCGTTTAGTCGAGAGTTTGTTTGTAGATATTTCACTCTTCTTATCTCAAGTAAACACAAACTCTCTTTTGTCATAAATTAATCTTTCAACTTCAACAACTTCAACAAAATTTATAAATGGCTCGAGTGTAATTGAGAAACTTTTAGAAAAAGTGTTTACTGTTTAGCCACTGGGGAATCTAAGCCACATTAACCAATTCTTGGTAAAAAGTATAGTAAAAGTCGATTTCTCTCCATTTAAACAAAAGAAAAAAAACTTCAGTACTGTGTTTAGAAGTGATTTATCATGTTCACGTGATGAAGAACAGTTGTCTCTTTTTCTCATTTTTCGATTCTTATTTTTATATTCTTTTCACATTTTTTCTAGTATAAGTAAGTAAAAATAAGTAAGTGGTTTTTAATCAAATTAATTAATACATTGTCCTGTTTTCTTTTCTCTAGAATAATTGATTACTTCTATCGATTTGTATTAAAGCTGGATTACTTGTTGAAATGACTTTTCGTTCTTTTTTTGGTCTCTCACTGAATGATTAATGTCAATAATATCGAATTGCTGTTTTGTTACTTTTTAAGAAAAATAAATCATCATCCAATTTAACACATTGCTGACTGGTCATGAGTTAACTCGTGTTTTCGTGGCCAAGCGTTGGTGACCGGTTACGAGTTAACTCGTGTTTTCGTTAGCAATGATCTCGTGGTGACTATTTTAAAAAGTGGGCGTAATTTTCCTTACTTATTATAACCTTACGAAACCTGATATATTTGCAAAACCTATGGTGTACCATTACACGTAGGTGATTGCTATACTTTTTTATCATACGACATTAAAAATTAAAAGTTTTTAAAGTTTATTTATATTGTTTTACTTCAACATTCACTTTCAAAACAATATCCGGACACATGGGGGAAATTTTCAGAAAAGTTGCCGGTCAGCAAAGTGTTAAGGGCTTGGTTTGATTTAATAATAAGCCACATTTTTAAACTGTTAAGTGGAGCAATTGTTTTGTGAAATGCATCACGATTTCCACGTAAGCAATTCTATGTTTCTGTTTTTATTTGGTGGAAATTCTGAAAAAAAATAAAGTACCTAACTCCAGGGATACCTACTGCTCCGCTTTCTGCGAAAGTTTTAATAAATTGACAGCTAATCAAACAGTAAAACTTGTGAATAGCAAGTAGATGGCAATAGTAAAATCAAATAGTAAATAAGGATAATCATGCCTACTTTTTATAAGTGTCCTTATGGGATCAATGCAATAAAATTGTATTTCATATGATTCATTGAATTTTCACATGCAATGGTGAAAAATTTACTTATAAGGAGAAACACTTAGCTACAAATAACTTAAATTTCGTTTCCACTAGAAAACATTTTTTTACAAGGCGGGACAAGTTGGCAGCGATGCCAACTTTGCTCCGTTTTGTAAAAAGANTTTTGAAAATTTCATCATTTATTTGTATCAGTACAAGTCGTTTCTGCATTAAATTTCATTTGATTCTGATGATTCTTTCATGGTGTTGCATTTTCTACAAACAGCAGTATATAACACTGCTTCTTTTCCAAAATAAAATAGGGACCTCCCTAGCGGTATCACTTGCCAAGTTCTGTGCAAAGCGTGGAGGTAGCGGGTTCGAATCCCGCCGTTACCCTGGATGTATCTTCGTGTTTTTTTCCTTCTATTTGACAAAGGTTTATAAGCCTAAATGAAGCACACAAGCCTGCAAGTGCGTGCAAATTCAATAAACCAAGATAAAGTAGATATTGTTGAATAGTTGGAAAAAAAGAATAAGTAAACTTTTCCCGAAAACTAGTTAAAACTGAAATGCTTTTACTACCAGCCTTTCTTCTTTTCTATCTAGTTTTCACTCCTGTCTAGTGGTACGAAATTTGAATTATTTCTAGTTTACAATTTTTTATTTCAGTTATTTTTTCATCACTATATATCAAAATTTGGAAGTATCCTATGAAATGTAACTTAGTAGTAATTAACTCGTAGCAGTTTATGACTTTAATAATGACTTTCTATTCGCATTTCGTAGTAGTGCAGACGAATTAAAAAGATATTAAGCATCCAGCAGTAATAAACTCGTGATTATTATTCTTATTCAGCAAGTTTTACTATTTAATTCGCTACCAATTCATTAAGGCTTTTACAGAAAGCGGTGCAGTTGGCCTCGCTACATTTTCCCTCCAGCTTTTGCTCTTTCAAAATAAAATTTCTAAAGTGGTAGCTATAGGTAGAGTGAGAAATCTGTTATGTAGATTGAATGACACTAAAGTACCTACCTCATACCTGTCACCTTTTGCTCTTTCAAGAAATGGATTTCTAAAGTGGTAGTTATAGGTAGATTGAAAAATCTGTTATGCTGATTGAATGACACTAAAGTACCTACCTATTACCTGTCACCTTTTGCTCTTTCAAGAAATGGATTTCGAAAGTGGTAGTTATAAGCAGATTAAAAAATCAGTTATATAGAGTGAATGACACTGAAGTACCTACCTCATACCTGTCACCTTTCGCTGTTTCAACAAGAAATGGATTTCCAAAGTGGTAGTTATAGGTAGATTGAAAAATCAGTTATGTAGATTGAGTGACACTAAAGTACCTACCTATTACCTGTCACCTTTTTCTCTTCCAAGAAATGGATTTCGAATGTGGTAGTTATAAGCAGATTGAAAAATCAGTTATGTAGAGTGAATGACACTAAAGTACCTACCTCATACCTGCCACTTTTTGCTCTTTCAGGAAATGGATTTCTAAAGTGGTAGTTATAAGCAGATTGAAAAATCAATCATGTAGATTGAATGACACTAAAGTACCTACCTATTACCTATTACCTGTCACCTTTTGCTCTTTCAAGAAATGGATTTCTAAAGTGGTAGTTATAAGCAGATTAAAAAATCAGTTATGTAGAGTGAATGACACTAAAGTACCTACCTCATACCTGCCACCTTTTGCTCTTTCAAGAAATGGATTTCAAAAGTGGTAGTTATAAGCAGATTAAAAAATCAGTTATGTAGATTGAATGACACTAAAGTACCTACCTATTACCTGTCGCCTTTTGCTCTTTCAAGAAATGGATTTCTAAAGTGGTAGCTATAAGAAGATAGAAAAATCAGTTATGTACATTGAATGACACTAAAGTACCTACCTCAGACTTGTAAACTTTTGCTCTTTCAAAAAATGAATTTCCTAAGTAGTATTTAAATGTAGATTCTAAAGAAAAGCTGGTATCTAAAATAAGGATAGTGTTAGCTTAAAAACAAAGCGTTCACCCCGTGATTCAATTCTCAATTTCATACATTAACTCATGTCATTTATTATACAAATCCGGTCATTAATAACAAGCACCTTATTTTAAACCTATATATATATA